>NW_023596225.1:23507434-23596848 GCF_011947565.3 Pollicipes pollicipes | reverse complement strand
TCCCCCCCCCACACAAACACACTTCAGATTAAGGTTGTGTTTAGCTTACTTTTGCACCCATTTGAATATACATGCCAATTTACCTAATTCACCAGGCATCTTCCTCAATATGCGTCATCCCTTTTGCTTGCTTATTGGCCATCGCTTAGTGTCACAGTCGCAGGCCAATGCCACGCGACCTATGGAGACTACAACGCCGGCGTTCACGCCGTTGTTGCAATGACTTGAGGGCGCGTATGTTCAAAACCATATTACGTAATTTTTATCAGTAATCAATTCTGACTGAACCTTGAACATTTTAAGACAAACATGATTAGCCACGTTATTAAAACCTTAGGGACCCCATTTCATCTACAATGTACGTTCAGGGATTCATCAAACATCTGAAGGAAAACAGAAAAACATAGAAATGGAGCCTGTGTGACAATATTGGACCTCCTTGGCGATCAGAGATGTTGTTACGTCAATGAGGGTTCCTGTGCTGCTCTGGGGCAAACTGCGCGGGTCAGAAGGCCTCCCATGTCAGGGAGGGAACAATGTGATATGGTAAATCCATCCAACGGCCTCCGGATTTACCAGATCCCGCCCCGTGTCGCTAGAATGACAGCCAGAATACACTTCGGGATGGGGCGGAGTGACCCTCAGCTCTTGACCGGAACCAGCAATGTGCGGTTGGTGTTCTACTTCAGTGACCCATGGCCCGAAGGAAATAAGGGGCCTCATTATTATTGAGTAGAGTGGAGGTCTCATTATTGTTGAAAAGGGTAGGTCGAGGTGAATAAAAAAAACGAACAGGGTCATCCCATGTTTGCTAATAACATTGATTTGTTTAGAATGGATCAATGAAAAAGTGTATCAAAAGGTTAGAACATGCCCGCCCGCAACCTCGGAGCAAGGACAGCGGTGGTGTGGGCTACAGCTTCCGTAAAACCGAACGGCGTCGGTCACTGCAAGTGCGACTGGACGGCGGGCGCTGTTTAATCTGTCTTCAGTAGAGATCAATGGTTACAGAAGCACAAAAACTAGTGAATCTAACCTTTACTCTTCCAGTTCCACCACCAGATTTCAGCACTACTTCGCGGTGTTTTAAGGGCCAATTTGTTCTTATCACCAGTCTAAAAATCGCACACGTGAAATATGTGCACAGACCGCCTTGTAGATGTAAGATGTAATGTCCTGAAGCGTTCAAAGGTTCTTTCAGAAGCGTCATCATTTCCGTCCACCCATTAGCCACAACTCAGTATTAGCTGTTGAGCCGACGCTCGCGGCCGACGGGGACTGCAACGCCTGGTGTGGAGGTTTTTTAAACCTAGACAAACCTTCTTTTTAACCTTTTTAAACTTGTATTACCACCGAGTCAAGTGTTTAAAAAGCTATTATTTCAGAACCGGTATCATTTTCGTCCACCGGTGGACCATGACAAGAAGTTAACCACTAATGAAATAATAAAGTTAGAGAAAATAACATAAACCGCTCCGCGGAATATGGAACTGCAACGCCTGGTGTCAAGGCTTTTGTTGCGAAGATCTGCGAGCCCGTATGTGAAAAACCACGTTGTATAAATGGCATCACTATTCGATTCTAATGAACGTTAACGTTTTCAGACCAAACATGTTAATATGTTAATGTTAATGGCGCTGTTAGTACACATTGTTGACCGCTCGATCTACAATCAAATTTTCACCCTCAAATTTTGATTAAACATATTGATCTACAATCTAACTTCGCGAAGTTCTCAATGTTTGTAGAACGCAGACAAAACATTATGAAAATGCTTCTGAATTCTTTCGGTTTAGCAAGAGTCACTAAGCCATGGCTAATTAAGAACACCGGTGATTATTTCATGCGGTTGTTAAACGCCTCATTCTGCAGTTTGGTGACATTAAAGGGAATGTTACACATTTGTATGGCGTTTTGAACTGAAACAGTCATCTTGAGGACATAGTGATGCAGTTCACGGATATGCCCTTTTTAAGACCCAAAACGCTCTGGTTTCTGAGTTTACACGCCCGCAAAGCACGAAAGGCTTATCGACAGCCAACTTCAAAATCGCCTTCCGATTAATGGCGCCATAGAAACGTCATCAGATCCCTGTGATATTACAGGATGTTTTGTTTATGGTCAAAACAGTATGGCCGCTGATTCATTCGCAAAGGCGATGATGCGCACATGTGGTACAGTCTGCCGAAGATGATTGGCTGTCAGTCAGATCTTACTTGCTGAATCGTGTCGCGAACACAAGCGTGAGCAATTTCGGGTTGTGCGACACTCGTCGCGAACGGGTCATTTTTCCTGATTCCTAGGTCGCAGGTCAATGTTATAAAAAAAACGCCACTGTCTGCAAAAATGTACGGCACCCAAAAAATGGGTACTCTCCCGGAATTATAAAAAAGAAGGCAAGACGGCAAATTTGTCTGTTTTCTCCTGCTGGCATTTTTTCCTTCTGCTAACGTATCTATTCCGACTGCTCAGTTGCCGCCTTGTGTACGGGAGCACAGAACCTTGCACGGGTTTTATGGGTTAGGAAGGCATTATGAAATTAGGTCAACATTACAGTGATTTGAGAGAGAGAGAGAGAGAGAGAGAGAGAGATATGAGAGAGAGAGAGAGAGAGAGAGAGAGAGAGAGAGAGAGAGAGAGAGAGAGAGAGAGAGAGAGAGCGAGAGAGCGAGAGCGAGTAGACGAGAGAGAGAGATAAGCGAGAGAGAGAGAGAGATATATATATATTATATATAAAGTATATAATAATATATATGTGTATATATATATATATATATATATATATATATATATATTTAAGTAATTCGCGCATATGGTACCACAAATTGAAATCTTAAGCAAAAAATTGTGGTTTGCAAGAAGAAACTCTTGAGCCGCGTAACCATGAACCCCAGTTGGGACTTCGTTTCGAGGGGAGGTCACGGTGAAGTTCAGTGTTGTGACTGAAGATCTGTGCGGAAATTGTGAGAAAACCTGCGATTTGATAGTCCCGCGAACTGTGCAGATGTGAGATCACACTTATTTGACCAAAGAGTGTAAATCGGGTGCTCGAAATGCGTGTGATCACTGGCGTTGTGTGCCAGCGGCTGGTTTGGTATTGATGTGATGGAGAGTGTGCGTGCCGAGGTTTGTTCTCTGAGAGAGAACACTGTTTTGGTATTCTTCAGTCTACTGCCTCCCAATAAAATGTGACATATTGATGCCTGGTGTATTGATGCCTGGTATATTGATGCCTATTGATATTGATGCCTGCCTCTACCTTTATGTTTGTGTTTGAACATGACAAAGGAATGCTGGCAAACTGAGAGAAACACGACCATTTATGTTGCAGGGGTGCAGAAAGGGAAGTACTGGTACTGGTTCTTCATTATGATCTTGCCAACATTGTGAACCTATTAGGGTATTACCGCATGTAATTAATCCATTGCGTGTCATTATACCAGCAATTCATTTTGGCAGTAGGGGCTGGTGCGTGCGGCTCATTAATGGGCATGCTCAGTATAGGCTCACATTATATGGCTTTGTAAAATGGTCTTCCCTGAAGAATTCTGAAAATATAGAGGTATATTGTTACTGATGCACATCGTACTGTCTTTAAAAAATTGTATGCAGGCGAGCATTGCTCCTGAGTAATCAATGTCGTAGTCACTGCAACTTGCGTGGGATGCTGGGTGCTGAGAAAGGTGGAAGAGTATTGCTGTTGGTGTCTTGGATAGCACTTAATAATATGTTTATCATGAGCCTGGTGTGCACTGGTAGCTTAATTACTTCCTGCATTTTGCCCATCCAACCATAACTACATGCACTTGCATGCCTCCAGCCTTGTGCAAGGTCAGCATGTTTGCAGTGTCATTTCACATGTAAAGTTTTCCTATTATGTTGTAGGAAAGCAGCCTGATGGCTGCAGCATGTCGCATGACAATGGAAGTGACAGATGTGTTTGCATCTTTCTCATCTGCGTTCCCTGCATTCCCGAAGCAGGCTGACCAAGTGAGGCACACTTATTGGTTGTATGCTTTGCTGAAAGTGATTTGTATATTTTATCATGTGTTTTTGGTCAGTCATGTGTCAAATGGGAAGTCAATACAAGAGTGCGTGCTTGACCCATCTTTTCATGCTGGAATTTATTATGAAAGCGGCATGGATTGCAGTCGAAAAACCATATTGTTGTTCATTATGTCATGCCGCAGCACAGCACCGAGATAGTGCCAAAATGAAGCTATTGACCAGTGTCATTACCCAAGGTACCACATTGGTTGAGTGCTGTTTGTCAACCGTATGGGATAGCAGCTTATAATTTATGAATGACCGGTAAAAATATATTTAACAATGCCAGAGGACTGTCTACGGCAAGAATGTCGTTGCACCACAATGGTTATATCAGGGTTAACTATTAATTGCATGAACAATCCTGAGCCAATGTTTTGTGTTTTTGTAGCCCAACCTTACCATATTTACCATAGCAGTAGCAATGCTTTGACAATCAATGCATGGTAACGTTACAAATTTATTTATTTTCGCATGACACCATATTTCAAGTTACAAACAATAAAGACAATGTTACAAACTTATGAATTTCGGTACGACACCCTATTTTCAGTCACAAACAATAAGGACAGTGACCACTGTACACACCACATGATATCAATGTCAGGACTACGGCACTGAGCACAACGATGGGTCGACAACAAGGTATTGACAAAATCATCAACAGCAAAGCAGCAACAGCAGCAGCACAGCATATCGTGCTTTGATATTAATAATCTGCCATAAAAGCTGGCGACCGCTCCGTTGCGTGTGTCAAAAAGTCCACGAAAGTTATTCTTACGGTCAGTACCAAGACAAAAAATCCTTAAATAACCCATTCACCAATCTGCTCCCCGACACAGTCCCGCAACGAAAATGACCGGTTGGCGTCAGCTTTCGTGTGTTTCGGGGAATTCTTTAGGCCTGGCTGCCAGATGCTGCCAGATTTTGCTGTCGTCACAAACCCATCATATCTGATGACGCCATCAAGCAATAACGTAATGGGGCCCATTATTATATAATTATTATACTTTCAAATTGTGCTTTTTAGCTTCGTTTTTAACTTTGAAAGCTTGCTAATAGTTAAAAGGAAACATTTCCCATCATATCTGATGCCTAACTCAATATCTTCAAATGTGGAACATTCCCTTTAGCACGCGCACGGGTTAATCAAATTGACTTGCCCCAGAAAGTTTTTTTCCGGAATGATTTCTGAACGGCCCAGCGCAGCAGTGCCATGTTTTGCTTAGCTGTAGACAGTTGATTAGTTGATAGCTTGGCGTAAAAACTTAGATGTACTTTGTAAGGTCGCTGACCTATGGCAAGTCAAAGTCAGGCCATGGTTTCAGCAAAGTCAACTTCTAGGGAATCCTTCAATCTGATGCAACAATGAGGTGTTAGACGAAGCCATACATCTCTGAGATGCTTTCTTAGGCGACAAAAATATTAAATGAGCAAATTACGCTAGCCTAAAGTCAGGTATAAAGGTCAGACCAAGGTCAATAGCAACCTGTTTTATTACTCTGGGGCTTGCTGTATGGGATAGTTTCTGGCGCTCATTGCGAATCTATTGATAGCAGGAACCGCATTATACATCTTCCATGGACTTCTAAGAGGCCAGAATAGTTCATAGACCAAAAATGACCCAAGTCAACAATTTGTTTTTAGAAACAAACTGCCTAGAGTAATCGTTCTCGCTTATTCAAATGCAAATTTCGGAGCAATGTTGTATGATTTTGGTCATAACAACCTTCAAAATGTCAAAAAAGGTCACTGACCTTAACTAAGCATGTGACCCTTTGCTTAAAAACAGTTATGTAGGTACTGGGGATATCTTAGATACCAACGTGGAATTTGACCTTGTTTGACCTTATTTGATCCAAAAGTCACGACCTAGGAGCCTCAAACTTTGACCTAAGTGAGCTCACGTACAGGTCAACACACACTGGGAATTTGGTGTCTTTAATTACATTAGTTCCCGAGATCTCATGGGGGTCAAATTGACCCCGCCCCCGAGCGAAGTTTATGTAACCGGCCACCCGGGTGCGTGTTAAAAATGTATACAGAATTGATTTTACGGTAGCCTCTGGTTTCTGTTCTGATTACAACGTAAAAATAGCAATGATACGTAGAAAACCATATGTCATGTTAACAAGTGAACCGGGGACCAAGATATCCGGGGATGTCTTTTGTGGGGGGATCACCATAAAGGGCCAATCCATGCCTAAATTAGGCAGCTTTCCGGCGGCATTTTTCTGGGGTGGTGAGGCATAAGGAAAGATAATTCGCAAAAGGTACTGTTGCAGGTGTCAAACACATGCTTTACATCCCAGTTAGCAGCAATGCTGATCCAGAAATGTGCAACAAAGCAGCCATACCATCAGTTCGCGGTCAGTAATTCGAAGACAGCCAGGCCACGACAGTGGTCACCGAGGGCTGACGGGAGCTGGGCTCAGACGAGGAGTGCATACCAGGATGACAGGAATGCCTTCATTCTGTGGCTTGGTTTTCAAAGGAGAATCTCCAGTTATATGGCTTTTGTCACATGGTTGTTGGCAGTTTTAAATTTCCGAATTTGTTTCCGCCTTAAATGTCGCGACAAGTCTTATCTCTTGAAAAGCAGCCAACAAAATGAAGGCGCATGCAAAATCCGTTGTACTGTAAACCATCGGATCACGTTCAAAATTCTCGCCAACCTATGCTCAAGCCATATTTTGGAATCTACCCTGTGCAGGCAGATGCCTCTTCAATGACCCAAAATGTCTACCCGCTCGTGGAATTTCGGCTCCCCAGGAAAGACAACGTTTAAATGGACGAATAATCTTGGGAAGCTGGATAGCCTTATTTACCGAATGACATAGATGAGTCGGATAGGCAAGAGTGTGCACCAGTGAGAAATAGCTCTAGATGCATATCTAGAATAGCAGTCATTACATTTGAAGAAAGCGGTAACCTCCATCACTACCCCTGCCCCTCCCCCGCCCCGGTGGTCGGGTCTGTTTTCCAGAAAACGTTTCTGAAGTACGCCATGAGCTTGCCCCCCACTTTATGAAGCGTTCCTACGCCTATGTATGCAGTTGCATTTCCAGTTACAAATAATAAGGAAATTAGCTATTGTGCACATCACATCACATCAATGTCAGGACTACAGCGCTGTAGGCCAGGATAGGTCGACAATACAGTATTGCCATCCTCAACAGTCCTCGGCTGGTTTCGGGAAGAGATTCGTGACACTATATAATAGCTTTCGCAGCATATCGTGCTTTGACATCACTAATCTGCCATAAAAGTTGACGATCGTTACGTTGCGTATGTCAAACAGTTCAGCAGAGCTTTTCTTGCGACGAACACCAAGACAAAAAATCCACAAACAAGCCACTTACTAATCCACCACCCGACAGCGTGCACGACGAGAATGCCCGACTGGCGTCAGCTTTCGTGCATTTCGAGGCTTTCTTCAGGTCTGGCTGCCGGATGCTGTCAGGTATTGCGGTCGTCACAAAACGATTCCATGACCCCATCAAACAATGACGCAATGGGACGCATTTTTAAAATCTTTGAAATTTTGCTACTTGGCGTCGTGTTTTAATCTTAAAAGCGTACCAGTAGTTGCAAGTGAGCTTTTCCCATCATGTCTGATGCTTATCTCAGTATGTCCAAATGTGGAACATTCCCTTTAAAGTATGCTGCTACTCTACCTGTACGTCGAGTCCTGTGCTTCGTCATTGGGTTGTGGTAGTGTGTAAATTGTACAAGCTAGGATGGACCTGTGAGCCAGGTTGGTTTCAGTCAGAAGCAAAATGTCAACGTTGTTACATGTGGTGAGGAGAGCAAGCTCGTCCAGGCGTCCTGGAGATGTGATACTCTGTTTATGTTGACACTAGATGCTATGACATTCTTGGCTGCTAGGGGTCCCGGGTTTATTTCCAGCCTGCTGATTATAAGGTCCATTCCAATGTCAGGATAAAGTCTGAGCAATTCTTGAGCATTCGTTTTCAGGAGCTGGGCAAGTGAAAGTGAGATGTGTACTTGTAGGGAAATAGTGAGTGAGAATTGGATAATGATATGACATACGGGTTGAAATGGATAGAGGAAATGTACCAGCAACTGCTGAGCACCCCACCTCCAATGTCCCAGGCAGAGGTTGATTGAATGTTGTCAGAAAAAGCTCCTGGTAGCAGCAAGCTAAATTTGGCAGCTGGTGCGCAGCAGCATCAAGAAACCGGTGACAAGTGGACAGTGATGTCAGGATCGCACGAGTGACAGTGTGGACAATAAGGCAAATGCAGCTAAATGAAAAGCTTATAACGAGGAACAGAAAACAAATACGCAAAATGGCTACTTAAAACATTTATCAAAAATGACTATGTCACTGGGGCAAAGCATACGTGATCTGAAAAGATTACATTGTGAACTATGGATCTCGAACCAACAGAAATACAAATAACGTAAACAAATGCAAATACAGTCAAGCAAGCACAAATATTCAGCACAACATGTGTGATGCGAAATAATGGCTGCGAGCATAAGTGCCATAAATCAACCACAACAAACACACAGCATGGAGCAACAATCAGAAGTGCAACGAGGTCAGCATCGCCACGACGTGCATTCTAAGAAGTTGCATCCTAGTAATAAGTGTGGACCACTGGGACCACTAAACTAGGCTGATCACACGCTTCACATAAAAATGAACACTCAAAGTACAAATGCCGCGGCCACCGTATTGCACACAGCTGCCAGATTGCGGCCAAGATGTAAACAAATCGCATTTCGTGCTGCCATATGAGGTTTACCTCTGTCGTCCGTATTTTACCTCTATCTCCCCCCGGCAGACGTGACGACAGCGTGCGTGACAGCACTCGCGGTATCTGCGTGGACGGTCCGCGGTCGGCAGTGGACCCGGCTGTCCCGGCTGCCGTACGACGACGAGTCGCCTCAGCTGCCCGGCAACCCTGTACAGGTCCTCTTCTTTTTTAATTTTATGTGTGTTGCTTCCTTCTGCTATTTCATTTTCATTACGGAGCCTCCGCTCCAGGCTGCCCTGATTTTATTATTTCGTCTGAGCTGGCGAGCAACGTACATCATCTTCTGGTTCCTTTTAGTCAGGTTTTCAGTGACATACGCCCTCGTGATGGAGTCTGGAGTCAGACGCGACTGCCTTGGTGGGCGAGCTGTCCGCACCTGCTTACGGGCGCTCCACACCTCTTCCCTCTTCGTGTAGGACACGAACTTGACGATCAGCGGTCGGGTGCGGCTGCCGACAACCGGGGTGGGCTGAGGTCTTCCGACCCGATGAGCGCGGTCAATGTCGCCTGGCTGAAGCTGGGCGCCTATAGTTCTGGCTACGTCAATGGCCAGGCGCACCGGCTTTTCGTGTGCGGTTTTCAGCCACGCCGTTGAAAGTGAGTCGGTTCTGTTTGGAGTACTGCTCAATGTCGTCGATTGTCTGTGACTCCGCTCGGATGATTTCTTGTTGCTCACTTACTTGCTTATTGAGTTCCGTGATTTCTTTATTGCGAGATTCAAACTCCTCCTTGAATATATCTCACAGAGTGTTGCGCACTTCGTTGTCGTTGAAGCAGGCAAGAAGGGCTCGTTTCAGTGACTCCTCAGTCAGAGTACTCATTTTCTCACCTGCCGTTATCCTCCGATCCTCCCCACGTCACCCTTAAACCAAGTTCACTCGTCTGCCACTCGTGCGACCCGCTATGACTCGCGAGCGATCACACTTAAGGCTTCGAAACGGACTGGCGCTCGGCATGACACGGCTGTCTAAGGCTCCGGTCGGCGAGGGGAGCGAGGGCCGCGAGGTCTGACCTGGGTGGCGGTCAAGGACGAATTGTACCAACCGGCCGCCTGGGCGCGTGTTAAAAGCCTTGCCATTCCTCCATCTTTTGATTGGCATCTGCGTCTCGAGGCATTCGCATCTTCTCAAAAAGCGCAGCACATCATTCTAAAGGGATTGCGTTAAGAATCTTCCTCCAGATACGCAACATGTCATTCCCATTTTATTCATTTTGCAGTGCTTGACACTCATCCTGACCATGCGTCGGTGGCCAATGTAAAACGGGCTCGTCCCCACGGATGCTCATCTGGTGGGTTCAGAGTGCGCACGTGTCCTCCTCGACGCTTCGGTGCGACCGAAGGAATGGAATCCTTTTGGTGTCCACCAGTGTCCCAGAATTGCCGACTTTGGGTGTCAAGCAACACTCTATGACCAGAATTTTTCACTCCTCTTCCCATATCTCATGTGAATTTTTCACTCCTGCCTGATATTGTCTAACCATACATACCAAACCCCTATTTCACTTTCAGGTATTTTAAAATGGTATCCAAAACCGAGCTCGCTTGAAACTATCAAGCATAAACAAGGCTCCACAGAACTTGGACACCAAGGGCAATAGAACACTGGGTACTCAAAAGTTTTGACGAGAAGGTATCGGCGCATATTATAAGTATACCAGTAACATCAGGTTTAGTATGTTGTGCGAAAAGTTGGCCGTGCTATGCTAGCGGCATACTTTGTTTGCTTGTGACGATCAAGTGTAATCGTGTTTATCAGTCACAAAACGCGTGAAGTGCGGCGAGGTAGTGGGGCTTGTGGTTGTAGGATTAGATTGTGTTTAAGATTGCCTTCAGACTAATCCGATGTATTCTGTTCTTTGCCAAGTCACATGATGTCTCGGTTTACATACTGTGACTCACTTTAAGCGTTCTGCATCATAACTGACCACGTAATGACTCAGTTACTGCACAGCGAATCAGTTATGAATATTGCGGCATTGGCTACCGACTGTTGAGTGCTGCATACGAAGTGCCTGGTCAAGGTGTTCTCAGGTACATTTATGTTGGAGCTGGACATCTTGTTATTTTTAAAGGTATGAATACTTGGATTGTTGTCCGATTGGCTTTTGGATATTCAACATATGCAATGATAACCTTGCACCACTATCTGCAGAGGTGGTACCACCCATGAAATCAGCCAAGAACCAATTATATCAATTCGGCACAGCTGCACGACCGCAATAGATGTATCTATCGAGAAATGAATGATACTTTAAGATAACGGAAACATGTGTTATGATAAAATGTTGGGTACACACCTAGTATGACATTAAACCAAAGGAATTATCAGCCCGCAGTGTTGATAACAGGATGAGATGAGTTTTTCAGATTAGGTTTAGTTAGGTTACTTTCATTGAAATAAGCATAGGCATCGTGCAAAAACCAGTGACATTATATTCGCATTTCCGGATTCCATCTTAACAGAAGCCAAAAGCATGTCGTTTGTTTGATTTGGTGATGAGTTGATGTGCAGGAGTTCAATACTTCTTCGTTGGAATGCTTTATGCTTCTTGAAGTTTTGGTTGTTGTTTTGTATGTTGAATTCAATTGCTTTGTTTGATGTTAAGAAATCCTGTGAAAGGGAAGTACAAATTGCAGCATCAAAACATTAGTGTAACATAGATTTTGGTGCTCATCCCACTATTATGAAATAACAATTCTCTAATGCATTCTGCTTCAGTGTAATGACCTAAGATGTGAAGAAACAAAAACTATAATTTGTCATATCTATGATATAACATCCATGCCAAATTGAAATGCATGTGTTTGTTTGCTGGAGCATCTCTCACTGACTCATAAACTCCAACTTTTGTGACTTGAATTTTTCACTCCTGTACGGTCTTTTTGCGATGAAACTTTTCACTCCCACCCTAGCTCAAAAGCAATTCTAGCTCACTGTTGTCTACAGCGCCATATCAAATTACCTGACGGTCCCTTACGACCGAAGGAACAAAATTCTGCCGTCGTCTGCAGCCCCATATCAAATTGTGTGCTGCGGTGTTGATACGTGCTGCTTCCGTTCCAGTGGGCCTCCATGAACACTGAGGTAAACTGCGTTGTCACTATTGATACCATCACAACAGCAAAATGACGATTATTTCAATGGCGGATGTAATGCAGCATGATGCACGCGTGTACAGCAAAAGTGATCAGTCGCCAAGCTCAGCCACATGCGCGCTCAATTTGCATAAGTGGATGACAGACTCGCAACCACAGGCGGAGTATGGGGTTTGAAGGGTGTCGGTACTCCAACAACATTCTATACGTAAAACGATAACTCGAGCGAACAAGTCATTGTTTGCCCGAAAAGGTCTGTCCCCTGATCTGAGCAGACTCCCGTGCCAGTTGACATTTACAACATATAAGCGCTGCTTAGAGTGAATATATCGCGCAGCGTATATATAGGCCTTAGCAAGGATAACAAGTGCGCTCTTAAGACTAAGCCGCAGTGCGATACAGGATAAAAGGTAACAGTAACAAGCGAGATCATGACACATTGGTCTAAACACATAGCCAGATAACGCAAAATCGGTCTCAATACATTGCCAGATGATGACAAATTGACCTCAACACATTGTCAGATCCTGCCGGGGCACCCGCTGTCCTCGCAGGCCCAGTTACTCTCGCGCAGCGTGATCGTGCACCCGGAGCCAACGCGGCACGTTTGGCAGCCACCCGGCTAGACGTAACAAAACCTACCTCCTGCTCCTTCCCTTTCGCGTCAAAAAGCCCACCAAACTTGCTACAGCCCACGTCGAAGCCCACCGTGGAGATCTTCATCCCGCTGCGCGCCGCAAGTTGAGCCGGGGTCGGTCCTCCGCGGTAACTTCTGGTGAGACATATAGATCAGTGACAACGTTTCAGATTTGCAACCCTTCATGTCCAAAAAATCTAAACGTGTCGTCACAGATTAACACCTCGGGTAGGTGTTCACGAAGGACTGACTTCAGTGTGACGACCAGCTTGTTGGCCGGTCGGTCTCAAGGGCGGCGCCGAGCTATGAAGGTTGAAGTGTCGGGGTGGCTACGCGGCCTCACGGGCGACGTCGCGCAACGACGTTTGGAGGTGGCCGGGCAGCGTCACGGGCGACGCCGCCCTACGACGGGTGGAGGTGGCCGGGGTGGTCGGGCGGCCTCACGGGCGGCGTCGGGAGAGCAGCTTGTGTCGCCGTGGGCGCGACTCACCGGCCCTACGCGCGAACGGCCGCTCCCGCTCCCGCTCCCAGACAGACGAGATGCGCCTGCCGGCCGTCTTCTGGCCGCTGTGCGGCGCCGCGCAAATGCACGCCACGGTCACCATGTCACTGATGAGCCGACCGTCCAGCCGGTAGCGGATGGAGGTTTTGAACGGCGTGCACTCCATTGCGTGGCCGCAGGGGGAGTTGCTGCACTTGCAGCTCGCCACTTGCACCTGAACCGGCTCGGTGTCACCGAACGTCCGTGTCGTCAGGGTGAACGGGCAGGTGGCTCGCAGCGACATCTCGTCCCTGTTGCGGCTGGGGCTGCAGCGCGGGCTGCCCATCACCTCGCCGGGCGAGCGACGCGCCCGGCCTTGTTGGTGACGCTGTACACAGACGACGTAGGCGGCTTCCGTTTGGTTGCGTAAGTTCTCGCAGTGGGCGGCGCTGCCGGCGGCCCCAAGCGCCAACGCGCCGAGCGTCAGCAGCAGCAGTAGCAACATCGACATCGGCGACATGACGACGCGTCGGCGGGCTGGCAGCGATTTGCTGGTCGGGCTGCTCGTCGCCGCTTATATATTGCAGTCAGTGGCGGCGCCGACAGTGCAGGTATGCGCGGGACTTTTCCGGCGCGTGCGTCACGGCTGGCAAAGGAGGCCTGGGTGACGCTGGCTCCGCCCCCATCGCCGCCCCCAGCGCCGCCGGCGCGAGACGCCGGCCTGCGTGGCGCGCGCTGCAGCCGGAAGCCGGCCCGCCTCGAGCTCGGCGGCCGTCTGATACGGCACCTGACCTCATGCCTGCGACAATCGAACTAATCCTCTTGTCGCATCCGCTGAAGAGGATAGCGTGGGGACAGTTTTCAGAGGCTTGCGGCATGCTTGTAGTTCCGATAGCCGACAAAAAGGGTCTTGACAATCGCTGAATGCGCCAGCTATCGCGTGCTTCTGGCGGCTGTCTCGGCTAGGGGCTTGGCGTGTAAAGTTCTCACGGTACTTGCGTACCAATCCCTGTGGTGTTCATGATCTGAAGCGTCAGACACACTCACACACAAATATGGGAGCACAGAGGTGGCCAAGTAAGATGTAAGTTGAGTTGCACAGAGTGCATACAGAGAAAATTTTATTACGGATGCAACTAATCAGGCTATTTGCTGGCCAATAGGTGATTGTGTGCGCGCCGTTTCAACCAGAAACTACTCTTGCCTTCGCCAGGTGTTGCTCGGTCCTCAGAAGGTTTGGCATATAGTCATGCGTTTACCAACGCTTGGCGAGTTTCTGTTCCAGAGATCTCAGAGTGTGTGTGTGGGGGGGGGGGGGGGTAAAAAAAGAACAGAAAATTAATGTTCATCAAGAGCGCGAACCATGCACTGGTGCCTGATTATCATGATTGGGAGTGGTAGTGAATCAGCTATATATAATATTTTAACAATGTAATTGTGGTATACAGCGTCATGCATGCAGTTTCCACGAGGCATTTTAGAGATATCGCGAGGAACTGGTCATGCCTTTCCCGGTTCCCGCATAAATGGTTTTAACTAACGGCATGTCTATCAAAGGACCACAGTCCCTAGCACGAGGAAATTTTTGTGAAGTAGATATCTAAAACGTCTCTGCATTACACATGATTAAAACCAATAACGGGCTTTGATGTTACAATGATGGAATTGTCTGTTGAGAATGCCCGGTCTGATTCTGGTATACGCACCTGTGGCTAATGATGCTAGCTAGCATGGTTTGCTTCTACAAGACCGAATGTCGGCACATCTGAAACAGGACAATGTATACAGATGGTTGGCACAGGAGCTGTTTCGCAACAAAAATGAAGAACTGTTTCCTAAAACTCCATTTGGCTATCATCTGAGCGTCATAGCAATGACCCGTGCCATGTCTTTGAAGCCTCTGTCCCATTATCCTGTCAGTCATTGGTAATAAGTGTAACAAGGGCAAGGCTTGGCTACAAAAACATAAAAAGTAGCATCTGTCATTGAGAAACCATCTCACAAAGAACGTTAAATGCTTCGCTAATTACTTTTTACGATATATTATTGCAGTGTAAAGCTTTTAAAAGTTGTAAGATGTTTTGAAGAAGCTTAAGTATATTCTGAATACTATGACAAGACTTTTTTCCATGTAGTGCCGAACACATGCTTTAAGTAAGCCACACCCATTCAGCTAAGAATCTTTTAAGGGAGACCCTTTATAAACATTTCTGCAGCCAATGCCTTAAGTATACCTAACTCCAAAAATATTTGAGGTCTGACAATCAGCAATCTGCATCAGTCGAGGATGTTTGGTGCCAGCTGTTCCATTCCTGTTAACATCGGTGTTGTATGGAGCAAGGTGGGTGCTGAGGATCACTTCATTCAAGGATCATTTGTCTTGTCATGTAATACCTGCATGCTCTAGAACTACTGTAGGTAAGCTCTGTAGGTGCTGTAAGTGAGACCTGTATGTGCTGCATACCTTTGGACACGGACACGTCAAGGATGCAAGACTTTGATTCGCCGCGTCTGCGTCGGAGATGCCGCCGAATGTTTGCGATAAGTTTTGAAAAGTTTCGGTAGGGAGAGATCTGGCATCACCTGTTCATAGAAGCGTGATCTTGCTTATATCCACCTGACCGCAGTTTTATCAAATTTAAAATTTGATAGATCAACTTTTTATTTAAAAAATTGACAAAATTTGATAAAAATATCAAAGGTGAAGGCAAGCCAAAAGACGATGGCATTCCAAAAAACATCATAATCTTATGCTCCGGAAACGTGTGACTAAGAGGGGCTTGAGTCACTCACGAGGCTAAGAGGTAAGAGGTACTCAACAGGTAAGCTCTCTGTTTGCCCTTCACTGGAATGGTCTGTTCACCGGTTGCATGCTCCGTGTTATTTGACCTGGATGGCCTGCTCACCGGTCAGATGCTTCCTTCTATTTCGCCTGGCTGACCTGCACACTGGTTAGATGCTTCCAATTATTTGGCAGAGATGGTCTGCTCATTGCTTAGATTCTCCTCATTATTTGGCCGAAATGGTCCGCTCACCGGTCAGATGCTGCTCATTATTTGGCAGGGATGGCACGCTCACCGGTTAGATGACCCTCATTATTTGGCAGCGATGACCTGTGGCCGGTGGCAGCGGCAGCGCCAAGATTCAGGTCACATCAGAGGGCAGTACGTAGCATGTCGAGCATTGCGGTACGTTAAGCTTTCGTCGCAAACTTTTGACGTTGACTCGGAATTACACGATCGGCTGGTGGTGTCAGGGCTGGCGCAACAAGCAGTGTTTGTCATTAGCGTTGATTCCATAACTTGATACGATGAAAACTTTGATACTAAATCTTAAACAGATGGCTGAACTCTAGTGCTCAACAATGTGAGCTGGCAGGATGTGGAGCATGGAATTAGCAGAATAAGCAGCATTGCCCATCACTTTTCGTATTCAGTGTTAGGGGCTGCTTGGGACAAGAACAACTTGGTCATGTGTCTCAAGCCACCCCCGAAGCAGAACATCAGCCCCAGTGATGATATAGCCCCAACAGGGGATGGCTATAACAAGCTCCGCTGTCCACTCGACGCTACTGTAACAGCCTCTCCACGCTGCCACCGCCGACGCGGTCGGTGGAGCAGCGGTGCGCAAAATGGCCGACGAGTGCGGTGCTCCAGCTTGACTGTGTTGAGGCACGCTTCAGACAGGTTCAGCTCGTGGCAACAGAGACCTCTTTTCGTGAGCAAGGGTCAGCGAATGTTGCACAGCATTGCTAAAGAATGGTGGTTAGATAATGCTCTTTCTCTGACGATTACAGGGACCTCATCCACCGCCGTCATTGGAGCTTAACGACGCACTCAGCTACTGAGGCTATCAGCGTCCCCCGCCCTCACCTGGCAGGAGGGTCAGGCACCGCGGGCAATCGGTCCTCAGATGATGCTACTAGTCTGACGATAACAGAGAGTGTAATCAGTCCTCACTAGATGATGCTCCTAGTCTGACGATAGCACGGAGTTCCTCATGCCTCACACATGTACGAGGAACTCCACACATTGTGCCATATAGCCTGTCAACGACGCGGTGATCAGCTTCGAATGTGCAGCTCCTGAGTGGTTTTTGTTGTGTATTTTGAAGCCTCGTGGGCAGTTTTCATGTAAGGTTGCGGTAATGTCGAGCCCACGTGGGTTTTGAATGCGGTGGAGGCACTGGCTGCGCAGGGACACATGCATCCTTTCGCTATGAAAGGAATCGGGATACAAGTGTAGCACCAAAAACTCTATTCTACCACCCCACAGGCGAACAAATTATATGTGCATGCCATGTTATCATATTGCATAGCTTCTTCCCAATTGTTATTATGCATATTACAACATCCCGTCGAATATATTGTATAATAACTGCTGTTTCCCCTCGTGTTTCTGTTTGTCGCGCTGTTTGCCCTGCCATGCATGCCGTTGCTGACGTCTGGAACCTCCAACATTCATGCATGTGCTTCATAAGCGCCTAAGTCGCATTGCAGCCATTATTTGGACCCTCGCTTACCCAAAAGAAAATGAAACCTGCTAAGACAGCTCTGGAATGGATTCGTAACCTTGCTCTACTTCTACCTGAAAATCCACACCAGTTTACGGGCCAATGGATAATTTTCTTCTCGTCACTTTCGTAGAATTACATGTTTTGTACCCAATGGCAAATGACAATGACATCCGCTGGTAGATACACAACGGTCCAAGTGAACCTGTTCGTGCCAGGACGCTCCGGCTGTGACCTCTCAAAGTTGTTGGTGGGAGATGGAGGGGATGCCGACCCGCCACGCTGTTCAAACGTGGGAAGTGACGGAGACAGGCTGCCGGTGGCCGGCGCAGCCGACGCGGGGGCCGCCCTGGCCTGTCAGGTCAGACAGCAGCTCCCCCGCCCTGGCGTGTCAGGTCAGACAGAAGCACTCCCGTCCTGGCCTTTCAGGTGTGCTAGCAGTTACTCCCGCCGTGGCCTGTCAGGTGTGCCAGCAGTACTCCCGCCGTGGCCTGTCAGGTGTGCCAGCAGTACTCCCGCCGTGGCCTGTCAGGTGTGCCAGCGGTACTCCCGCCGTGGCCTGTCAGGTGTGCCAGCAGTACTCCCCGCCGTGGTCCTGTCAGGTGTGCCAGCAGTACTCCCGCCGTGGTCTGTCAGGTGTGTCCAGCAGTACTCCCGCCGTGGCCTGTCAGGTGTGCCAGCAGTACTCCCGCCGTGGTCTGTCAGGTGTGCCAGCAGTACTCCCGCCGTGGTCTGTCGGGTGTGCCAGCAGTACTCCCGCCGTGGTCTGTCAGGTGTGCCAGCAGTACTCCCGACGTGGCCTGTCAGGGTGCCAGCAGTACTCCGCCGTGGCCTGTCAGGGTGCCAGCGGTACTCCCGCCGTGGCCTGTCAGGTGTGCCAGCAGTACTCCCGCCGTGGTCTGTCAGGTGTGCCAGCAGTACTCCCGCCGTGGCTGTCAGGTGTGCCAGCCAGTACTCCCGCCGTGGCCTGTCAGGTGTGCCAGCAGTACTCCCGCCGTGGTCTGTCAGGTGTGCCAGCAGTACTCCCGCCGTGGTCTGTCGGGTGTGCCAGCAGTTTACTCCCGCCGTGGTCTGTCAGGGTTGTGCCAGCAGTACTCCCGCCGTGGCCTGTCAGGTGTGCCAGCAGTACTCCCGCCGTGGTCTGTCAGGTGTTGCCAGCAGTAGACTCCCGCCCGTGGTCTGTCAGGTGTGCCAGCAGTGCTCCCGCCGTGGTCTGTCAGGTGTGCCAGCAGTACTCCCGCCGTGGCCTGTCAGGTGTGCCAGCAGTACTCCCGCCGTGGTCTGTCAGGTGTGCCAGCAGTACTCCCGCCGTGGCCTGTCAGGTGTGCCAGCAGTACTCCCGGCCGTGGCCTGTCAGGTGTGCCAGCAGTACATCCCGCCGTGGTCTGTCAGGTGTGCCAGCAGTACTCCCGCCGTGGTCTGTCAGGTGTGGCCCAGCAGTACTCCCGCCGTGGTCTGTCAGGTTGTGCCAGCAGTACTCCCGCCGTGGCCTGTCAGGTGTGCCAGCAGTACTCCCGCCGTGGTCTGTCGGGTGTGCCAGCAAGTACTCCCGCCGTGGCCTGTCAGGTGTGCCAGCAGTACTCCCGCCGTGGCCTTTCAGGTGTGCCAGCAGTACTCCCGCCGTGGTCTGTCAGGTGTGCCAGCAGTACTCCCGCCGTGGCCTGTCAGGTGTGCCAGCAGTACTCCCGCCGTGGCCTGTCAGGTGTGCCAGCAGTACTCCCGCCGTGGTCTGTCAGGTGAGCCAGCAGTACTCCCGCCGTGGCCTGTCAGGTGTGCCAGCAGTACTCCCGCCGTGGTCTGTCAGGTGTGCCAGCGGTACTCCCGCCGTGGTCTGTCAGGTGTGCCAGCAGTACTCCCGCCGTGGCCTGTCAGGTGTGCCAGCAGTACTCCCGCCGTGGCCTGTCAGGTGTGCCAGCAGTACTCCCGCCGTGGTCTGTCAGGTGTGCCAGCAGTACTCCCGCCGTGGCCTGTCAGGTGTGCTAGCAGTACTCCCGCCGTGGTCTGTCAGGTGTGCCAGCAGTACTCCCGCCGTGGTCTGTCAGGTGTGCCAGCAGTACTTCCGCCGTGGCCTGTCAGGTGTGCCAGCAGTACTCCCGCCGTGGCCTGTCAGGTATGCCAGCGATACCCCCGCCCTGTCGTGTCGGACCAGCCAGCAGTACCACCACCCTGGATGGTCAAGTCAGCAGTGGCCTTCCCCGCTACAGTGCCCCCCCCCCCTGCTGGTTTCGTGGGGTCCTGGGGTCCCCCCTGCCTGTTGACACCAGCGCCGGGGCTCTGCAGGGGCTGCACATCCTCTCCTAGATGCCAACAGAGAATGCACAGCATTTTAACGCCGCGGAAAAAGCACCCAGCCACGTTTTCTTTTTTACTTTTGCTGATACATATTGTTGCTCCAACCACAAAGATCAGTGCCGCCTTCCCCTATATATTCGTAAACCGATTATTTTGTAAACTAAAAACACGTATGCGAAAGCTCAGCTGGTTCTATTCCCATTTCCATTTTTCCATTTCACTATCCTTTGATAACTGTCGCCCCCAATCTTACGTACATTTTCTAAGCTTTGATGCATACTTCATTCCACTCGCTGTGGAGCGGAGCACCCATCTGGAACCCCACCTCCCTAATGGCGGCCAACGTTGGAAAACTTCTCCAGCCCCTCCCCGGATGCATGGCCCAGCTGGTGTCGCCGACACTCGCCGACGGCTTCGCTGCATTTGGCACCCATGCAACAGGGGCCACTGGTGCGCAACACCACAGAGAAAACCTATAGTGTTGCGCAATATCAATGAACCCAAACCCTTTTTACCCCGCCCCAACCCACCTCAATCTTCTCGAGTTCCTGCACCTCTGGTCCTTAGCAGTGCAGCTGAGTTATGTGTCCAGCAGGCTGACGTGGCTTGGGATTTCTGCTGAAGTGCATTTCCCACGTATGGGTGTACGCATTCCCATCGTCACCAGACATTGGAAAACGCTGGAGGTTTTCTGCAGACCCCTTGCATCTGATGCTCATTGGTTCTCAGTTTCATTTCCAGGACGAGGGATTGGTCACGCGGTAGCCTCTTGTTATACAGCAAAGTCATGGAGATGCCCACGCATTTTCTACCTTAACGCATCTATCTCTCCATTCTCCTGTTTTTCTACGAGGATAAGGGTGTGACTATCGTCTGACCAATCGCAACACGAATTAGATTAATGCGTGACGTTCGTCCCGGCTGCAATGGCGTGTAGCTGGCCGCTGTGTCAGCGCATCGTTGTCAGGCTGCTGTATCAGCGCACCGCTATCAGACCGCTGTGTCAGCGCATCGTTGTCAGGCCGCTGTATCAGCGCACCGCTATCAGATCGCTGTGTCAGCGCATCGTTGTCAGGCCGCCGTGTCAGTGCATCGCTGTCAGGCCAGTGTGCCAGCGCATCGTTGTTAGGTCGCCGTGTCAGCGCATCGCTGTCAGGCCGCTGGGCCAGCGCGTCGTTGTTAGGTCACCCTGTCAGCTCCTGCGTTGGGACGCGCCGCGCGGCTGCCTGGTGGCTTTCTCGACGACATGCCAAGATCGGTTTTAACTCCCTGGGAAGCGTTTGGAACCAGGATATCTGGCGGCTTCAGGTTATGAAGTGCGACGATATATAAGACAAAGCCATCCTACGAAAACGGTATCTTCCGCAATCGCGACTACCGAGCTAAAGCGGACGTTTTATGACGTACGGCAGCGTTGTGAGGTTACCAGGCGTCCAATCGGTGAGCTCTCAGCCATACACCCTGACGCGTCTGTCAGCTGTCTCTGCGGCCTCTGACGTACACCCTGACGCGTCCGTCAGCTGTCTCTGCGGCCTCTGTCATATACCCTGGTGCGTCCGTCAGCTGTCTCTGCAGCCTCTGCCATACACCCTGACGCGGCCGTCAGCTGTCTCTGCAGCCTCTGCCGTACACCCTGGCGTGCCCGTCAGCTGTCTCTGCAGCCTCTGCCATACACGCTAGCGCGTCCGTCAGCTGTCTCTGCAGCCTCTGCCATATACCCTGACGCGGCCGTCAGCTGTCTCTGCGGCCTCTGCCATACACCCTGGCGCGCCTGTCAGCTGTCTCTGCGGCCTCTGCCATACACCCTGACGCGGCCGTCAGCTGTCTCTGCGACCTCTGTCATACACCCTGGCGCGCCCGTCAGCTGTCTCTGCAGCCCCTGCCATACACCCTGGCGCGCCCGTCAGCTGTCTCTGCGGCCTCTGCCGTACACCCTGGCGTGCCCGTCAGCTGTCTCTGTGGCCTCGGCCATACACCCTGGCGCGCCCGTCAGCTATCTCTGCGGTCTCTGTCATACATCCTGGCGCGTCCGTCAGCTGTCTCTGCGGCCTCTGTCATATACCTTGGCGCGTTCGTCAGCTGTCTCTACGGCCTCTGCCACACACCCTGGCATGCCCGTCAGCTGTCTCTGCGGCCTCTGCTATGCACCTTGGCACGCCTGTCAGCTGTCTCTGTGGCCTCTGCCATGCACCCTGACGCGTACATCAGCTGTCTCGGTGGCTTTAACTGGCACACCGTGCATTCTCAGGCCTGGCCCGGCGGACCCGCTGTTAGTTAAAGCTGAATGCGAGCCGATTCAGTCGTGTCTGATTCTGCCCACATCCTTCGCTCCCCGACTGCGTCCGCCTGTAAGCACAATGCGCATTGCAGGTGCCTCGCCGGTTGGACGGCTTCTGTCAAGGTTACGCACAGCTTGCGAAATGAATAAAAGAGGCAGGCTTTCGAGTTTGTCAAAAGTTTGCTTCCAATGTCGCTGGTAGGTGAGGCCTTTATCCTGCCCATGCCGCGGGTTGGTAGCGATTGTGCGGCGATAGTGGCAGCGATTAAAGAGCGATTATTGCCGACGTACTTAAACCTAGTAGCACATATACATAATCCGACGCTAGTTAGCCTCCGCTCTGCTGTAGCAGGAGAAGCGCGTGGGCCTAGGTGCCTGGTGACGCTAGTGGAAAGAAAGTGACCGATTTCCTTTGCTGAAACACTCCAAGAAACCCACGTCCGGTAGCTGCTCGCCTACCCAGCAACACAGCTCATTGTATGGCGCCCCCGGACTTCTTGGGATTCTGTTACGCATGCATGCGCATGCCAGGCAACGGTACGTTACGGCTAATGCCCACCAGCTGTGGCCGACCACTGTTTTAACATTTCTCCGGGTATACGCGGTTGTGCAAACGCGTGAGTCGGTTGGAGGCAGTGTGCGCCGATCTGTCGTTAATAACTATACTGTTAAGATGTTAGGACGTTAGCGATGCTCACAACGGGCACCGGCTTCCGCAACGAACGTCTGCTTACCCGTGTGTTTTATTTAATGTCACATGCATCTCAAAGGGCCCTCCACATTTGAAGATATTGAAGCAAGCATAAGATTTGACGAAATACGTTTAGTCACAACCATTGTTATACCTTAAGGGGAAAAACTGCTCTAGCTAACGAAAGTTGTCTTAATACATATGCTCCTCAATACGCCATTTTTTATTGCGTCATGGAAAGTTTTGTATGGAAGCACTCACTTGTAGTTCTTCAATCTGCCGAGAGGTGGCAGCCCGTACTGGAAGTGTTCGCTGAGCCAAATAACCTTATGTACATTTGTTTCGGCCCATTCTCGTGGTGTTCTTGCATATTTATCAGTTAATTTTATTTTTTCTTGTAGCTACCATACTTGTAAATATCTCACACATATTCGGCTTCAGCGCTTTTCTTAAGTTATTCCATTACAAGTCGTATTTTCGTAATAACTAGGTAGAACGTAAAACTTTTTGTGTCAGGCAGCACAAAATGTAATTCGTGTTAGCATCTTACAAAGCTTGCACAACATTGGTTGAGAGTCAATTGATGGCCGTTATACCTGGAATTAGTACTCATGAAGGCCAGATATGAACGACTCGACAATGACATTTGTATTGATCTTCAACGCCGCATAGCCAATGAAATAGCAGGCTTGGATTGACGCTGTCATAGCTCCATTATGCCTGGGTGGCCATGAAATAGTTCGCACGGAATAGCCTGCACATCTTCGCGGGTGTGTAGCTCAGAAACCAGAGCGTTCTAGGTCTTATAAAGGGCATTACTGTGGACTGTACCGAATGGTCTCCAAGTTGATTATTTCATTTCAAAACCCCATACAAGTACGAAGTACTCCCTTGAAGACAACGCGCCAGTGAATCCATTCGCCAAGTATGTTTGGCACGCAAAGCCAGAGGACGCCACAATGACAACTTGGCACGCGTCCTAGATGACGAGGCGATGAAGAGACTAATTTTATTTAGATATTTCTTCACGCATTTCTTGCCAGATGCCAAATACATGCTCGCACGCAACATAGGAAAAGTTAATAACTTGATTTTCGATCTCGAACCGTCATGCCAGCCGCGGTGGCATTGATAAGAGTTCCAAAAACAAAATACTGAAATGAGTGCAGACCCAAAATGTCTCTATCTTACAGCACTTAGTGAATACTTAACCCTAATGCAGCAATGCAATGTCATCTTGTTATGATATATCAATTTTGGTAATGTTACGACAAAGCTTCCGGATGATCACATCGATACAGGGGGTTGTAGCTGAGAAAAGATAGCTGACACTAAGGCCTAACAGTAGTAACCTGTTTGTTGTTGAAGACGACTCGTAGGCTGGTAGATGAGTAAAGACGTAGAGAAGTTAAAGAGTAGTTCAGGAGACACGCTTTTTTGACGTTGACCATGATCAAGTTGGTAGAAACAAAACTGAAAATGAAAAAAAATCTGAATTCATTTTTTTGCTTTCTTGTATTGGTGTGACTATGCATGGCGCATTCTCCATGTGCTTTAGGAACATTGCATGCAATCAGCCACAGTTGCCATGTCACTTGTATTTATGGTAAGTGTTCGCTTGGTAAATATCCTCAAACTGTAATCATAATTTGCTACGAGCCTTTTTTGGAATTATCCACTCGGTAACATGCCCACTTCCATAATCCAGAATGTCTTTTCGTTGTCCATGATTGAAACCAATTTTTGTGTTCGGTGGAAGCCGTTTTCGTGGGATTGTCACAATGGGTGTTGTAAATTCAGCAACTTCAATTGGTTCTCGATCTGTTAAACCCGTGTGGCCTGGGAAATTATACAATTCGGTCATAATCCGTATGCTGTCCAAATTTTTTCATCCATCCCAATCCACCCCACGGACTCATCCGACATTTGCAGATTAATACAATCTGGGAAGTAGCCTAGGTGACGCGCATTATAATGGCCGGCGGGGACGGTCGGGCATCTGCAACTGTAACGGCCAGCACATCACCATCGCCGCCTGTAACGGCCAGCGCATCACCATCGCCAACTGTAACGGCCAGCGCATCACCATCGCCAACTGTAACGGCCAGCGCGTCACCATCGCCAACTGTAACGGCCAGCGCGTCACCATCGCCAACTGTAACGGCCAGCGTGCCGTCGGCGCAAATGGCAGTAATTGGAACTGTCCCAGATAATGCAACATTGGGAACGTTACATCCAATTTAGTCTTAAGATGAGGTCCAGGTGTAAAAATGCTTGTAGCATCATTTTCAACAGAAATTGTCAGATATTCCAATGAACAATGACGTTTTGATACAAAGTGCTCAGAACAGTGACTACTGCCCCAAACTTTAGTCCAGCGTTAAGAATCTAAAACGTGAGTTTAACAGCTGATCGGCCCACTCCCTCCTTTGCCATCAGAACTGGGTGCAACAGTTGATAGCAGCTGACGACAGAAACCAACTGGCTCTTGCGGAACCACCCGTTTGTGTACGTTTTCTGAATGTGATAAAGGTGTTGAACAGAGCCCGTAATCTGTGCACAAACTGCTCTAGCGAAGAACTCCAGTAGGTGTCCTGCAGGACTGTCTTACACGATTCGTGAAGGAACAGCTCTATAATACACTTGTGCGAAATTGTTAGAGGGACTCCTATATTAAAACGCGCTCGGGTGGGAGTCAAATTGACATCCCCCCGAAGGTTTTTCCAAAATGGTTTCCGAACGGCGCGGTGTAGCCGCGCCAAGTTTTGCAAAGCTGTTGACAATTGAATAGCGGATCGTTTAGTGCAAGAAATTTAGATACAATATGTAAGGGCACTGACCTATGGCAGGTCAAAATCAGGCAATGGTTTCAGCGAAGTCAATTTCTAGGGAATCGTTCGATCTGATGCAACAACGAAGTGTTTGACGAAGCTATACATCTTTGAAATGCTTTTTTGGCAACACAACAATTAAATGCAGAAATAGCATTGAGCTGATGTCAGGTATGAGGGTCAGACAAAGGTCAAAACCAACGTGTTTTATTGCTCTAGGGCTTGCTGTATGGGGTAGTTTTCGGTGCTCACTTGGTGCTCATTGATAACAGGAACCGCATCATACATTTTCCATTGAATCTTAGATGTCAGAATAGGTCATTGACCTAAGATGACCCAGGTCGATGCTTTTTTAGAAACATGGAACATAATGCCTAGCGTAGGCTTTGTTACTTATTCAAATGCAAAACTCAGGACATTATTTAATTATTTTGGTCACCATGACCTTCAAAAGATCAAGCAAGGTCACTGGCCGGAAATGAGCTCGTGACCTTTTCCTTAGAAACAGTTATCTAGGTGCTGGGGGCACTTTGTAGACCAAACTGGAATTTGGCCTTGTTTGACCTTACTTGAACCAAAGGTTATAACCAAGTGACCTCAAACTTTTGATCGGACCGAGCTCACGTACAGGCCAACACACCCTGCAAATTCAGTGTCTCCAGCTTTCTTAGTTCCCGAGATCTTAGGGCGGTCAACTTGACCCCCTACCCTAGCGAAGGGTGTCTAGCCGGCCATCCGGGCGCGTGTTAATACTTGGCGTAATCCTAACGGAGTCATTCATCTAAAGCACACGGGAATCTTCCGCAACATCCCACGGAAACCCCCCGCAAGGTCCCACAGGAATTCTTCGCGAAATCTGGTAGGAATCCGCCACAAATTAGTCAGAAGGTCTGCCAAATGTCGTTTAGGAATTATCCACGAACTGAAGGCAATTCTATACAAAATTTCAGTAAGCACCCTACAAAAATATCACGGGAATTCTATGCAAAACCTTACAGGAATCTTCTTCAAAGTCCAATAGAAATCACCCATAAATCCTGCATAACTATTTAAAAAACCCTCAGGGATTATTTGTATGATCCCTCAGAAACATTTAACAACATTTTACGATAATTTGTTTACGAAATCGTGGCGAGCATAAACAGAATAGGAGAAACATTGGCTGATTGTAACAGTTTTCATCACACCTACGGTAACACAGCACCTGGCTTTCACTTTCGTCATCCAGGGCTAGGGAAAGGGGACCGGAGACGGAACTGCGCGCAGGAGCGGTGTTCAGGACGGGCCTAGACACCCGGGCGGGTTCGGCGACGTGGCGGACATCTGAGATCTGTCTACCCCCACGTTCCACCTCCGAAGTTTCGCCTCAATTCACACACGAATGTAACCATGCGCCTTACATGCCACCCCGCAAACACAAGTCAGCCACCTGGTTATCATTGTGAGTGTAAGGTGCATTTTAACTCTCTGGTTTCTTACACAAACTATACCTGACAAATTACAATACATAGAAATGATCAATGAAAAGAATGGGAAACTGCTTGCATTCAGTTGTCCTAGTAGTCCCATTCAACTGGTCAATACAGTCCGCAGTTGTTGGTGTATGCATGCGCAATACTTATAGAAGCTGAAAAAGTGTCGTAGACTTTTGTATTTGTCCCTGAAGAACAAACAATTTACGACTACGACAATTGTATCTGTTACACACGTTGCAGTTCAAGCTTACGGCGATGCCACTAATTAGTAACACATGTGTTCCAAGAATGCTTTCACCCGGTTTGCCTTTCCCATCTCTTCCAACATCTGTATCTGTGTACAGGCCTATGTCAGCAAATCCAGTTCAACTTATGGCGTCAACGAAACATTCGATTGAGGTCGCAAGATGAAGTCTGCGGGCTATATGAGATGCGGAAAAACGCCATGAACGTTATTTTCTCAGTTTTTCTTGTCCTAGAAAGCTTTCTGCTGCGTTCTACAATGCTCACAATTTTGAGGCAGTGTTAAATGTTTTATGTCACTTGAGTGACAAATAGTTCTGTCTTTGTTATACCTTACTTGCACGTACCATCACACAACCGGTGCGGCCATGGTTCGGGTGGAACCATACATTTTGCTACCTGGATCCCTGGGTGGCAGGAGCGGGCCGGCTGCTTTTTTTAGAAAAAGTTGTGTCTTGACTCCACACATCTAAGATCGTTAGAATGCCAGCAAATGAGGTTTGCTGATAATTCAAGGAAAGGGTCGAGACTCCATACCCGCTGGTCAGATCCCTGAGTGGACCCGGAACGAGTGCCTGGCCGGGGTCGGACCCGGGGCGCCGGTCGCAGTGCCTGGCCGGGGTCCCTGAGTGGACCCGGGGCGAGCGCCGGTCCCGGTGCCTGGCCGGGGTCGGACCCAGGGCGCCGGTTGTGGTGCCTGTCCGGGGTCGGCGACGTTGTTGCGCTCCCTGTCAGTGTTGGAGACGCCAAGACCGCCTCGGCTGAATACTGCAACCGAGGGATCTTGTGACACCTTCTTCAGCTTGCTCATATCAATTGCCTGGCATTTATTGACCGAGATGGTCGTGCACGGACCATTCGTGACCTGCACCACTATGTATTATAGTCAACAATTAGCTAATAATAATAGTAGTAATTAGATATATCCTTAATGTAGCAATAGGTCATATTGTTTCTACGCAACACACCGATTGTGTCCAGATTTATAACTAATAGAAAAGGTCTGGTTTGTAGCTAATTGAGTTCGGCCTCGAGGCTCGAGGCTCCAAGTAAGGCAGTGTTACGCCATTCGCATTTCGGATGGTATAGCCGTGTAGCTCGCGGTATGGCGCGAATCGACGGTTTTGCTGATGTACTCGAGAGCACCGGTCCTTATGCTCGTTGGACCGTGCAGACAGCGTGATACTCGGCTAACTGAGCCGCTCACCTCCCGCTGAGCTGCTCGATAACAGCTGAGATGGTGTCACAGCGTCTGCGACCACTGGCCACTTACTCGCAAAAGTTGACGATCTGCTGCACGCCAGCAATCCATGCCACCTCACGATCCGTACACGCTCATGCAGTAACTACCGGTTGAGAGAGCAAGACCCTGCACAATGATTTTCAGCGCGTTCGCAGATATCGCGTGACAGGCGCGGTTGAGAGCCACCCGGGCATCTGTATACTTGGAAGCCATGGTGTCAGTGTGTGCCTGGTATTTCAAAAAGTGGTCAAGTAGAGCCTCAGGTTTTCACCGTCCTTGCAGTCCTTACTACAGACCCAAGTGATTTGAAAGTGATGGGAGGGAGGCTCCAACACACTGGTGTGTTCAGCGCCCAATACCAGGATATGAGTTTAAGTGGTGTTGACCTTGCGCCATTTTGACAAAACCATCGGTGGTGGGAATTGAGAGCGGTCTCTTTGGACGAAGTGATGCTTGCCAAAAACAGCTTTTACCCGTGACCGAAATTCGTGTGTCATCTGTAAACTGACCGATTGCGATACTGCCTTGTTACACGGCCTGGCAGCCCCTCTGCTGCGTTCGGGTAGCGAGACCCAGTCTGTTCCTGCGCGTGGAAGGGACTGTACGCCGGTCTGGCTCCTGCGTCGTACCCGAAATCGGCTAAGCGTATCGCATGCGCCTACTGAGGTCCTTCTGCCCGCCCTGGCTACGACTGGCGCACGAGAAACCACAGCGAACACATGATGCTATTTTACCGGGCAGTCCGGCACTGGGGCTTTACCTTCGGAACGCCTGCCGCCCGTGTCCTATGACATCATGCCGGCGCGTGGCCGCTAGAACGGTGTCGGTGAGATCGGGTGACATCACGTCTTCGCCGCGCCCCCGGGCGACCAGAGGCGGCGCCAACCGCGAGCGCAAAACGGTGTGACGTAACACCCCAGCGCTTTGAGAGTGCGTCATCCTCCCTTCGCCGTCTGCTCTCACGGTCGCTAGAGGCCGTCATGGGCCGGGCAAGCCCGCGGCGCGACTTGGCTGGTTCTGGCGCGTGCCGTTTGTCATATCATGCTCCTTCGTTCATGAAGTTTTTTCTTTGTCAGGTTTGCTAGACGTAAGGCGTGGATTCCTGACCTAGCATTGGCCGGCAACATCCTGACTAATGTCGCCAAGTTTGAGCCCATAGGCACGCAACATGAAAGCTTAAAAATCACATAACAAATTTACTCTTCCGTTTTTTATCACATATTTATGCCTAACCAGCTTCGCAACTGCTGGTAACGAATGCTGGCGAAAATAGAAAAGCTAATTGTGTGCACTCAAATTGTAAAACAGGGAAGTTGCATATCATAATCACGTTTTCCATTTATGCATTGTATGCCATTTCGTAAACGGATAAGCCATGACATGCTGTAGGTTCAAGAGAAGGCTACCCTTAATAATTGTCCAGCCTATAGTTAGGTACAGCTACTTAGCTCTGCATTCTGAGAGCATGAAATATGAACATAACAGCAATAATTATTCGGACATAATCCCACAGTTGTAGAAACGTCAACCATAGATGAAGTTTCCCATTCAATTCATGGGCTCCAGCTCCAGGCACGAATAACAAAACAAGTTTAGCTACTTATCCCTGCTCAGTCCACCCCACAAGATGTCTTGAAAAACTACCCTCCTGGATTTTGCACACTTTGTCAAATGAATCACGGGTCATAGAGAACGCAGGTCTCATGCACACACACAATGGTTTGTATGCACATTGATGGCTGCAATTACGCAGGACATGCTTAAACAGCAAACACCACCCAATGTCCGGCTTGAACTGAAAGCATGACTCTATGGCGCAATTCCAGGCGCGTCTATGAAATCCATAACAAAACACCAATTCAGTTTTCTCCAGTGCAGACCTTATCCATAAATTATGTAATTTTATGTCGCAACGCTTTTTGCCATGTGCATACAATGATTTGGTGCTTAATCTGAAGGAAAACCACAGGAAGATACCGATGACCAAGTCATCCCAACGATCCCAGCAATGTTTCGAAACAAACGCATCTATGGACGAAATCCGCGCACAAAGGTTGTCCGAGGCTGGTTTATTGCTGACACCTGTTCAACAAACTCGGATGCACGAGACGACCTTAACGTGGTGTAGGGACGGGCTCGTAGTTGCTGGCCACGTTTAAATGGATTATCAGTTGTCCCCAGTATCAGTTGTTTGGACAAGACATGAGGTTATCTATGGCGCATTCGTCTTTCGCGGAACATTACGCATACTTTCCGTTACTTTACATATGACAGGATGCCGAGGCTGGCCGACATTTCGTGAATACTCGTATTGAGGACATTTGGAGCGTAATTCCAACTTAAAAAGAACAGTTTTGTGGTAAACCCTTATGCCCTGTTGATGGACGCAGGCAAGCGTAATCAGACATCATTCAGGTACCCACTGCGTCTATGCAATTGGAAATATTGTTGTGGTGCCTATTGGCCATGGGCGAGGCTGTCCATGATGTTCATTCAATGGCACGTGTTTTTGCGCGAAGCTATCCGTTTTCAGTGGAAATACTAATGTTTCGCTGTGAAGTTGACAGCATGGCCGACTAGTTCAAAGTACCCACTACATTTGTGCTTTTGATGGTCAGTTTTTGTTTATAAAGGCATGCCTACATAAATGCGTATCTAGAACTGAAAAGCCATCATGTAAACCGAGTGAGATACAACTTTAATATTGTTGTGCGTTTTGCATTCGGATGCTTGTTGCATAAGTTTGACTTATTTCTCTCAAGGTATAACTTGTTGGCTTTTATGGGGAGCCTTCTCAAGCACCAAGAGGATGTTGCCTTCAACAAAGAAGGTTTTATGAGGTGGCCAAGTGGATTGCATGTGTTGGTTCCTCAGCGGTCTTTTCAGAATAGTTAAATATTTTGAAATGAAAAAAAATTAAACGGTTTTATCACGCGTTTATAAAAGACCGTAGATGCCTCAAAGCTCCTACATGTAAGCCATAACAAGAACAAAACAGAACAAACAAAAACAGATGAAACGTTTGTAGCCTTCTTAGAACTTCTCGTTAAAAAAAAATATAAATTTGGATATGTGCTCCTTGAATAAAAAATAAGGCTGGCGGGCCCGTAGGCCTCTTGGGAAGCACTTGCCGCGCGCGAGCGCATGCGGGTTTTCAAGTTGGAGTGCGGCGCCGTTACGGATACCCCAAATCTCAAAAAGCGACAGCTCTAGTCCTGAGCTAGTATCAGGTGAAAATCTAACCATACGTCAATGATACCCCATAAACGGGCCTCACGATTGGAGATGCAAATCCAGCTTTTCCGGTTCGGCGTCAGTACCTCAAGTGGTCTTCAAATTTCAATATCTAGAAATACAGAAGGTAATGTTCGCAAAATTGACTCAGCACTCCCAGCTCCCAATTTTAAAGCGTATAATTGTCCAGAAGATGAAACAGTAGTAATAGCCTTGTCCCTCGGAAAAAAACAGGAGAATGGAGTTATAGTCGAATTGATATTTCAGCAACATGCCGTTTCAGTAACATTCCGCACACCGGTATGTTGCCGAAACATCAACCCAACTATATATCCATTTTCCTGGTTTTTACCGAGGAATAAAGCTATTACTACTGTCAAATCTATGCGAAGAATGTTCCTCGCTAATGTACTGAACAACTTACGTAATTACCCAGAAGCTTCGCATTGGTCTATTCCGCCTGAAGCCAACGAGTTTTGACAACTTGACTTTGCGACCGAACTGTTTTTGTCCTAAATCGATGAGAGTTGAGAATATTCTTCATTTCGATCGGAACACATTATTCCGCACATTCCGATCCCACGGAAACCCGGCGGACCGCGGTTCTTCCATGGACAAGCACCACCAGACGCGAGCACCACCAACAATTCGCCGCAACCAAATAAAATGGTTTGTTTATTTATGCTTTGGGTGATGCAGTGACCACGTGATGATCGGCAACGCGCACGCGGTGCAGACTACTTTTGTGACATACATCAACGTCGCACTTCTCCCAGACGAAGGCAGGAAATTAACCATTTCATGATAAAGATGCATGTAACTCAGCTCAAAATCTCCAGAAAGTTTGGGACTTGTCTGTCGAAAAATATGAGCAGAGGCACCGCCTCGGCCACCTTAAATACACTCCTTCAGGACCCGCCACACGCCAATGGCGGAAGCCCCTGCTGCCGACGGACGTCGGTCTGCGGCGCGCCCGATCGTGGTGCGTTCCCTCCGGCGGTCTGCTGACCTCGTTCCGCCCGCTGTTGAGCGCTGTGGACACAGCGGGACGCGGGACGGGGACTTCACCGGCTCTCCCCTCGGCGGAAGAAGCGAGCTCGCGCCGCCCTCACGCCCACACCCACAGTGCGGGAGCGGCACCTGCCGCCGGGCGCCGCCGGCTTTCACGCGACACGTCGGGCGTAACGTGTCACGGGGTCACAATTTCTCCCGCCGATCACGCGATGGTGATGGTGATGACGATGATGTTGTGACCGGCAAAGATGCACGAGGCGCCTTACTTGCTGCTCGTGTGCTTGGTGACGGCCTTGGTGCCTTCCGACACGGCGCGCTTGGCCAGCTCGCCGGGCAGCAGCAGGCGCACGGCCGTCTGGATCTCCCGCGACGTGATGGTCGCTGTGCCGGCGTTCTGCTCCCCCCGTTTAGTCTCGGTGCGCCCTGGCCGGCCGCCCCGCCGCGTATGTCTGCGCGCCGGGTCGTTTCCCCGCCCATCCAGCAGTGTCCTAGAATTGCCGACTTTGGGTGTAAAGCAGCACCCTATGAAGAGGAATTTTTCACTCCTTTCCCCATATTTTATGTGAATTTTTCACTGCTGCCTGACATTGTCTAATCGCACATGCCAAACCTCTATCTCCCTTTCTGAGGTTTTCAGATGTCATTCAATAACCGAGCTCACTTGAAACCACCAAGCAAAAACAAGGCTCCACAGAGCCTGGACACCTATGGCTATGCCATGCCTCACCTACATCTGAATCATGTCTAGGTATGCACAGAGCAAGGGCCCCAGGTACCTCCAAGCCCAAAAACCCCAGCGACTGCAGCCGATTGCATGCATTAAGTTTGGTTTGTTTACAAAATATATCCCAATCGGCAGCTGTGTGCCAAATGCAAGGTTTTCACGCATCCCCTATTTTTTGGTCTCACGACCACACAACGAAAGCAGAGCCTGGCGCAAACACCAGCAAGGCCTGGTAGATAATTTTGTTCAACGTATTTCCTTTTCCCGAGGAAACTTGACCACTAAATTGCATCACTTCCGAAATGCAGGAGTTAAAAATTCAAGACATGTGTTCTAAATTAGATTTACAAGATGAATATCACCACTTGAGCACTTATCTTAACAGATTTTAAGTCAAGTCAGCGATTACAAAATTTTGCCAGAAAATTATCAGTCTTTATACTCATTCAACTACTTTTGCTTTTCTTGGTATCATACGAGTATGATACTACTTTATTCTTCCTTCCTTTTCGGCTGCCTTTAGAAGTACTGTCTGTTGCTTAAAATGTTGACCATTTTCGCTACAAGATGCTCCAACTACAAACTTGTACCTATTGCATACACAAATTTGATTAATTCGCCAGCCGCCCAAACATGCTTGATATGCACCCAAGAGTAAACAATTCAAAGGGAATGAAGGAGACAATTTGAAGTACGGAACTTATTTTTACCGCCATTTTTGCCCTGTCAAACCCTTGGTTAACCGTTTTCTTGGTTCATGGCGGTGCTCAATAATGATGAATCTAAGCCTTTCGAGCGTCTAAGTCACCAGGCTACCTGACAAGGCTATCCTAACGCTGTCATACAGAGCTTTTAAACAGACCTGACGTAGCTAATACAGAAGTGTTTGATGGCGAAATTCTGCCCACTGGAGATGTTTATCATGCACACCTCTTACTTGCTTCGCATTTTAATCTCGTAGGTTGGTGGGCATGATTGATATTTATATTTAGGGGGTGAGTGGGATGACTCTGTCTGCCAGCAGACCATGCAAAAAGTACTGACTTTTTGTTGTGGGGAGCAGGAAGAAGCCAGTAAGTCTTCTGTGGACCAAGTAGTTGCTTACCTTACCTGCTTCCAACACATGACTGGTAACCAGAGTCAGCTATGTGTTAATCCATCGAGTCTTGTCGTAAGACAAATTATAATGCCACAAGGCATGCAGTGGGCTGGTTTTGTTCCATATTCTTGATTATTTGCTCGAAATTTCTTGAAGTGGTCCCTCATGGCTGCTTTAACCAGATGTTTTCTGTAGTTGTCATGGATTGCTGACTGGCAAATGACTGCACTGTATAAATGCAGTGTATTTTTAACACAGGGATACTCTAAGCTGCATAGCAGTTATAATATGAGTTAAATATTAGTATGTAACAAACAGTCAGACCAACCCATTTGAAATGTGAAGCCAACATCTTAAACTTTGTCACTAAATATGAATAAACAAACCTAAGTAGATGCCTTTGCTTCAGCTGAAAAGGCGAGCAGCAATTGTCATCTAAAAGTTATGTTATTTTTGGAGAAGAGAGATTGTTTTGTGGAGCATACCCATTATTGCCCTTGACATAGGTTAACCATGGTAATGAAAATAACTTGTTCAAAGTGATTCAAAGTGTTTGAATTTGTGTGTTGTTAACTTTGTATGATGTCAACAAGCATGCACAAATGAACTGAATAAAAATGCAAGTTGAAACCAGCCAAAAATTCGCTCTATCATGTTTTTATTACAAGTGCTGCTGTCAACAGGTAGGTGAGTTGAGATGATGTCCAACATATAGGCTAGTCTAAGTTCGGTTAAGTTCGCTAAGTGCATGGCGAGTGGCAATAGGAATCGCGCAAGAATCAGTTACTCACAACTGCTGCTGAGATATAAACATGTTAGACAGGATGAGATGAAGTAAGGCCTCTTAAGGTTAGGCACAGTTAGGCTACTTTCCTGGAAATAAGCATTGGCGTTTTGTAAGAAACATTGACAAAATGTTTGTTTTCCCTGACCCCATCTTGACAGAAGCTAGAGGCATGTCTATTGTGTTTGACTAGGTGATTGGCTGATGTATAGGAGTCCAAGATTTTTCTTTTGCTTGAGTGTTTTATGCTTGTTGAATTTTCTGCTGTTATCTTGTTATTGAATTCCTTTGCTTCGTTTTGTGTTAAAAATGCTGTGGAAGGGAAGTGCAAAGTGCAGCATCAAATTATTGGTGTTAATAATTTTGTATGCTCATTACATGCTGAAGCATCAGTCATAAGCTCATAAGTTCCCTCTTTTGTGAATTTTTTTTCACTCCCGCACGGTCTTTTTGCGACGGAATTTTTCACTCCCACCCTAGTTCAAAGGCGATCCTAGCTCCCTGGCATCTAGACATCCATGCCCCTTCCATCGGAAGAGCCCTGACGCGTCGAGGCTGCTCCTCCTACGCCCGAGCGGCTCCTCCTCCGGACGACGCCGGCGTGACTGGTGGTGTTGTCTCAATCGCACGCTCTGTGTGAACTGCAAATGAAGATGAAGTCAGATCTTGCCGCTGCGGACTCCCCCTCCCACGCCCTCTACCCTGACTCATGCAGGTCGTCACAGCGCCGGTGGAGTACAGCGGCTTCATGAGAATGGCGATTTGCCTACGCAGGATGGCTCTGGGGCGCAGAGTTTTGTTCGATGAAAGATGAATTGGTCAACGATTCGCGGGCCACATCATGTCCGGAAAAATCGCAAGTGAGACGATTCTATCCCGTACAAATTTATTGTGAGCCGTGAACTGAGTCATTACCGTTAAAAAGGTAATCAATCTGAATCACATAAGTTAACCCAAAGGGAAAACTGCTACATAAGTTGTTCAGTGCATTAGCCAGGAACATTATTCACACAGATAAGACAGTCGTATTAGCTTTATTCCTCGGAGAAAAACCAAAAGAATGGAGATATAGTCGGGTTGATATTTCGGCAACATGCCTTTATCAAAGCAATGGCAGAAGTTTTCTTCCGCTATTCTTTTTTCTGCTATTGTTTCTTCCGCTATCGTTGCTATTTTGAAACAATAGCAGAAGTTTTCGACTGTTATTGTTTAGATAAAGGCATGTTGCCGAAATATCAACTCAACCATATCTTCATTCTCCTGGTTTTTCTCCGAGGAATAAGGCTAATGCTACTGTCTTATCCATAGAAAATTTATGCATTTAGATCTATGGTGAAAATACCTTGCACTAAAATCTTCCTCCGTTCAGATCTCTTGATCTAAAGATCTCTCTCAGAACTCAGATCTAAAATCTTCCCCTTACCTGACAGACACAAATATGCCCTGGGGCCTTCCACGACAAATCGACAATACGAAAAGTCTATTTTGTTGGCTCATCTCTTGGACGTTGATCGTAGTGGGTCACAAGGGCTGTCAGCAAGGCTGACATTTTCAGGTCTATCAGTTGATCGGTTTCGGAGTTACAGCCTCCAGCATATTCGTGTTGTGTGGTTGAGGCGCTACGTTCGGCGGCGATTTTGTTCACTACGATGAAACAATAGAACAAACCTATGTGTCAAAATGGTTTTAAAAAATTTCACAATGCCTGAGCGTCGTGCTTGGAATGGTCATTGCACAAGAGGCACTGACTGTGGCATTAAAAACATTTGCAATGCATACCGAACCATTTTCCCACGCGATTTTGAGCTTTTTCTCATAAGCATGTAATAAAACGTAACGTGAACCCCACAAGTTCGAAATATGGGAGGCGGTTGTCAGCTTGGAAAGGATTGGAAAAAATCTCAAAATACGGAGTGGCTTTTCTCGCCAGATATCCCCCCCCCCCCTCGAGTAGGCAAACAGCCCTGGTAAAATTCCGTGCTCCTCTTTGAGTTCAAAGCCCCGACATACCTTTTTCCGAAAAGAACTCGGCAGTTCTCTGCATCGTAAATGGGGACAACGTAAGGATCCACACGCGGCGCGGAGGGTTATCAGTCCTTTGGGAGTATTCTTCTAGCTCACTCATCATGCGCTCGCATCGGAAACACTCGAATTCCAGCCTTGCGGTTAAGGGCCGTTACGGATTCGAGCCCTTCGGTTAAGAGCCATTGTGGATTTGGGCCCTTCGGTTAAGAGCCGTTGCAGATTCGAGCCCTTCGATTAAGAGCCATTGAGGAATTGAGCCCTTCGATTAAGAGCCGTTGCAGATTCGAGCCCTTCGGTTTAGAGCCGTTGCGGATTCGAGCCCTTCGGTTAAGCGCCGTTGCGGATTCGAGCCCTTTGGTGACGGTCGGTTACGGATTCGGTTGTGGTCGCGATTGCAGGATTTTTAACCATGTACACCTCTGATCGGGAGCCTCTTACAATGAAAGGAGGTATGAAGACTTACGTTGGGAGCCCACAGCGAGACAGTGGAAGGACCAGTCGGGGTTTCAGTACCGAACGGTAGCCCTTCACCCCATCTCAGCCAAGGCCCGTTAAGCCGAACATGAATACCTGCGCCAATGTTTTGACCCCCTGCGGCGATAACACATCTTGCTGCGTCAATGAGGGCCCCTGAATCGATCCGGGGCCAGCTATGCGAGTCGGAAGGCCTCCCGGATCAGGGAGGGTTCAATATAGCATGCAGCTTTCCAATGGCTTCTAAATCAACCAAGGGACCCCGCCCCTGTTGCCAGAATTGCGGCCGGTTGGTACCTCGAGTTAAGGGGGGATGGTCATTCATCCCTTGGCTGGGAACGATAATGTACCCCCCCCCCCCCCCCACAGTATTCTATCCGCGGGCACCATTGCCCGGAAAAGGTTGATGGGTCTCAGCAGTGTTCAATGAAGTGGATCGAGATTAAGCCAAAAATAAGAGGTCAACGCACGCTTTCCTGCGGACGTCCATCAACTTCCAGAATGGACTGGTGAAACAAAACGCATAATATGTTTTGAGTTTGCTTGCTCGCAATCTTAGGAGAAAGAATACAGATGGCGGGATTGCAGTCTCCATCGAACGAAACGGTGTTGGCCGCTGCAGAAAACATCAGGCGGTGGACGCTGGGGGCGCGAGAACGACCGTCGTAAAATCATGCTTCCAAAAACCTGTCGAAATAAATCTGTACCATTCAAAGCTTAGAGTAGGCTGTATACCTCACCTGCATCATTTGGAAGTCGTCATTTCAACCGCTTAACAGATGTAGCAACTCGAGAAAAGTTAATGAATAAAATTTACAAATTAATGAAGAAATAAATAATCTTAAGGTCTATGTAACACCCCAGAAATTACATGTTTGCTCTTCCAGCTTCAACACCAAATTCCACCACCAGTCCGTGGCGTTGTAAACGCTGATTCGCTCCTTTTATTAATGCCAAAGTCGACAGGTGAAACTGCCCCCGGACTACGTTCTAAACGTACACATTAAGGTCCTAGTGTTAATAGCTGCATCTTCCAGACAGGTCGTCATTTTCGTCCATCCGTCATCCACCGCCTAGTGTTACGGGTAGGCATTACCCCACGGGGCCGAAACCGCGCAGCCTACGGAGATTGCAACGCCGGGTAACGGGGTTTTGGTTTCTTGGACTTGCGCGCGTGTTCAAAGCTACGTTATGCAGTCGTTTTCACTGCTCGATTCTGAATGGAGATCGAACGTTCTCTGAATAGCAGGGGTTAGTCATGGCAGCACAAATTGTTGTGCCCACCTCGATCCACATACGATCTACGTGCACGAGGCTCTGTAAAACCCAGAAAATGTTGCCAAACCTCCCAGTGCTAAGTGAGTCTGCGAGCCCATTATAAAATGAAGAGCGCCGGTGGCTTATCCTATGCATTCATTTAACGCCCGGTTCCTTCCGTTTATTAGCCTGCAAAATGCGAACTGAACTGCATCTGTCGGTACCATCTGACTTTAATAGCAATAAAAAGGGTGAGGAAAAGGAGAAAATCGTGCCCTCCCGAAATTGAGTTAACCAATTTCGGTGATTTTTATTTGGGGGGCCTTTACCTTCAGGAGCTCTTTGCCAACCGTATGCTTCACCTTCTTATCAAGAATCTGGCTACGACCGCGCACGGAAATCTGTTGACCTTTGTACCACTGATGACACCACAGATCAGATCAAAGGATTTGCTTTTGCGAAAATTCTGTTGAATTACTCATCCATGCATATTCATAGCGTTGATGTGACTTAATTAAACTGATAAGTTATTTTCAACATTATATTGGAAATCTGGCGCAACCGGACTAAAATTAGGATAGGTCACCGTGCCTGCGAGCCCCCAAAATTAAATACTTGAATTCCATTCACTGCTATCACAACAGATGCACTGTTGTTCTGTTTTGTTTTGTGTTTTGGTTCAGACGCAATGGGTGGCTGACATAAGTCAAGGTCCCCCCCCAAAAAAAAAAACGAAGATTGGTTCCTAATATCCAGATCACGGACCTTCTGGTGTTCTAGATCTTCTCAAGTTTGTCAAAGCATCCTTTAAAGCCGTGATTTTTTCAAATTTTGTCGATGAATCCTGTGTGATCGCGTTTTTTAAACGATGTTGGATCTTTTGTGATTCTGAATCTCTACCGAAACTTTGTAAACAGATTTTCTCAAACTCTGTATTTTTTAAAAGTCACCAGAGAATTTTATCAGATCTTGAATATTGGAAGGTTTTCTGGAAGATCTGTTGACATTTAAGGGCTGATCTTAAAATTTTAGAAATATGCTAAGACCTAGTTATGCAACCGCGCAAGATGTTTTCGTATGAAGGCCAGACGTATGCTCGGCAAAGCTGTTTAAATGCCATAATTTGAGCTTCAACTTTGATTGCTGCTATAAGATTGTCAATGTCATGTCTTTCCTCTTCTCACTGGCATCCTGTTATCCCATTGGCAATCAAGTCATGTGTCATGATTGCATATATGTGCAAGATCAACTTTCAGCCTTGTGTAATATCACTATACTATGGCATGCATACTTGGCCAGTGATCCGTTCTACCATAAGTTATTTGTGCTAGCTGCTGCCTGTACATCTCATTTTTTTCTTAGCACGCGCCCGTGTGGCCGGGTCGGATACCCTTCGCTCGGATGAGGGGTCAATTCGACCCCCCGAGATCTCGGGAACTAAGAAAGTTAGGGAAAACAAATTAACATGGTGTGTTGACCTGTACGTGAGCTCATTTAGGCCAAAGTTCGAGGTTCCCAGATCATGACCTTCGGGGCAAATAAGATCAAACAAGGTCAAGCTGCAGGCTGGTCACCAAAATGCAGTCAGGATCTAGGTACTTATTCTAAGCAAAAAGTTACATGCTCATTTAAGGTCAGTGACATTGTTTGACCTCCGAAAACTCGTGGTGAGATTACGCTAGGCAGTATGGTTCTGAAGACAAAATGTCGATCTGGGTCGTTTAGGTCAGTAACCTACTATGATCTGACAAGTTCATGAGAGATTAATAATGCGGTTCCTGTTATCAATAAATTCGAAATGAACATACAAAGCTATCCCATGCAGCAAGCCCTAGAGTAATAAAACATATTGGTTTTGACACTGGTATGACCTTCATACCTGACCAAAGACCAATGGAATTTGTTCATTCAATTGTTGTATTCCCTAAAAAGTATTTCAGAGATGTGTGGCCTCGTCCAATACTTCGCTGTTGGATTATTCGAATGATTCTCTAGAAATTGACTTCGCTGAATCCATGGCCTGACTTCGACCTGCCGTAAGTCAGCGATCTTACAAATTACATATATTTCTTGTACCAAACGATCTTCTATCCAATTGTCTAGAGCTACGCAAAAGTTGGCGCGGCTACGCCGCGCCATTTAAATACCATTCCAGAAAACCTTCGGGGGGTCAACTTGACTCCAACCCGAGGGCGTGTTACCACTTACTGCGCTAGGAAAGGTATAACTGAGATGACAAAGTGAGCCTTATCATCATATGATAGGTTATGAAGCATGGGCCTGAACATGGCGGGAAGCGGTAGTGTTCAGCCATTTTCTTTCTTCATTGAAAACATGTAATTAATCTGGAAAGTATTGAAGTGCCTTGTATACTTAACTTTCGTGTCAGTCTTATCTATGTTCTGTATGTGGTTACATAAAATTCAATCTGATAATCTCTGAGGTTTGCATGTGCCTGGCTGTTAAGTATGAACATCAGAAATATTTCAGACTTGCTACCTAGCACTGCAGTCACACCGCCAATGCCATGAGGATGTCTTTAGTGTCATAAGCCCAGAATGAGGTATCTCGAATTTTGATTCTAAGCCGTAAAAGCAAACTTAATCACTTTGGGATTCCCGTGAAATATGTGCTTTGCAGTTCTGTCTGCATTTTAGACCCATGCATACTATGTGCATGAAAATGTAATGTCCGTGCCATCTGATTCATGACATGGTTTGTTAACACCAGTGATATTCCCCACAAAGCAGAGGGAAAAGCACTAGGACTATGGAGTTTCTGTAGTACCCAATTACATGTGAAATATCGTGATGCCAGTTTCCAATTACAAGTGGGAAGGCAGAGAATAGGGGTCCACTCACCATAATGTACCAGCAATTTTACCCATGTTTTTTTTCATCTGAGTGTGGTAACTCGCGTTTTGTGGAACAAGTTTTGACACTCATATTGACACAGACTGTTGTTATCTAAAATCGTGGGAAGCCTTGTCAGTTAATCACACTACACCCAGCCAAAAATAGAATGCGACTCCAGAAAAGTGGAGACATTTGTTGTGCGACACTGCTCCTAAAATTTCCCATTTCCGCCGTTTACCTCACAGAATTTCAGTGCATCTCATTATACTGTGACTCTAATGAGGATGTGGGCTATGATTTTACGGATGTACCAGTAATTCATAATCAATGTCTAAGAAATAAATTCAGTCATTCAGGTGTTTGATCTCCTTAGGCGGACGCATCATGCAGCAGCGCGGAATGAATGCCGCACGACATCTTAGAATACACCAGTTTCTTTTGACCATCATCTACGTTTCCTACCGCTATGATCGTCACCGCGCTATTTCTGTTTCTAGGTACAAGGAGAGCAATAACATTTTGTCCCAGAATGCTATTTGTGCGACTTACCCCTGTGCTATTGAGCTATTGGGGCTATCTTTACCCAAGCTAAAAAGCCGTGATGTGTTTTTGCAATGCTAAATCAATATTTTTACGGAAAGGAAGACTGAATACAGCCCATCTAAGAAATACGCTCAACCTCATTTGGCCTACTGACTATCGAAAGAGATGGCTTAAGCAAACGGGACCAAATATACAGATGAGACATATGCGCTGAAACGGGTGAAAGGCATCGTATAATGGTCCAATGGTCTTAGATGACATCGTCTTAAATGAATGAAAAAATGCACGCTTGAATTTTTTAGCTCAACATTATGTGCTACGAATCACACTTTTACAACTTTTGCGCATGTGAACCTCAGTAACTGCAAGCTATGGTGACCAATGGCCAAGGCGAGGGCAATAAAAGTAACACTATTTGCCTGTCACTTTATTAAACATTGGTAGTGGCATTCGTATGTATGCATGTCCATGTAATTATATATATATATATATATATATATATATATATATGCATGCATATCTATACAGATATAGATATATCTGAAATAACTGATACTTCTATGTGTCGTGTGTGTGTGAAACAAAAAAGTTGACTGCATCTCACATTCACAATTTCATCGCTCATCTCTCATCTCTCATCTCTCATATCTCATCTCTTACATCTGAGGTCATTTCATGGGTTCTCTGTCACTGGGGCCCTGGCCAGAAATATAAAAATATGGTTTTCCACCTGTTTGTTTGGCCGTGCACTGTAATTTTTCAGGGTTTTAACTCAATTTTAGGGCCCAAGATTCATTGCTTTACTTGCACATTTTTGCCTTGCAAAGGCCTGCTTAGTCAGGCCCACAGCCCAGCCAAAAGCTCGCGAGTTCTTGCCAGGTCAGATGTGGCGGGGTGCTGGGTTGAAATGTTGCGTTGCAAATAGTTGCGTAATTGTTAATAGACGTTAAATAATCTTCTGGTATCTAAAATATTATGGTATTTTGGGATCCTAGATCTGTCTTCCAAATTTCGCCGAGAAAGGTTCTGGGATCCGGTATTTTTACCATTTTGTCGAACGACTCTGGGACCTGGGAATTGTTGAAATTTTTGTCAAAGGATCCTTTGTCAAAGGGCCTTTTGAATCTTGGATATTTTTTGGAGATCCAGTCATAGGTCAGTGAGTGGCAACTACTCATATATCAGTACATACAACTCACGTGTCAGTCAATAGGTTGCAGCCTTCATGCCATTTTCTAGAGCACGGCGGCACTAGCAATTGTTTGGTTTTCAAAAGCTGAATTCTTAAAATGGCCCCGAATGATCTTTACTCCGTTCATTCACTACATGTTTTTTATTCGCTTTTGTTCATCATATCCCGGGTTCAAGTTGCATTATTGTCTGTTAATTCCAGCAACACTACCACGAAAAGTAGAGTTTTCTCATTGTCTGAATGTTTGCTTGGTAGCGTCGTTTGGATAGTACCTTGTGTATTCCGGATGAGCCATATTCAATACAATACTAAAATTCAGGCATTCTAAACATTCATAACTGTAAGCTCTGGAAATGCAGGAGTTGCCCACATCAAGCGCAGGATCTGTTGCGCAACATTGTCGTGTCGAGGCGCGGATCTGCGTAGCGACGCACGGGTCGCTTGTTTGGACGCCGCGTCAGCACGCTCACCATCGCGGCTAATGTGGCGCACGTCGGACAGTACCTCCGGTCCGCGGATCCGACGCCACGTCCCACGCACACGTCGCCCGCAGAACCGACTCTAATGGAGTCGCCAAAGCTCAGCCGGCGGCGCGGCGTGGGCGGACGCTCGCGGGACAGCTCGCGCCGACGCAGGACTGAGCGGGCGCACTGGGCGGACGGAACAGTTTCGCTGGCAAGTAGGTCCAGTGCGCCTTTGGCTCGCGCGGGCCGCCAACGCTGTGCCATAGCGTTGTGTTGTGGATGTGACAGCGCCGCTAGAGTTGTGGGCGGAGGCGTTTGGGGCGCTCGCTTCATTGATGAGGTTCAATCCAATCCATTTGATTGGGTGTATTTCTGAAATGAGCGCCCGCAGTTATCGGTGTTTGTTGTATGCGCCCTGACCACACTGTGCCATCGTGAAATTCCGGGTCAACGCCGCGAAAGCCTGGCGTGCGGCAATGCCGGGCACGGTCCACCCCGCCGCCTGACGTCACTGGACTTTTTGCGTGGTCTGTGTCACCAGCAGCAGGCCGTCCCGCTCACAGGCAAATATCGAGCGCCGATATGCCCATAGATGGGTGAATCGGATGACAGGCGCTCTATCTAACCAACTGAGCTGGCGGGTCGGACAGAAACAGATCGGACAAAAGATCACTGCAGTTCGCGGTAGCTCGGTCGCCGTGGGTTGGTAACCTCTGTATAGTTAACTAAGTCTGCCACAGCACAAGTCCTCATAACATTTGGCTACCGGTAGTGAGGCGCAAGAGAGCATGAGAGCAATGAGAGAGCATGAGCGCAAGAGAGCAATGGGTCAATTGAAAGCATTCTGACTGGATGCTGTCAGCTGCTAGCAACCGAAAAGCTTCAATATTAACCTGGCATGCAGGGAAGTATATCTCACCGTATATCTGGGACAGGATTCGGACATTTAGGAATTGTTGTGGGGTTAAATCGCAACTTAAAATAGCAAGTGCATGAAGAGAAAATTCAGTCAGGACAGTGCCTAAACACGTAGCGTTTGTTTGGATAACAATAAGGGTATTATCTGCAAAAGAAAATACACATTATAAAACCAGTGGAGATACATCAATGTTTAATTTGAACAATATTTGCTTTATAACGTTGTTGATCATCAGTGCTGCCTGGTGTATTGAAAGTCGATAGCTGTCAGCATAAGATGGACGTCATATGATCCATGCAGTCGGTGCGCCCTAAAACCGAAATCGTCATTAGCAACTGCCAGCAAAGAAAACGTTCAGCTGATAATGCAGACCCGTAGCGCATGTTTTTTTGTAACACTAGCTGCATTTCTTTAAATAATTCGAGTAATGCAGTGCTGTCTTATTGTCACCGATCAGGTTACTACCAGTGTGGCTAAATGTTGTGTTTTCATCATGTGTGTTAGGTAACTTGTCTGTGATTGCCCATCATATGCCCTGGTGCCTATACAAATGATAGTTATCGACTTGTCAACATCCTATCAAACCGCTGCCGTTATCAGTTAGCAGCCCCTTATGTGGAAACTGTTTTCAGAATTGAAAAATTTCGTTCAAAGGCACGTTTCAATCAATAATCCAGGATACCTTTCTATCACCCATAATCGAAACCAGTATCTTTATGAGACTACTGCTCCTTGTATAGGATTGCTGCAGTGGTGCTTCTTTGTCTAGTCAGCGTTTTGCTCAAATTTAGTCCATTTGCAACCCGCTTAATTTAGGTAGCCCGTGAAATTTAAACTTTCGGTCCGGTCGTAGCCCTTTGTGTTGCCTTAACTTTCGGGCCCGGTTCAATCGGCTCCACTGATCCATCTGCCATGCGCGGATTGATAAAATAAATGACGTACTCTCGCCCTATCCCTCTGCGTTTCTATTGCGATGACGCCTTCGTGTCAGGGATGTCGCCCTGCCTATCTGACGGTGCGTGGCATTTTCACGAGGACGAACGCCCAGGGGCTTTGTCAAACCAGGAAGGATTTCGATGGTTCAGGTTATCCACTGGTGCGCGGTCCATGATCACCACGGTTAGCAGATCGCAGAAAATCCCGGCGTCGTTGTCGATCCGTATAGTCTATCCGACGGGAAGCTCAGAATCAGCCTCAGCGCTGCAGCCATGCGGTCTCGGTCCTCCCCTCAGCGCCGCACGCATGCGATCTCAGTCCTCGCCCCAGCGCTGCACGCATGCGATCCCAGTCCTCGCCTCAGCGCTGCACGCATGCGATCTCAGTCCTCGCGCTTGCAGCTGAGCGTTGAACGTCCATTACAAGGGCAACGGGCTCACACTCTAACGAGGCTTCACATGCCGTCCCCATGTGGCCGGAGAGAACGTCACCTTCCGGACGTCTCTGTTCAAAGTCGGATGCACATGATTAGGTCCATCCGACTTTGGCAGACCAGGTCAGATCGGTTCGCGGGTCAGCTCCTCGACGAAGCGTCGCTGGTGGAGGACTTAACGGGTTGGAAAACCTATTGGGTACCCGTACGGCATCGGAACGGGATGGGCTGAACACAGCTTTTGGGAGCAGTACTAGTATGGATACGGGCATGGGTGAGACCTTCACCAAATGTCGTGCAGGTAGTGAAGATTGCAAGGAATGGTACAAAATGTTACTGGTTGGGCTTCTTTTATTTAGAAATGGTCTTATTTAGACTACTTTGTCCGTATCAGAACGAAACGGGTATGTGTGTGTGTGTCATCCTCCGTGAAGCATCTCAGTCTAGAACTAAGCTGTCGGTAATGGCAAACGGCTGGATAACGGGTGGATACAGGTGATTGCGAAAGGGCAACGGGTGAACATGGGCACGGCCCCATAGTATGGGGTGGATTGGGGGCCGTTGCGAGATCGGCGCTCCAGCACCAGGGTCGCTCACTCAACAGCATCCGTTTTCCTCCAGGTGACGTCAGGAAAGTTGAAGTCACCCGCTAACAGAACGTGTTTGGATACAACGGCTACGATGACGCTCGATAATGACGTCATCATCGCCGCCAGTGCCACGGAGCCATTAGGAACACGGTGTGTAATGCACAGCGAGCGACGCAGATGCAGTTCTTATCTCGAGAACCCTCAGTCACGCTCTCGGCGGCTCAAGCGCCTCTCGTTGTTGATTGGAGTTTTAGCGCGCGCCGACTACTGTTGTCATTTTCCGCCCATGACGGCAAAATGACTACCTACGGCGGTAAATGGCTAAAAAATGTATATATTAGTCAGAAATAAACACAGCTGAGTTGTGAAGCGACTCTCGTCGTAGAGTTTCTTGGATTCAGCGTTCATTGTTTCTGTCTTCTGCACAGTCTGTATCAAGAACGTACCTTCCAGTTCCGGAGAGTGAACCGTGGTCAAGCGCAGTTTCCCCACGGCTAAGTAGTCTAACCCATGGAAAACGCGGTTTTACAGCTTGACGGTCGAACAAACCCAACAGGCTTTTGTTGCGGCCACCACACTGTAGCTTCCCAGCTCTGGAGTGGATTGGCGCAGATTATTACGCCTGCTGTGGATTGAGCTGACTGTCACATATGTTGTGGATTGACGCAGGTTTTCACACCTGTCGTGGACTGGGTAGATTGTCACATCTGTTGTGGATTGGCGCAGATTGTCACTGGTTGAGCAGATTGCCACATCTGTTGTGGATTGGCTTAGACTGTAATGTCTTTTTTATGTTCACCACATGTTTTCAACATTTCGGGATATGTGCTGCACAGCCCACCGGGCCATAGGTGACATTCAGATAAAGCTGCTCACTCCGAATATGTTTACTTACCAAAGCTTAGGAGCACGGGCATTGCGATAAAAGCCACTGATGCGTTTCCGTTTCAGGAGCAATTTACGGCTAACGATTTTCAGCCATGGATGCTCATCATTCATCATTGAAAGGAGCGTTGTAGGTCATCCGGCATCGGCCGGTCAAACAACCGTAATATCACAGCGTCTGACTGCCCACCTCTAGGTCAAGCTCTATGCTTAGAGTTATGGTGTGCGCAGGTCCGGGATATTTGGGAATGGAGTCGTTTTAATGACGTGTGGCACCAGTCCAGTCCCATCGGCAAGCATGGCTGCTCCACGCCACCACGCCGGGGAAGCGACAAACACGCCGCCGTTGCTCGGAGCTGGCCGGGGTTCGTCCGCTCGGTACTGAGCTCGCTTGGGGTGTTGCTGAGCTTACTCAGCTTGGTGCTGGGCTCGCTCAGTTGGATGCTGGACTGACTCAACTTGGTGCTGGACTCGCTCAAATTGGTGCTAGGCTCGCTCAGCTATGTGCTGGGCTCACTCAGCTCGGTGCTGGGATCGCTCAGCTCTGTGCTGGGATCGCTCAGCTCTATGCTGGGCTCGCTCAGCTCTGTGCTGGGCTTGCTCAGCTCTGTGCTGGGCTCGTTCAGCTCTGTGTTGGGCTCGCTCAGCTCTGCGCTGGGATCGTTCAGCTCTGTGCTGGGCTCGTTCAGCTCTGTGCTGGGCTCGCTCAGCTCTGTGCTGGGCCCGTTCAGCTCGGCACTGGTCTCGTCCGTCTCCTTTCCCCGCGTGACGTTGGCCGCCGGCTGCACCACGGCCGGCGGTGTGCGCCGCTGTCACTGTGCTTCCCCGACGGGTCACGCCGTCAGAGGTGCGGCGATCAAGTCTCACACCGCGGCGGTGTGCGCCGCTGTCACTGTGCTTCCCCGACGGGTCTCGCCGTCAGAGGTGCGGCGATCAAGTCTCACACCGCCCCCCCCCCCCCCAAACCCGCGAACGCCCCGCCCCGCCTTAGGCCCAAAGGTGTGGAGTGGGTGATGGGGCTCAGGTCGGCGGCCAGCCCGCTCCTGTGCCCCCGTAACCGGCTAGCCCGCTGCTGTGCCCTCTGTAGCCGGCCGACCCGCTCCGGCTGCGGGCGCTGTGGTGCACAGGTGGAACGGGCACGGTAATGCCTGTTTATTCCAGCCGTAGAGCTGCTTCTTTGGAATTGTTCTGGCCGCGAGTGTGTGCGCAACTGTCACTGTTTTGGCTGTGTAGTGCTAAGTGCCGCCCTTCATGTTTATGATGACATAGCGTGATGACATTTGATGACATGTGATGACACGTCAGGGGGCAGGTTATTGACCGTGCGCCGCGGGAGCTGTGTGGGGAAAATTTTACGAATAAAGAGCTCGTTAGCCTGTTCTCGCCACCTGAACGTTAACATGCGACCAAAGGCTATCAACTGTGGTTGTGGATATACATGGGGTAGAGTGAATATTGGGCTGCATTTGACACTCAGATCGGAAGGTGTATGCAACTGCAACGGGGAGCGACATTAATTGAGATACCTGAGATATGAAACACGCTCTTTTCAAGCATAAAAACTAATGACATATGGGATGATCCAAGACGGATTTGACTACACAATTAAGAGAAAGGACTACTAAAGTAGGCATGACCGGTCATGTGCAGCACGCGGTCGGGATCCAGTTGATCCAAGATATCAGCAATGCACGGTTGAGCGACGCCTTCGACCAGACATGCTGTTGTACAACTGTGCTTAATTCATGCCGCTTTTTGTCAGGTAGTTTCTAGAACCAATTTCTGTTCGTTTAAATCACGTCGGAGTCCGACGGGTCAACCAGGGTTATCTGAGGTCATGCTGAGCTTAACCCTGAATGGCACTGACACAAAATGGCCTAAATCTGCATGTCTGCAACACGAGAATTCAACACTGTGACTCGTTGTTGCATGCTCCGCAGCACCTGTTACTCCGTTGTGGATGACCGTCTTGCCGCGACGCCCCGACGGCTGGTCGTCTCTGACGGCTGCCTGCATCCGACGCCTCGAAGGCTGGTCGTCTCTATTGGCTGCCTGTATCCGACGCCTCGACGGCTGGTCGTCTCTGACGGTTGCCTGTATCCGACGCCTCGAAGGCTGGTCGTCTCTGACGGCTGCCTGTATCCGACGCCTCGACGGCTGGTCGTCTCTGACAGCTGCCTGTATGCGACACCTCGACGGCTGGTCGTCTCTGACGGCTGCCTGTATCCGACGCCTCTACGGCTGGTCGTCTCTGACGGCTGCCTGTATCCGACGCCTCGAAGGCTGGTCGTCTCTGACAGCTGCCTGTATCCACAGTCAATCAGTGACGGTGACGAGTGTGTGACAGTCCCCGAATGGCTGACATGACGCCGATATGTGGATTTGTTTTGGGACACAGCCCTCGGGGTTGCAAACCCCAAAGCTAAAAGGGAAGGTTAGAATCGCTCTGGTGAACGGGAGCATGTTCCTTGGACGGCATCGGCACACCCCTCTCTTACGACGGACCCATAGAGCCTTACCTTAAGTTCCGTGACATTGATATCAACCAGAATTGACTAAGTACTTAACTCGGCGACCGGTGCTGGCCACGAAGTCAGCTCTAAGTTTTGACTAGCAATGATTGTGGTTGCACTGTCATGTTCAGACCTCCAAGGACAGCCGCCACGAGAGAAAAGACTTAAAGTAAATGGGATACAAGTGAAGGGCATAGAAGCAATTAAATAGACGATAACGACGGTAACCGACCGGTCCGTCCTGGTGCCTCAGTTGGTTAGAGCGTCTGCCTCCCGATCCACCCACCTGTGGCAGTGTGGGTTCGGGTCGCTTTTGGGCGCTCGCTATTTGCCCTTAGCAAGTATGGCCTGCGGCCGGTGGCGGCGGTCGCGCTAAACGTCAGTTGACGTCAGAGTGAGTGGACGGATCGTGCCGAGCATTGCGGCACGTTAAGCCTTCGCCACTAAATTCTGCCGTTGCCTGGAATTGCGTGATCGGACGGTGGGGGTCAGGGCTCACACAACAAGCTCTGCTTAGCGTGAGCGCTGATCCCAGACATCCATCCACTCAAAGGGTTCAGATCAAATTGATAAAAAAACACCATCACACCACAGTCGGATCAAATCAATACACCAGCCGTCATTGCAGAATTGGACAAAATTGATCCACTTGATTGGAGTGACCCAACTAGTGTGGCCTACCCCATGCCATCTGTATAATTAGCCTTACCGAGCGTTTCCCTCATTATTGAGTCAGAAACGCCGCCAATGAGGCACTAGGGTGCCTTGGCCCGCTCCTCACAGGAGGTCCACGTACCCCTGAATGGCGTCCCTGTATCTCTGACGGTCCCTTAACGTCCATTTTTGGAGGGTGTCCCGCGAGTCGAAGAACAAACAGGCCCATGGAGGTGAAAAATGTCCAGTTAAGCATAAAGGGTCCATGGGTTTCTTGTCCCCACAGGGGCCTCTAGAAAGCTTCTAAATAGCAAGCATTGTGGAGGGTGGGGGGGGGGGGGGGGGAAACATGCGGGTCTTCTACGGCCGTCGTCAAAGATGGCCTCCTGGACATCCAGAAACCTCGGCCAAGGTGGTGATGGAACTTCTCATAATCCTCTGTCAAGGCAACTGCCAAAAGAACCCCTTGGATCTCTATGCGCTGCATTTCCAGGGGACCCTTGATCCCTGGGAGCATTCTTTACCAGAAGGGATCATTGCTGAAGGTGGGACCACAGTATCTCTAGTGCCCTCGCCTACTTGTCCGTTCCCAGGATCCTTTTGTGATGGCTATCAGTAAATCGCATATCTTATTGACGGCATTACTAGATTTTTCATCATCGCTGGTTTAGTGTTGCCACGTAAGCGGTAACGAATTTCAGAGTTTTACTAGGCCGATTTTAAGCATGCTTCATTGGGCATAGGCAAAACGTTGTATGCAAGGCTGCTCTATTTGGGTTGTGTGTGTGTGTTTGTCTAGGTTCCCGGACGAATGTGGAATAAACAAACTGAACAGAAAAAAATCGAATTAAAAACCCAAACAAAAATAATTTAAATGGATGCAAGTTGAATGGGGAAAATGTTAAATGATAGCAAGTGAACAGGATTAAGGGTCGACAGAGATCAAAGAAGATAGTGGTCAAATTTGATGATGGTTCACCTTGGAAAACGCTGCAGTGGATAAAAAGTCGAATGGGAATCCGAACAGTGGCATGGAGAAAAATTGAAGACCATTCGTTGTAAAATCTCGCCCTTTAAAAATGCAAAAGAAACCCGGAAAGAATGGGGCGAAATTGCGGCTTTTGAAAATGTCGAGAAATGGAAAACAATAACACCGAGTGGTTTCTTCACAGACAGCAGGAATTAGTGTCTTGTTCTTATTGGCTTTTGATAGACACCAGGCTTTGAGTTCCCAGCCCCTACCAGTTATTTTATAAACACCAGGCAATGGTTCATGCTTCTATTGGTGCCTCTATTCCCCATGCTGATGTGTTTTCCAGTCTTTTATCCCTTTCGACCTGTTCCTAACCGGCTTGTTTCCCTACGGAATGCTATCCCTGTCGGCTCTTTGTCCCTCAACCTTTTCCGGTTCAACTTTTATCCCTGTAAGCTTGTATTCATTTCGACTTTTTAACATTCGTCTTTTTCCGTTTCGCCTTTTATATCTATTAGGGGCCTTCGGCCCCAACACGGGGCTGTCCCTAGCATGGTAGCTGGCAGGTACCTTGTGTGTTAAGTACCCCGTGAATAAAGTGTACTTCGGTCTTCAAAAGTTTGTGGTGCTAGCCACGTAAAACTCATTCCGATTATGAAGCTGAACATTGTGTAGGTAAAATCTGTAAATATGACTGGTCTCGACACCTCCGAATCGATTACACCTTGGTCGTTTTTTCCCGTCTGTTGGCAGCCGCCTGGTGTGAGCTGCGGGGTCTGTGCGGAGACTGTAACGGCAAACACCGGCGTTTTTGCTTCTAGTGACTGCGAGTGCGCGTAATCAAAGCCATGTAATATATTTTATCACCATTCCATTCTGAAGGGAGAATGAACATCTCCAAGTGAAAATGGGTTGGGCACATTCACATAAATATTCACTCCCCTTCGATCTACTTGATGTTTAATCAAGGGGCCTCGGGTCAATAATCTCTGCATAACCCAGGAAAAGGCTGCGCTGTCAAAATGAAAAGCGCCGGTGTGCTATTCGATGCAGTCACCTAAAATTTGGCTCCTTTATTTTGTTGACTTCTAAATTCTGGCCAAATTGGATATTCGGGTGGCTTTTAGTTCATTCTTCAGTAAATCATTGCAGCAAATAGCGATAACAAACAGCCCTGGCCCAACCGAAATTAATTGGAGGAAATGATTTTTTTTCCTGTTGGTACTTTCACCAGCGCGAAGCCTTTAATCAACCCGGTGATCTCATACCCTTGCCAAACTGGCTGCGCCTCCGGGCCCAATCGGACCGGTCAGTGTTGTGTTGTCACGCACGTGTCCCCTTCGTTCCGCATCAGAGCTGTCACTTTTCAGCACGCCAGCCCGCAACATGCGGGTTTAAAACCCCGCAGGTCTGAGTATTTCTGACAAAGTTACCGGTAATGGCGGTAATATGGGGTAATATCAAAATAGAAATTATTCCAGCCTGTGTGCTTACGGCGCGTAGTACAATCCATTATACATTAGTTACGGGTAACACCTATTCATGAGAAGAGAAGTGCTGCAGAATATGTGACGACAAAGAAGCAACACATCTAATGTTTAGGTTTTCCACACACCAAGTATACTCTTTCATAAATAAATTTGCCATGGCACATTCAATAACCTCACCAGTGGAATAGCATGGGTTGAGCACTGTAACACTACAGCTTGTAGTTAAACTGTACGAAATATTATGAGTGGTCGAAATCTCCACAGCTCACAAAAGAGTAAGAGCTATCCTGAACTTATGAACAATAAATGATAGGTAATGCTAAAGACCTTTTATCAAATACGATACCCATGATGCCAACAGCCTGGCAAAGCTGACAGGCTCCAGATGTCGGGTCATCTTCAAACAACAAACGCCATCCAACAGGTCCTGCTTAGATTAAATGGAAAGGAGGGCTTTGCATTGGAGTTAAAACGAATGGCAAGTCCGCCAGATCCAAAACACCTCATCACCAAACCAGTGTTCTGTAACTGAGAACTTATCTGCAGACTTTCTAACCTAGACAAAGTAATAATGTCCGCTGGACGCATGCCAAATCTTGCGGTTTCGCCCATGGTTCGTTTAGCCACCGGGACAATGGCGCGCCATGCGGCAGCATCGAAGGGCGATTGCGGCGCACAAAGGTCGGCCTCGACACAGGCAAAAGAACGACCAAGGTTGGTCAATGCTGGCAGCTGTTAACGACACTTACAGGAAATGTTCCACCTTTACATGGGGTTTTAAACTGAAATAGCGATATTGAGGACCTCTTGATGCAGTTCACGGCCCAGACCCAAAGCCCTCTGGTTCCTGAGTTATACGCCCGCAAAAATGCGGAAAGGTTTACCGGGAGACTCCTTCAAAGTCGCTTCGGCATTGATGTTGTCAAATAAACGTCATACAATTGCCGTAATATTACAGGCTGTTTTCTGCTTATGGTCAAAACATCATGGCCGCTGATACATTCGCAAGAGCGATGATGCGGCATGTATGATACAAGCCGCGAAAGATGATTGGCTGTTAGTAAAATTTATCTGCTGAATGCGTGACGCGAACGCAAGCGTGAGCCCTTTTGGGTTGTGCGGCACTCGTCGCCAACGGGACATTTTCCTTATTTCTGGACCATAGGTCAATGTTACAAGAAGAGAACACCACTGTCTGCAAAAAAGCACAGCACCGAAAAAAGGACATTGTCCCCCAACGTTATAAAATGGATGATGCAACGGCAAATCTGACTTTTTTGCCTGCTGGCGTTTTTTTCTTCTTCTGACGTATTTCTTACATACAGATCGGTCGGCGCCTTGTGCACCGGAGCAAAGAACCTTACACGGGTTTATGGGTTAGCAAGGCATTATAAAATTAGGGAAGTATTACAGTAATTTCAGATATATATTTTGTTAAATATTTAACACACGTGGTAGGACAAATTTCAATCATGAAAAATTGTGTCCTAAAAATACAACCTCTTGAGTTGCATTAAATACAACAAATTTGGAATGCAGGCAGGCATTGCTTGGGTTATCATTGTTATAGTTACTGAAACTTGTGTGGGATGCTGGGTGCTGAGAAAGGTGGAGAAGTATTGCTGTTGGTTTCTTGGATAACGCTTAAGAATATTCTTCACATGGGCCTTGTGCGCACCAGCAGCTTCATCACTTCCTTGTATTTTGCCCATCTAACCATAACGACATGCACTTGTTATGTCTCCAGCGTTGTGCAAGGTCAACAGGTTTGCAGTGTCATTCCACTATATGTAAGATTTTATTGTTACGCATGTGTTATTGCTTGTGTGAATGATATTTTTGAATGAAGCAGCCTGATGGCTGCAGCATGTTGCATGGCTGTGGAAGGAGAAGACATGTTTCCATCTTTGCCATGTCACCTATGTTTTGTGGATTCCCAAAACAGGCTGAGCAAGTGATGTCACTTATTGGATGTGGATGTAAGATTTTATTGTTACGCATGTGTTATTGCTTGTGTGAATGATATTTTTGAATGAAGCAGCCTGATGGCTGCAGCATGTTGCATGGCTGTGGAAGGAGAAGACATGTTTCCATCTTTGCCATGTCACCTATGTTTTGTGGATTCCCAAAACAGGCTGAGCAAGTGATGTCACTTAATGTGTGCTTTGCTGAAAGTGTTTTACATATTGCATCATGTGTTTTTGGTCAGTCGTGTGTCAGATGCGGAGTCAATACAAGAATGCATGCTTGACCCATCTTTTCATGATGGAATTTATTATGACATCAGCAGGGATTGCAGTACAAAAACAGTATCATTGTTCATAATGCGATATTACATAATGCCACATTACAGCAGTAAGGTAGTGCCATGATCACACTGATAGCCCGTGACACTACGCAATGTACCACATTGGCTGACAACTCTATGCCAAGCCTGTGAGACAATAGCTTATAATTTTTGAATGACGTAACAACTGATTTCACAACGCCAAAGGACTACCACCAGCGAGAATGATGTTCTTCCACAATGGTTACATCAGGTCTAACTATTAATTGCATAATAGCCGTAAGCCAGAAGTAGCTTGACTTGGCTTGGCTTGGCTTGGTAGCTTGGCCTTGCCATCTTTGTCATAGAAATAGCAATGCTTTGGCAATCACCTCATAGCAATGTAACAGATATATTCATGTTGGCATGCAACTTCATTTCCAGCCACAACGAATGAAGAAAGTAACTGCTGTGCACATCACATGATATCAATGTCAGGACTACAGCGCTGCAGGCAAGAACAAGTCAACAATACAATATTGACATCCTTTACAGTCATTGGCAGGTTTTGGTAAGAGATCCATGACGCTATATGACAGCATTCACAGCATATTGAGCTTTGATGTCAATAATCTGCCCTAGAAGCTTGCGACCGCTACGTTGCGCATGTCACAGCCCACCAAGGCTTCTCTTACGACCAATACCAAGACAAAAAATCCCCGAACAAGCCATTCACAAAAACACCGTCCAACACAGCGCCCGCGACGAGAATGGCCGGTTGGTGTCAGCTTTCGTGTGTTTCGAGGTATTCTTTAGGTCTGGCTGCCAGATGTTGCCAAGCATTGCTGTCTTTTATTGAACGTTTAACGTTTAACGTCTTTTGTCTAATTTTGTGTTTATGTCTTGTTTGTCATTGTTTGATGGTGTCATGGAATGGTTTATTCCATGACGCCGTCAAACAATGACGAAAGGGGCGCATTTTTACAAACTTCGAAATCTTACTGCTTGAAATAAAAACACCTTGGCGTGTAGGGACAGTATTTTGATCACGTAGGGCACGTTTTGATTTGATGAAAAGCAGCTTTAGGCATTGCTGACACGTAAAAGGAAGTGGTCGAGCGTGCTCCCAATGTAACCTGATCCAATGTTATGATACATGCAATTTATATGCGATTATAAGAAACCGGCTGATTTGGCCACAAGCCTTATAATGTTATCGTGGGCAAGCGGTGCCACGAAATAATGAATAGCCCAGAAGTCATACAGTTGCAGTTACAGCTACAGTTATTTTATTTAACGTGCATTCACGTGGTGGTTATTCTGCGCCTAGTCGTACAAGGAAAAAGAACCACGCACAGTACAGAGACGCACACATGCGCATAGACACACAGTTTCAGTTGACGAGTTAGCGATTTATAACGGCGAGGAGGCACGGCGGCCGTTGCGGGCAGCCGGTTCCACGCGACGGTCGCGCGGTACGTAAAGTGTCGCTGGGTGGCGCTCAGTCGGACGCGTGGCAGATGCAGCGAGCTGACACGGCAGGAAACAGCCCGAGGTTAGCGTTGGGAAGACTCGGCGCGCGTTACAAAGAGAGCATGTGGTGCTCTGGGAGATTCGGTCATGTTGGATCAGGTTGAGTGAAAACGTTGTTTAATTTTATTTCAGTAAGCACATGCTATCATCGCGCCAGCACGCTAAGGCACTTCAGCTACTTGAACTCAAAATATTCTGGTGTTTGTGTCGTCTTGGTACTATCCAACAACGTTTACGCGGCCTACAAACGAGGTTTATTTGGTGGTCAGGAGTGACGTGTAATCAGCTGTTCACAGCTAAAACGTTTGGCGTGAAGTCATTCATGACGCACCGGACCACATTTGATTTGCCATGAGGCGTGGACCGTTGCCTGTTCTGAGATTTTATGGTATTGCGTTTACACTCACGGGCAAATAGATTTTCAGTATGAAATGAATCCAGCTTTGGAAGCATCTCTTCAGGAATATTGCAAGCCTCGCTACTTACTGTATGCAAGCGAGCGTAATCAGCCATCGTTCAGGCATTGCTGCCACTGCTATGCATGCAATGGAGAAGGCTGTTAATTGAGGTGTTTGCAGTTCAGCAATGTTTGAGTCGTATATCATCCGTGGCACGTGTGAATTTGTGAGTCTGTTTGGTTGTCAATATAGACTGCTTTGCTTCTTCGTGAAAATGAAACTTGTATAGTTTTTAATCCCAACCACACTGAAGCTATGGATATCTAATTTTGTGTTTTTAAAAGGCATATATGCACATATTCAGGACATTAAAGGGATTACATGAGCATGTGCAAAAATGCAAATTAAGTTCCTAAGTAAATGAACTAAATGCAAGCTAAGTAGTGTTTTCCAGAATAACACTGCTTCGTGCTTCCTCGCTTTTAAGGTCTGGGTCTTAAGATTTTTAAGTACTGTCTGAAGAGCCAAGAGAATCTTGGTCTGGACTTAACGAATTTGATACATTTGAACGAGAAAATTGTGTGTTCTTGCCCCCCCCCCCCCCTGAGAGCCTGGTTTCTTTGCAATGCGTTAAAATTCTACGCTCTGAAGTAAAGGAAAGTGATAAGTTCAACAACAGCGGTTGTTATGATCACAAGTACTAAAGCAATACGTATCGGTGTGTTCCCGGTAGTGTTTTTCTTCTAGGTCAACTGGTTTGCTGAGGTTATGTACAAGCATCTGTACCAGGAATGACAGCTAAGATTTGTCAGCGCTAGTCTCGAAATGCTGCATTAAAACAGCAAATAGCCTTGTAAATCTGTTACAGCTTTTTGTCGTGGGACTAAACTTATGGTAAATATGGGGACTATTTGCATCAAAAAAACAGTATTTTTGACCCTGTGCGGGCATTTTTCTCAAAAACCCCTGCGGGGCGTGGCGGGTTTTAACATGTTGCAGGGTGGCGCGGGCTTTCGAAATCAATCAAAGGTGGCAGCACTATTTTGCATCAAAAGTTCGTAAAACTTAACATGAGAGGGCCTGCACTCCAGCGGATCTGTGAGGTAAAGTTTTTGGAGGGCGCTTATCTAGTCGTGCTCTGGTGAATGACTTCCGAAGAAATCTCCAGTGGTACAACCTGCTCCAGAATATCTTGCACCGATCCATTGCCTATTTCCGGTCTAGAGATGCAAACCCTCACGGCCCCCCAGGTCAAAGTTTTCAAGTACGGCACGGCGTGTATGTTTCAACTTTCGGGACATGCCCAACGATATCAACAGCACCACTGGCTACGTGCCGCATCCATAATCGAAAGGTCACGAGGTCGAGGCTGATGGCTCATGAAATTGATCTACCAGTTCCCTATGTAATGTGCTGCATTGTTTGCTAACATCCAATTCGCAAGATGTGCGCTCAGCGTAATGCGGTGTACAATTTCTTGACAGATTCTTGCATAAATTTTGAACATAGCATTCGTTTAATTCTACATGTTTTAAATATGGTAGTATTTGCGTCATACTACCTTCAGTTTCCGACTGCCAATTGCTTGGTATGAACTAAATGTTTAACCTAAATTGCATAGCTCGCATTTATTGCACATCACTGCACTCAAGAAAATGACAGATGGAATAACTATTCCAACTTTCGTTCTCCTCTCGGGTGTCAGTACGTAAGCAGTGTACATATTTACGCACCAGAAGATAACGATAGTTTCCCATCCGTGGTACTAATATATCGCCTTAATCCTTCCGTGAAACTGCACGCGAAGAATGGTCAGGTTGACGGATCATTTTTTAGAAAAATAGCATTACTGCCTGTGAATTATGAAGGAAAAAGGAAACTCATAAAAAGGACTGCGTCCGAAGTATGTAAACATCCAAGCGTACATACAGCATCAATTGCATCTAAGGAGTCAACACGCGAAGTGACCATCTCCTCAGTTTGTACACAGGGTGGGCTCTTCGACTCCGATTGATGACGTCACCCGGGGGAAACAGGTTAGTACTGCGATAACATTCCCAAAGATACTGTGATCGTTCAGCGGGAGTTCACAGAGGCTCGGCAGAACGTGTCGATTGGTCAGACGGAAGTACGCTGACAGCATAGTGACGTCATTGGTGTCATAGTGACAGTGTGCTGCAGCCCAGGTGGGGCTCGTTATCAATAAAAGAAGTTATGCGCTACCGGTCAGTGCATGCCGGAAGCAGATTAGCACTGATGACATTGACGGATGGTAAGTGGCAGGTAGACCCGACCGCGATCTGTTGCTATCTGTGCGTGCCTGCGTGCGTACGTGTGTGTGGGTGTGAGCGTGAAAGAGAGAAAGAGAGAGAGAAAAAACAGAAAGGAAGAAAGAGAGAGAGAGAGAGAGAGAGAGAGAGAGAGAGAGAGGAGAGAGAGAGAGAGAAAGAGAAAGAGAGGGAGAGAGAGAGATGCAATATTTTTGCGGAACATCATTACCTTTATTTTAAGGGGCACAACAAAGGACCCTAAAACATTATTTTCGAGAGATCAGAAATTGCGAGGAGGCACTGCAGTGTTCGAGCCTGCCTATTGACAAAATCTGAGATCGGTCCATTCGGTAATGGGTCTTCAAAACTCTTATTTTTGGACAGCACAACCTTCATTTTCAGTAGTCACCAAATCCAAACAGGTCATTCAAAGAACCCTAAATCTGTATTTTCAACAGGCGTCAAAATAAGGGGCGAATAGCTTCTGTACCTTCCAACCTGACAAAATCCCAGATCGGTTCTTTCGGCGAATAGATTACAGAATCCTTGTCAGTCAGCTGACTGAGGCCACCAATACTGAACAGTCGGTTCCGCGCCGCTCTGAACCCTGGACTTCTTTCTCAAACAGGGACGGAACCGGGGCCTGCAAATGTTAATCAGAAACCTGTTGCATTCGTCGGGCCGCTAAAACAGTGAAGGGTGTCTGCGCTGGTCAGGGGTTTACAGTATCCCAGACGGCAGCCCATCTCGGCAACGGGCCCTAAGTCGGCAGGGGTACATTTGCTGATCAGGAACAGAAACAGGATCCCGATTGTTGAAAAGCCTCTTCAAATACAAGGAGGTGCGAGGAATGACGATGCAAGAGTTCGCACCCACAATGAGACAGTGGAAAAGCCCTGTGTCAGGCAGAGGCCCCAGCGCCAAACGTGGGGCCCTCCGCACCGCTTCAGGCAAGGCCCCATAAGCCGAATGCGTGTCTCGGTGCCAACCATCAGACTCACGGTGCTGGTAAGGAATCCTTTCTCATCAGGGCCGGCCCCTGCATCCATCCTGTGAGAGATTGCCAGGTCGGAGGGCCTGCCGCATCAGGAACGGAACCAGTATATGATATTCCCTCTGAGGGCCTCCGGATTGACTGGGGCGCCCTGGTCCCTGTACCACCAGAATAGCAGCTGCTGGGTTACCCGGGCTGGACAGAAGGGCCCTTCAGCTCATGACCAGCAAATTTTATATGGCCTTTTCGAGGTTGGTTCAATGTACGATATTGCCAATTATAGTAATGTGAGCAATCAAGATTACGCCATGTGCTATGAGTCGGTGGTGCTGTAGGGGAAATGTGGTGTTTATAGATCTAAGAAGATTGTCATCATTTTTCACTTGGAAGTGACTTCTGAATGACCTCCTTTTAAATCAGATAACTTGCCTCTCCACAAGGCAAAGTGTGTCATGTATGAAGAACTTGTGTTTTGCGATTTTTGTCACATCTGAAGTTGCATCGTAAGCAAGCTGAATGTGTAGGACATGTGGATCAAATGCGCTCACCTGTGCTCTTTTGTAATTAGTCGTTGCGACATGATACCTCTCTGCCCTTTATATCGATTAGGATTTGTTTCACGACTACCCCCGCCTCGGTTTTGATTACTCGGGTAGAAATTATGGGTGTTTATGGGTAATGTAAGTGTAAACTTGTTTCCCACATAACAATAAGTAGTGATAATCATGTCAGTCAACATTTGACATTAATGACATAATGGCGGTACATTGATCACTGATTCAGCACCCCACCCCACCCCCATGCACAGCTGGTACGACGCGTATCACCCGGCATCTTGGAGGAAAGTTCGTGCCACGCCTAAACCCCTGGGAAGAGCACTACACATGTCTTACAGTATATACGACAGACGCACTCTCCCAATGACACTCGGACTGGCTCAGTTATGCAATGAATGCCTAAATACGCACCAAACTGATCGCTTTAGTTTTCAACTACATGAAAAACACGTGTTTGTTGCGCACTTTCCAAGACGCTTGCGCATTCGCAGTCAGAGTACACTGACAGGAAGAGGGAGCTGTTGGGAGTCAGCTGACTGAATCATGGCTTTCATCTATCGCATAGATTGGAATAAATCACCCTGATGATACTTGGACATGATATATGTCACTCCACCCTCTAATACGTGGTAAGGGATGCCGACTATCAATCTGAGAATCGCACTAGTCATTCCACCCCCCCCCCCCCCCCTCCACGCCTACGCGGTAATCGATGCCGATTATCAATCTGAGAATCGCACTGGCGAAACCAACGGCCGACCTGACCTCAGGAGTGCTCTCTGCACGCATACGAATTGAGTTGGTTTTTGAAGCATTCGAAAGTACCACATTCCGTGGTACAAAATACGTGGTCTTTTTCGCCTGTGCGTTGACCCTCGTCAAGTGTTAGAGCTGTGAAGCAGACGCCGCGAGACCCCTGCAGACTGCAACGCCAGACGTTGGTGTTCCTGGCGAGCGTGCTTAAAGCGTACTTGCTTTAAACTTGTTTTATTTTGTTGATGGATTCCAAAGAAAGCTTGGGATTCCCCGAGCGAACAAAAGTTGGACACATGAGCGCCAATTTTGGAGCCTCTTTCGTTCCACACTGGCGGTCAATCTACGAATCCCTCATTATCTTTGTAAAGCCTCGAGTCAGTGTTGGCAACGCCCCTGACTGTCATCGCTTATAGAAACGGCCAAATGAACCATCGTGCTGCCTTTTCACCAGCAGGGGTCCTTTGTTAACCACGGTACCCCTCTCTAACCGTGATCGGCTGCGCCCTGGCTACAGCCCAGGTTAGCGTAGCCAGCGGAAAGAGGCTCGTCACCCATCTGGTGCGCGCTTTTATTTACTCTTCGGCTCTTGACAGAAACCTAGAAATCAATTTACAGTTTGCAGTGAACGTTACACGCAGCGAGATTTATCCATGTGGAAAGCGTAAATGTGTGAGGCAAACAACACTAGTAGTTGAACGTATTTGTAGTCGACCAAATACAGATGATAAGGGCATTCACACTGAAGCGTGAATAAAGCATATTTTCCAGCAACACATGCATATCTAGCCGGGTATGTGCATAACATCCTAGACCTGCAAATGAGTCGTTCCGCTTTGGCGTTACGAAAAAATCAAGCTTGTTATGAGGTTTTACACTTAAACGGCTAACGGATAAGGATCTGAGCATGTAACCCTAGCATATGCTTAGTTGGTGACTGGGCATTTCATTCCTCTTTTTGGGATACGCAAAACATTGTGGATGAAACACACTTTCGGGCACAAATGGTAAAAATGTATCTACCATAAAAACTGCCTGTGCCCGATGACATATTCAGTTTGGTACTGATGTGACCAAACGGATAAAAACCAAAAGTGTCAGATATCCAGGGGGCATAATGGACAAGTGGTGTGTGACGAGTAGCCCTTTGACTCTCAGCTTAAGAACCCGTGAGCGAACCCTGGCAGTGTCATAGCCCATGAGCCCTAGGATGGCTCCTGTAGTCGTTGTCGCTAGTGCTCCATACCAGAGTGGCGACGACGTGCGGCACATTTTTTTTTGTTGGCTTTTTTTGGCAGTTTTGCTGCACGTAATAGCAACCGCGTATTCAGATATATGTTTGACTTCGATTGCGAGATAATTAGATGTGCACGCATTGCTCGCGCCTTTTAATACGCGCCCGGCTGGCCGGTTGGGTACCCTTCGCTCGAGTGGGGGTCAGTTTGACCCTCATGAGATCTCGAAACTAAGAGAGCTAGAAACACCAAATGCACAGGAATTCGCAGGATGTATTGGCCTGTACGTGAACTCACTTATGTCATAGTTTTTGGTTCCTAGGTTATGACCTTCGGGTCAGATATGGTCAAAAAAGGTAGAATTCCAGGTTGGTCTCTGAAGGGCTCTTACAACCTAGATGACTGCTCTGAGAAAGATGTCACATGCTCATTTAAGGTCAGTGATCTTTTTTACCTTTCGAAGGTAATGGTGACCAAAATCATAGAAGACTGCTGTGAGTTTTGCATTTGAATCAGCCACTTAGATCACGCTAGGCTGTATGTTCCTAAAAGCGAACTCTCGTGTTGGGTCATTGTAGGTCAATGACCTATTATGACCTTTAATAGCATTCCTGTTGTCAATAAACTCAAAGTGGACGCCAGAAAATACGCCACACACAGTAAGCCATAGAAATATAACACAGGTTGGTTTTGACGTTGGTGTGATCTTTATACCTGACCCTAGGTCAATGTGATTTGTTCATTCAATTGTTGTGTTCTCTAAAGAGGTACATGTATGGATTTCTCTAACGCTCCATCGTTGTACCAGATTGAACGATTCCCTACAAACTGCCTTCGCTGAAACCATGACCTGACTTTGACCTGCCATAGGTCAGCGACCTTACAATGTACATAAGTTTGACCCCCACGCGTGCGCGTGTAACAATTTCCGTACTCTTCCAAAAAAAGGTAAGAACATCTAGCACAAGATTTGATGATTTCCATGCTAACATTACATAACAGGTTACAGATTCAATATGATATGTAACCAATCTAATACATAACAGATTCAATATAATACACAAAACCATTCACTGTAAGGCTACCGACCTACCAAATACAACTTCTGCAGGTACCGTTGTAGGCAAGCTGACGATGGGTTGTCAATCAAGTCGTGTTCTCCCGGACCTCCACGGTCTCTAGAAGACACGTTTAAGGCGTTTTGTCATGTTTTCTTTGAAGTATTAATTAATTTCTTTGAAGTATTATGAAGACAAGGTTCACCACTTTTTGGAAATTATTGCAGTTCAGCACGCTATGTACATACATATCATCCAATATTTAGCCCCCCACCGATTAGTAAAATAAGGATCTGAAAATGAAGTGGCCGAAATCCGTGCAATTTTTGCAGAAGGGGGAAGGCACCAAGTTCCAGGGGGCACCACAGAAAGGCTTGTCAATCCCCTGCCAAAATCTTGGATCAGCCGTTAGTGGTACGCCTAAAAACCTGAGGAACTCTTTTATGTACTTGCACTTTTTTGTGGGCATTCATTGCTCGATCAATGACCTGCACAGCACGGGGCCAATTGTAAAAATGCGCTTAAATTTCACCTTTATTCACAGTTGCCCCAGATACTGTGTGTACGTTTAGGTGCAGCGCAGCAGGGGGGGGGGGGGGGGGTACAGAGGGGGCTGTTGCTCTCCCCCTGCCGGCTGGCATGGGGACAAGAACATGTTTTGCCCCCATTTTTTAAGGCACCTTTTGCCCAAACAAAGGCTCATGTGGGTAAACAAAATTTGGATTGAGGAGGCCCCCATATCTTAGCTAGATGGTACTACATCGGGCTCAGAAGTCCATTTTCTACATCGAGAGACGCGTCTTCTGGGTCGTGAGACCACCTGTGTGTGAATAAGGAAGCAGTGCTCTGAACCTGGAAGCCCAATTTTGTGTTAGAGAAGCCCTTAACTGACCCAGTTGGCAACCGTTATGAACTAGGAGATTCGCTTGATGAGCCAGAAGGCCACGGTTTGAACTAGGAGGACCCCGTTTTGAACTAGGAGGCCCTCATTACAAACCAGGAGGCCTTCGTTATAGATTATGAGGTTTCTGTTATCAAACGGCGGCATCCGTTATGAGCGAGGTGGCCCCATTATGAGATGGGAGGCCCAGTTATGAGCTCGAATCCTCCCATTTTGAACAAGATGTCCTCTTACGTACTAGGTCCCCGCTATGAACTAGAAAGCCCAAATTATGCCCTAAGCCCACAAAAGCCCACATTATGAACTAGGATGCCCGTTTATGAACTATGAGGTCCCGTCATGGTCAAGAGGCTCCGTTTTGAACAAGGGGGTCCCAATATGAACTGGGATGCACTCGGTTTGAACTAAGAGACCTTCGTTACAAACTAGGAGACCCCTACCAGCCCAAAGCCCAGAGAGTGCACTAGTGAATCACCAGAAAGGTGGACAAAGAGATGGACAAAGACACGAACCCCTTCGCTTACCTGTGCCCGTGTTATTTCCAGCTTAACCGACGCCGCTTTTAACAAATATTTTGCACCTCAAGTAAGCTGAGTCGCCTGAAAGGGGGAAATAAAAAACATGACTAACGGACGCAAGGAAAACATTGTAAATGCCGCAAATGCCTTGTCTTACGAGTGTTGCGTGGTGCATGTTTGCATGCATGCATGCTACGGTAACATGAGAGCGACAGACCAAAGCAATACACCGGCCAGATAAAGGTACGTTAGAATGTTGAAATATCTCTTTTTGATCTCCTTTCTACGGATACAATTATGTATCGGAATATGTGTTGGATACTAGCTCGCTCTTGGAAAGTGTGGATGTACCTACTTCGCGCAAATCAGAGAAATTTATAGATGGGGTGACTTGTTTCTTTACTTTGTTGCGTCGGAAGCCTTTGGCAGCAACACGGGCGAAATAAAGGAGGGTCTGGGAGTCGCGCATCAAACGCAAAGTTTGCAGTTTTTATTATTTGCAGTTTATGTATTGCAGTTTTTATTATTTGCACAAAATCCAATCCGTGTTTAATCTGCCATAGCTTGCACAACATTGGCTGAGAGCCCATTGACGGCCGCTTTGTCTGTAAATTGTGGTCACTAACGCACATATGAACGACTCGACAATTATACGTTTATTGATCCTCAACACCACATGGCTAGTGAAAGGGTAGGCTTTGAATGGCGCCATTTACGGCGGCATGGATACCTGAGTAACCTAGAAATAGCGGTCACGAAGTGGCACGTACATTTTCGCGGGCGTGTAACTCAGAGACAAGAGGGTATTACGTGTTAAGAACGCTAGGGCCGTTAGCGCATCGAAAGATCTTCAAGATGACTGTTAAAGCTCAAAACCCCATACAAATTTGGAGCGCTCCCTTTAAATGCCGAGTGGGTACTTCTTATGAATGAACATTGCGACCATTGCATGACACGAGAATCCGAAACCGAAGCCAGTGGCTTCGCGCTTTGGGCGGAATGCGAGTCAATGGCTTCGAACATAGAAAAAACGAAGCCCAAGCTGACTGATCAATTTAAAGCACGATGTCGGACCCAAGGCTGAATTTTGTGCACAACATTGTTCTGTAAAACAAAGTACTTTGCGTTTGCTCAACTTCTAGGGAAAAAATAAAAATGTAATCAGGGTTTTATGGATCGGTTGAGACCAAGTGCGAACATAACGGATTGAAAAGTTGTTTCGACTATCGTACTCGTCTTGTGGACCAGCATACGCGCAGCGCTTCGGACAGTAGGTGCCTGGCCGTCGTCGGGTGCCAGTTGGTCCTGAAAATGGTGGACAGGTGCTTGATTTTAGGCATGTATGTCCCACAGCGTCCAGAGGTTGTGTGGTAGGTATATTGAGATATCAGGACGGGCGCACGTGTTTTTGTGAAGTTAAGTCGCAGCTGCAGTGCAAAAATTAGCGTGACGAAGCTGGCGATATCAGTTCAAGATTGTATTGGGCCGAAGCTAGTAAGGATGCAGGCAGGGGGGGGGGGGAGGTCGGGCTTAAAGCCAGAATCATAATTTAGACTCTGATTAAAGCCAAAGTTGAAGCCATTTTGGTTTGGTATTCATTAGCCAGAAAATTAAGGTAATGACGCGCAGCATTCCATTACTGCTACTTATGAGCCGACCGCCTCAATATCACCTGGTTTCAGATAAATCTGGAAGCATCGTATGGTGGCAAGAAACATCTGACAGCACAAAAACACCAATAATCCCTCTAAATGCAGCCGCGACGACTGATACAGGGTTAGAAATTGGTAACAAACTTGGCATGATTGAAGTGCTGACGTCAGCGTGTTTTCGTTACGATTGTTGCAGACTTGAAGGCAAGGAACTGTTCCATCCTATCGTCGTGAAACCCTTGTACCTTAAGCACGGGAGCTGCACGGAACAAGGCCAGGGGGCACATCACATTCCAGGGGATGCACGGACGCCCAGCGCGCCCGCCTGATTATGAGCCTGCGTATCAGATATCCGCATCCTGCTTCAGGATGACGAGCCCCTTTGCTGGATTTGGTGGTCTCCTTCCTAAATCAGCAGGATCTTTTCCCGAATGAGGAGGCCTCTCTATGCATCAGGAAGCATTTTTCTGGCACAGGAAGCCCTGTTTTGGGATTGGGAGGCCCTTTGCTGGTTCAAGAAGACCCCAGCAAAAAACAGGAGACACTTTTTCTAGATCTTGAATTGTCGACATTCATCTACATGACTGTTGACACATGTAAAAATTCGATAAGGGAGCACGTATCCCTACCTCAACTCCTCCCCTTGAATGCAATTTTTCCTAGTATACCCCTTGTGAGGAGCCCCCATTTTGCTTAGAAGGCCCCGTTGGAAAATCCTCCCCCCTCCCAGTTCAGAATCTGAGGCACCGCCCCTGTGTGCGCCTCATTTCACCAACACAATACGACAGCCTTCTTAACCAAAATATTTGAAGAATATAAGCTTTTGTCAAAATATATTTATGTTTTGCCCATGTTCTCAATACAAAATTTTAAACTGTCTTTATGTCCGACAGTAGGCGGAGTTTTTGATTGCCGAAAACCAGCTTCATGTGACCCGCACGTCTCTCCCAAACGTCTGTCCCGGTTTCATGTGTTGATGTTTCTGCAGGGCTGACCAACGTTGTAGTCTGGTGAACACAAAGTGAAGAAGAATGACAATCAAACCGCTTTGGGACAGACGCGGCTGCATAATGCAAGCTTATATATGGTGATTATCTGTGTGCATGTTGTGGGTTCATCTGCTGTGGGTTCATGGGGTTCATCTGAAATGTAAAGAGCCTTAATTTTTGGGCTAATGAATACAAACATTTGCGGACAATATCACCCGGCCGACACACGGTTGATGCGCGACTACTATGCTTTTTGTTCAGATTTGTACCACAGAACAGAGTTCAAACAGTTTTTGACAAGCTTTACGGTAGTTTTGATATCACAAGCGATTAAAGAAATCGGAAATGGATGAATATGATTCGAAATCAACACAATGGTGGGTATTTGGCTGCTTATTTCTTATAAAAGCATTTGCATGGACCATAACGAGCATTTTGCACCACTAGCATGTCCTCTGTTCATGAGCCGCACACAACACTACAATCACATTTTATTTGAAGGTTTATTTGTTTATTATTTGTTGTACTTTTCTACAAAATCTGTTATGGCGTAATTTAATAGTGACATGATTCATTCGTGGCTAACCTATTCGTATTCTTCGTGATAGTCTTTCACAATCATATACACACAGCCAGAACAGCCACCATAAATTTGAAATGAAATAAAATAAACGCTACAAAGGTTACGGATCGCCCCCACTTCATTTACCACGCTTGATAACATTCTTTCTTTTCATTTTCATCGAACTAGTAGGCCGCTTCTTAATCAACGAACGCTTTCTCTTGGCGTGCGACTGTTTTGACGTAGACCTTTGGCTGGCTGAAGAGGTCCTGGATCTTGATCTGGACTTCCGGCTGCTGGCAGTTTTCGTACGTTTTGCTCGCAAAAGACGTGGATGAGGGGAATTGCGTCGCTTGAACTTGGGTTGACTCTTCTGGCTGGACGTGGATGGTTTGGCAGCGGTCGACTGAAGTCGAGGCCCAGACTGTGCCTGCCGGGAGCCTGATGCAGCTGACTGGGAGCTGGAAGCCTGGGATGCCGAAGAACAAGATCGGCTCCTCAGGGACCCGTCGACAGCAGACCCAGACCCTCGAGACCTAGATGATGCCGATGACATCGACGAAGCCGCGTCGATTGCAGATCTTCTCGGCTGCCTGCAATGCAGCATCGCACGTCTACTTCTTTTTGACCCATTTCGGTTTAAGACCACCTTATGTTGTTTCTCGTCGTTATCACTCTCTTCTTCTTTTGCGTTTCGTATCCGTGGTTTTTTAGACAGTGCCTCAGATGCTTTTAAGCTCTTTTTGTTGAGTACTTTAGTGGTTGTTGCCTTTAGCCTTGGCAGTTTCTTCTTCGAATGTGTTCTGGAATTTGAACTCCGCTGGCGCTGTTTCCTTTTCTTCTGTTCGTCGGCTTCAAAAAGGAAGTTAAGGTCTTGACGAAGAGATCCAGCTTGTGCAACGCTGTTGGTCCGTTTAGAACGGCCATCGCCTGCCATTTTGGCGTTCTTAACCATAAATTTGTATCTTATGTGGGCGAGTGAATGTGCACAAAAATATATCGGTCCCAAACAGCGCGAACGTAGGTACTTGCTTGCAATGGACAAATCATAAAATTTCAGCTTAAAAAATGCCACGTTCGCTCAGCACGTGGCAATTCAGTTATGTGTGGCACCAGCGATACCGGAGGAAAACGCAGTTATATGCAGTCGTTATCTCGTGTTACGGGGCTGTGGCCGTAAATGCATTATGCTGCCAATATCGGTGTCTCAATCTGGTGTTAGATACATATGGCTGTAACCTTTGCTATGGTCACGTTTTTCCTCGGCATAATTTGATAGGTGTTGACACCCACTCCACTCTGCCCTAAATTTGACACCAATGTCTCAGTCGTTGGAAGTGTCTCACGGAGTATTTTCAGTCATTCCTTGCCATGCTTCGCCCAAAACTGCTGCATATCTAATACACCACACACTGTACATGGTGTCTTATTTCGCAAGATGGGGAACCCAAGTAAAATATCCGTTCTTACTATCTTTGACTTGCTCTGGATTTCCGCTCACAAGCGGTGAATCGCATGTAGATAAACAGCGCTAACATCGGTGGCGATGTTTCTGCGTTTTGTATTTTATTAACCACAAATAACTGCTGCCGTGCTTTAGTTGTTAAAACGAGGCCATGTGTGTGATAACACTGATACCGCTGTGTGCGACGACAGCTCGGATAATGAGAGGAGTCGTGTACCTACAAGTAAGGCGATTGGTGAACATTTCGAAACATTTCACTATCATTTTCAGCATCATGGGAGCACAACATCAAAAACGATAAATATTTGGTGATGTGACTCTCAGTAATCCCTCGCCGAGTATAAAGGAAAGTCGGCGGACAAAACCGACCGTAACCAGGGGCCTCATGGCCAGGAGCACTAATCTAAAGCGTCGAATATTCGCATGCTATATCCTAATGATTGCTTGACATCGTATTTCAACAAGCATGTCATGGTTTTCTGGTAGTCAGAGACGCAAAAATAATCCAATGACAGTGAATAGGCATCCTAAGGGCCACTTTCGGTTGATTTAGCGAATGGACGAATGAGCGATCGAACCACTTTCTGGCATAAGTTTTGGCATGTCTGGTTGTGGAAAAAAAATCTGGGAGTTCTGGGAGCTCATGCTTAACAGTGTTCGTTGTGCGAGCCCCCTGCTACCCGATTACAAAGCTCAAGGTCATCATCAGTATCTGGCTGCGAAAATTTTAGGCGCCGCAGTGTTGGGGACGATGCGTCCTACCCTCTCATATCAGTCGAATTTTAACGCGGTTGCTACCACCGGCCGTAGGCCATTCCCGTCCAGCACAAAATAGCGAGCGCCCAAAGTAACTCGAACCGACCATGCAGCGGGTGGGTGGATCGGATGGCACACGCTTGAACCAGTTGAGCTATCGCGACTGGCGAAAAAAGGTACTAAAATATTTTCCAAGATATCCTGGAATCTGAAAGCTCCGAAGACTAAACTTGAGATGCATTCGGGACTGTGAATGATGCCTCTATAAAATATCTCCCAGGTACCGATTTCTGAGAGCCTTGAATTGGTGGGCCGGGTTAAGCAGTTGCCCTGCGTGGCAGTTTCGTTCAAACAGCTGCAGCTTAGTTACTGTTTACATCTTGATACTTTTGATACGTCACCTGCAACAATTTGAAATGCACTCCGAGCTTGTATTCCATGGGATGTCCGGTTAGGAACCTAGTTGGGTTTAAAGGGGGTCTTCCATATTTGTAAAGTGCTTGAAGTGAAGTCATGTTGAAAATCATTCGGTGCAGTTCAAAGACATGCCCTCCGTAAGACCAAAATTTCTCTAGTTTCTGAGCTACACGCCCGCAAAGATGTGCCGACTACTTCAATGTCACCGTGGCATTTATAACGTCATAATAACCTCATTCAAATACCGCCACATCAAAGGCCAAGCGGCGATCAAGGCCGAAAAAACATAATTGTCGAGTCGTTCGTATCTGGTGCTCGAAAGTACGATTTACAGATACGACGGCCATTGATTGGCTCTCAATAAATGTTGTGCGAGGTACTATGACGCGATCAAACAATGACGTACTGTGGGGCTGATTTATTAGGTAGAGAAATTGTGTTGCCCAGAGTAGTCTTTTCCACTTGCAAAGTTTACCGATGGTTGTAAAAGAGCTCATTTCATCACATCTCATGCTTGTTTCCATGCATTTAAATAGGTAGCATTCTCTAAGCTAAGCCACGTCGGACCAAAATATGGTTGAAGATGGCATCCACTATAATACGTTGTGATGTGGTCGTAGTCTTGCCTGATTAACTTAGCTTCACAACAGCGTCACAACCTCATTTTTAAACAGCAATCTGATTGTATCTGAGGTCACTGACTTAAGTTGACCATTGCTTTCAGTATGTGGCCCTTTCTTGGCATGAGGTATCGATTTCTTTTGTATTTGTGTAGAAGTAAACGGATACGAACGAGGCAAAATGTTTGTTTCATGCCCCATTCCTGACTAGTGCACGTGAACTGTATGTCAGGCATTACATTTGGCATTGTGATCACTCCTCGCATTCAATCTTGACCTCGCCCCTAACTTGATCTTGAGCAGAGGTGTCTCTTTTTTAAATCAGCTATGTGGCTCAGCCTGTAAGTTTGACTTAACATTTACCCCAAAACCTGGTTTCTTCACTTATTTTGACCACTTCAGTTGTGTTCTTGGCGTCGAGGATTGCATTTAAAAAACATCGGCCTGCGGCATGCTTAACTTAGTTTTCATGTTGTAGTTGCGCTCCCCTCCTCCATTGTGTAGCCTTGCATGTGCCCCAATTTAAGAAAACATCAGGCTCATGAGGAAGTCGTAGAACGGTGAAGTTAACAACTTGCTTATGTATAAAATAAACGCTCATTGGTGGCAAGCTGCGCAGACAGGTGAATGCATACAGACACTTTTGCTTAAAAGCTGCGCAGACAGGTGAATGCATACGGCCACCTTTTGCTTAAAAGCCGCACAGACAGGTGAATGCATACAGCCACCTTTTGCTTAAAACCTGCGCAGACAGATGAATGCGTACAGCCATCTTTCGCTTAAAAACTGCGCAGATAGGTGCACGCATACAGCCACCTTTTGCTTAGAAGCTGCGCAGACAGGTGAATGCGTACAGCCACCGTTCGCTTAAAAATTGCGCAGACAGGTAAATACATGCGGGCACCTTTTGCTTAAAAGCTGCCGCATGACAGTGATTTTTGTCCCGATCAATTAGTTATCGCGTAAAAAGTCTAGAAATGGTTCCAGATTGACCTTACTTACAAAGAAATAGAAATAAGGAAGGCACATAAGATGCATACAGGATACGATGTGATGTAAAATTTACCTGAAATATATAATAGCGATGCCTTGAGATAGGCACCTGCTGTACCAGCATTTTAAAGATATTTCCTGAATTTTGCTTTTATACTTAATTTTGCACATGTGCATCGAGAGACTCACATAAGTATGGGGGGCTCGAATCAGCATTGGAGCGGGGAGACAGACCGGAAAGTATGTAAAGTGACACGACCTTCACGATAAGGGTAGTAAAAATGTATTGGAGCTCTGACAAAATTTTAGAGGCAGCAACGGTGCTGTGGGTGAAAGGCCGGCACCTTATCATAAACCTATTTTGCCGCCAGACATACATCCCTAATAGAAATGATCTATGATCATGTAAGCATCCCTCTACTCTTGGTACCAGCAGTGCAGTGCTAGCGCCACCTATATGGCTGGCGCTACCCTCATCGCTAGCGCCGTCTATATCGCATCATGTTATAACGACTTTTGGTTGGTTTTGGTTTTCACCCACACCCAATCCATGTTTGGATTAAACTGAGGTAAGAATTGGTATATCACGTTTTCGTAAGCTGTGAAATATCTACGAAAAAGCATAATTAGGATACAAAAGCCCATCCGCTGTCCCACAAATTGTCATCTGTGAAATATTGCACATACTTCAAAGGCGCTCAAAGCAACGCTGTTCGGATTCCTAAGTGTCTGCGTCTTGTATGGGAAGTGTTCGAAAATTTTGCAAAGATCGGTATGTATGTGACTTCGAACATACCAGTGCGATGCCAATTCATAAAGAAAGGCGTCTGGGAGATAGGATGGGAAATGTTCATGACCTCGGCCCCCCAAATGAAAAAAGCAAAATTCCACCCCTGCGTGGCGGTAGATATGTCAATTGACACCACATCAAGGTTGTAGTAGCGCAGCTTTATATTTCCAGAGAGTAGTATTATTTCTGCTTTATTTGACGCACGCATATTATTTTACGCATTGATACAGAGGTCAGCAAAACAATGGCAAACGTTCATGGTGCAACATCACTATCGACGCCGCCACTTTTCACTTCAACCTATTGCATTCGAATAAATTAACATCTCAGCGCTCATTGGGAAACGTTCATAAATAAAAAAGGAGAAATGAGGCAATCTTCCAGAACTTTAACGCCCGGGAAAATATTGCCATAAGCTTTCTCAAGGCTCCAGTTTACGTGTTGACAATTCAAATGCCCGTGATCCCTCAGGTGCCTTCCCGCGTTGTTGGCGTAAAGCCATCACTACAACACTCTCGCTATCCGCGACACACACCTCATGCATACCACAAGGTCGCCACAAGGTCACCCGCCAGTCACAGAGCACCTCCTAGTACGCCACGGAAATGTACGAGCTGTCTGTCGCAACGTCGCGTTCTCATGCGGAAGCGGTGGTCAGTGTGGGCACCATCGCCGCTCGCCGCTGGAGAATGGAAATGACCCGGCAGTGGGCCCAGTGACTCACGCACCGGTCCTGCCGCTCGACACCCACGGGACACCACCGACCTTGACACCAATACCAGCCACCTGATGGCCGGTGGCCGGTGAGCAATGGGTGCAGGGGCGCTCACGCGGCGTCGACGCCCGACCCGGGCGTCTTATCCAGGGCCGCCTTCTTCTCGCTCGCAAAGCGCACCTTGCCGCCGCTGTGGTCGTCGGCGCTGACGACGGCCGCATCGTCACTGGCGACAATCGGGTCGTCGTGCGCGGCGTCGCGCGCGAAGACGCTGAGGAGGCCGGCGAGCGGGCCGCCGCCGCCGCCCCTGCGGCGGTGCGCGTTCTGCCCGTGCCTGCGCCTGGAGCCGCCCCTCTGCGGGGAGTACGGCCCCGTCCGCGTGTCCACATAGTCAGCGGTCTTGCACACCTTGTGGTTGAGGCAGGTGTCGAAGCAGCAGCTGTCGGCCGTGGAGCATTCCGAGTCGCTGTAGCACTCAGTCGGGGGAGATGCCAGGCCGTAGGCGCGCAGGCAGACGGGCTGCGGCGGCGGGCACACCTCTAAAACGAGAACGGGACTGCCGCGTCACTCATACGACCGCAATGGACAGACACTGCTGCGCTCTGTCCCCAGCAAACGCCGCTGCGCTCTGTCCCCCTTAACAGATACCGCTGCACTCCGTCCTCCTTAACAGACATCGCTGCGCTCTGTCCTTCTCAACAGACACAGCTGCGCTCTGTCCTTCTCATCAAACGCCGCTGCGCTCTGTCATCCTCAACAGACACTGCTGCGCTCTGTCATTCTCATCGAACGCCGCTGCGCTCCATCCACCTCAACAGACATAGCTGCGCGCTGTCCTTAACAGGCGCCGCTGTTCTCTGAGACAGTCAACAGACACCGCTGCGCTCTGTCCTCAATAGACGCCGCTGCTCTCTGTCATTCTCAACAGACACTGCTGCGCGCTGTCCTCAACACACACCGCTGCGCTTTATCCTTCTCAACAGAGACCGCCGCGCCCGACCAACCCGACCAGCCGCGCCCCGCCCTACCGAGCAGGCAGTGCTTGATACTAAGCTTTTTTTAGTATGTGCATGGCAACGTTACAGAGTACAGCACGAAAGGGGTGAAGGGGTGTTAACATCATCCTCTGATGCAAAATCTTGTCGCGTGCAGTCTGTGTGCATGAAAGGCAGACGCAAATTGTTACATATAGCGGCACACCTATTTTTGTGCCGTCGGGTTACAGCAGGTGAGAAGTCATTCTTATCCTCCGCTAAAACTAAAGCGTCGCCGGGATACAACTTACACATGGTCTCGAGTCAGCTGAGTTTGCTGCCTGCATGCGGACGTGGGATTGCTCGCCGCTTCCCCGCCCACAGGCGCGAACATAGTTGGCACAACAACACTTCAGTTGGAGCCCCTGCCGCTGTAGTCGACTTCTCTAGCGACAAGCGCATACTCACTCAGCTCTCCGCCGGGGTAGACGTAGGGCCGCGTGGGGCCGACCACCGGCGGCTGGGGCATACTCACTCAGCTGTCCTTCGGGGTAGACGTGGGGTCGCGGGGGCCCGACCACCAGCGGCTGGGGCATACTCACTCAGCTGTCCTCCGGGGTAGACGTGGGGTCGCGGGGGCCCGACCACCAGCGGCTGGGGCATACTCACTCAGCTGTCCTCCGGGGTACACGCAAGGCGGCGTGGGGCCGACCACCAGCGACTGAGGCATACTCACTCAGCTGTCCTCCGGGGTAGACGTAGGGTCGCGAGGGCCCGACCACCAGCGGCTGGGGCATACTCACTCAGCTCTCCGCCGGGGTACACGCAAGGCGGCGCGGGGCCAACCACCAGCGGCTGGGGCATACTCACTCAGCTGTCCTCCGGGATAGACGTGGGGTCGCGGGGGCCCGACCACCAGCGGCTGGGGCATACTCACTCAGCTGTCCTCCGGGGTACACGCAAGACGGCGTGGGGCCGACCACCAGTGGCTGGGGCATACTCACTCAGCTGTCCTCCGGGGTGGACGTAGGGCCGCGTGGGGCCGACCACCGGCGGCTGGGGCATACTCACTCAGCTGTCCACCGGGGTAGACGTAGGGTCGTGGGGGGGGGGGGGCCGACCACCAGCGGCTGGGACATACTCACTCAGCTGTCCGCCTGGGTAGACGTAGGGTCGTGGGGGGCCGCCTACCAGCGACTGAGGCATACTCACTCTGCTGTCCTCCGGGGTAGACGTAGGGCCGCGGGGGGCCGACCACCAGCGGCTGGGGCCTGTACACGTCCGGTCCGCGCCTGTCGCAGCAGTAGTACTGCTGCCGGCCCAGCCCTGGGTAGTAGTTGTCCCGTCGGCACCAGTTCCTGTCGGCGGGCACAGCGGTCAGAACCGAGCGGAGACGTCAAGGTTGGTCGTTTCGCGCAGACATGGATACGCCGGCGCCAACCAGTTTTAACCAGTTTTGCAGGGCCGTTGAAATGGTTACTGACGATTGGCTTGGAAGCCTACACCCATGCCAGGTCCATCATGGGCGTCCATATCCTGTCAGACTGAGATTTGTTATGCGTTCAAGATCGAAACGTAAATATGAATGTCTAAATATCAAAGTGCAAGTGACTCTGCCAAATGAGTGTGTGAAGGGGCTTAGCAGTAAAAGTTTTGCAAATTCTCCCAAAATGCGCCAACAAACGGATCTCTCCCCGGATCTGCCCCACTTTCCCCAAGTTTGGGGGTGGCGGAGGGAAACCAAGTTAGCGGGGGGGGGGGGGCTATAGCCCCAGCTAAACAGTAGACTTCATCCCTTCCCACCAGCAAATAAAAGCGGGGTCTGTCGAAATGATCAGAAGTGTACCTAATGCCTAAATTTAAGATTTTGTTTCGATGTGGGTGCATGCGCCGTCACTCGGTGAGAGTGCATGTGCCGTCGTGTAGTGATAGGGCGAGAAATGTAACTGCTATCTGGAAAACTAACAGGCAGACATGGATGCAAATCGCCAGTGCGTCCATGTTTTCCATGCTGTATCATACGCATCGTGCTGATATCTGAAACATTGGGAATACACGCCCATCCTCAGTTTTTTTCCGCGACGCATGGAAAGAATTGATTTCGAACATGCGCACTTTGCACTTTAAAGGAAATGTTTCACATTTGAAGATATAGAGGCACACATCAGATGCAATGAAACAGCCCACTTATAACTAATGGCGTACTGTGAGGGGTTAAAGGCTGCTCTAGACAGCATAGTTCACTGTTTAGTAAGTGCTGCTTCTCAATGCGTCATGGTTTGATTTCGACATAGTACCTGTCACAACATTGATTGAGTGCCAATTGACGGGCGTTATATCTGGAAATGGCGCTCGCGAACGTCGGATGTGAACGTCTCAACAATTATATTTTTATTGGCCTTGACCGGCGCATGGCTTGTGCAACGGCAGGATCTGAATGGCGTTGTTATGACGTCATGAATGCCGTTCCCCACTTTCGCGGGTATGTAGCGCAGAAACTATGGGGCTTAGGTCTTAAGAAGTGCAGGATTGTAAACAGTACCGAAAGGTCTTTAAGATGGCTATTTCAGTTAAATCCCCATATAAACATGGAACACTCCCTTTAAGGACATTTCTATGCCCCTGCGTGAAATTCGATGAAAACCCCTAGACTGACAGAACTGATCACTACAGGATGATCCTACCCCAGAATAGAAAATTGCCGGGGCAAGATTTTGATGTTACGTTGTGAGATCATGGTAAGACATCCCGAACTTACTTGCAGTACGACGGCCGTATGTAGGGGTTGCCACCAGGGTATCCGGTACCGGGGTACCCAGTGCCCGGGTATCCGGTGCCCGGGTATCCGGTACCAGGGTACCCGGTACCAGGGTATCCGGTGCCAGGGTACCCGGTACCAGGGTACCCGGTACCAGGGTACCCGGTACCAGGGTACACGCCGCCCAGGTGCCGGCCAGCAAAGCGCGACTTGGACGTCGCTGGCCGGCTGGTCGGAGCTGACTTTGCTGTCGTCGCCGAGGACGGCGGACAGAGCCAGCGCTAGTGCCAGCAAAAGCTTCATCTGAAACAGGACGTATGCCCCTGGTCAGAGCCCGAGAGTACTGTAGCGGGACGGTGCCAGCCGGTGGAGACGGGACCAGGATAAAACGAGCGTGAGGTGCCAAACAAAAACGGTCGACGAGACACAAACCCGAGCAAACACGGAAGCCTTCATAATGATCACAACGCTGTTTGTCCTGATGTCCTTCGGTCGTATAAAACACAAACGCCTAACAGTTGTCCCAAAACATGCTGGGCACGTGGCAAGAGCCCACAGTGTATCCTAAGCATTCTATGTGGGGGGCGTGATGACCGTGATACCGTTACGCACATCACTAGTTTTGTCAGATATCGATACTGCCCTTGGCTTGCCGACAGCTGCACTACAATGCTTTTCTTTCGCAACGTTGCAAAACCAGTTATGCAAATTGTAACGTTTCAACAATGGATTTACGTAAAAACTGTGAAGTCATAATGACGGACAAGGCTGAAAGTGCATACGAAGTGATGGGACGGCTATGAACGACAGTGCATCGACACTAGTGCATTGTGACGACGACTAGGCATCGTGACGGCTAATTCGGACGACTGCGCTAGTGCATCGAGACTAGTGCATCGGATGACTAGTGCATCGGAGATAGTGCACGGATGACTAGTGCACGGGACGAATAGTACTCGGACGGAACTAGTTGCATGGGAACGATTAGTGTATCGCGAAGACTAGTAAATCGGACGAATAGGCATGCGAGAATAGTGCCATCGGACGACTAGTGCATCGGACGCTAGTATATCGGATGACTAGTGCATCGGACGACTAGTACATCGGACGACTAATGCATCGGAGAGGTCGAAAAATGGACCGCTGATCAGTTCGATGCCCGCAGTCTCTACGTACTCCTGGGACGAGTCGTTACTGTGCTTCGGACTGGTCTCTGCCCCAGACGGCATCTCGTCTCACCTCGGGTGGTTGACGTCAGGCGGTGGGTCGTCTCAGGCGCAGCCCTCCGAGTCTTACTGCCTGCTTCCCGGCCAGGCCTCCCTTTATCTCGGCACGCCGGGCCAAGCGTGTCAAGGTCAGCCCGCCGGGGGCGGCCGGTTCCGCACTGGAATAACCGCCGTCCACCTGGAACGTCCGCGTGGGGGGACCACCCTCCGATCGGGCCCGATCGTCCCCTGGCCGGGCGACGCGACCCTGAGACCGCGGACGTGTCGCCCACTCGGCCGGCCCGCGCGCCCGGCCGACCGGCGCAGCGCATGGTTCTGCGACGCAGCAGACGCTGGTACGGCGCGGTACGTGCTTTACGCGGAAGAAGACGTCGGCGCCGGTCGGCTTCTCCCTGGAAGCGCTTATGGGTCATGTTTTTCCAAGGTCACTCGGTAGTGCATTTGATGAGAAATGAAATAGTAGAAAAGCGTAGGTTCAGGTTTAAGGGGCGCGAACACGTCACCCATGATGCTCACCAATGGCTTCGCACCGGAATGGCTAATTTCATTTTGAGATAGTTGCATAGTGTGTGGTTCAAGCTATGAAGGAAATCTTGGAAAAAGGAACAAAAAGGAAGTCTTGATGTCAGGTGTGCGTACAAACGTATTATTATAGTCCTGCCTGCCGAGACTCCTTGAAAGCCTACATAGAGTTGCCTTATGTCTATTGGTCCTATTGAAGTGCACGTCTATGACGAGGTTGAGGGGCTGGATCAGCCAGCAGAACCGGGTGCGCCTAGATAGGGCTTTTGCTATGGACCCTTTTGAAAATGTTAATGATACCCATTGCTCATCCAATTCCTTTCTGTATAGATTGGACGGAAATTTGCTGTGCATCATGGTGCTGTTCATAAACGCGTGTTAACTAAGATTTCCGCGATCCATAGGCTGAGACATGAGAAAGGTGTTGTGCTGCTCAAAAGAGTTGGGTATACCAATGATCAAGCAAAAATTTTTGGAGGCTTTTGTTTCGTGTATTTAGAAGTAGCGCTTAACTTCTGTGGACAAATATAAATCGATTAGTTATTATTAAGTTGTTGATGCTGTTCATCTTTTACGTGTTTTGTAGTTTTTGTGGATTATTTGCACTGACGGTCTGATGAGCTTGGCAACAACAAAATATCCCGTCTTCGGCGCGTTAAAATAAATCCATGTATGTTGAGCTTTTTCATGTGAAAGGTATAAGAGACGGCAAACATTGGCAATAGTTAGGCTTCGTCAGGTTGGTAGGAACACATGTTCGAACGATGAGAAAGCTAATTTTTAACGCGCGCCCGGGCGGCCAGTTGAGTTCCCTTTGCTTGGGTGGGGAGGTCAATTTGGCCCCGGCTGAGATCTCAGGAAATAAAAGAGCTAGAGACACCAAATTAACAGGGTGTGTTGGCCTGTGCGTGGAATCACTTAGGTCAGGGTTTTAGGTTCCTAGGTCATGGCCTTCGGGTCAAGCAAGATCAAACAAAATCAAACTTCAGGCTGATCTCCAAATAACCCTCAGAACCGAGACACATTTTCTAAACAAAAGGACAAGTGGTCATTAAGGGTCAGTGATCTTGTTTGTCCTTTTGAAGGTCATGGTGCCTAAAATCATACGAGACTGTTCTGCGTCTTGTGTTTTAATAAATGACGACGACTACGCCTGGTAGTATTTTCCTAAAAACTAAATGTTGACCTGAGGTATTATAGGTCAGTGCCCTGTTCTAGTTTCTAGTGACCCTAGTTCAATAGAATTTGTTCCTGCTATTGTCGCGCTGCCTAAGAAAGTATCTCAGAGATGTATGGCTTCGTATAACACTCCGTTGTTGCATCCGATTAAACGAGTTTCTACGAACTGACCTCGCTGCATCCATGGCTTGACTTTGACCTGTCTTAGGTCAGAGACCTTACAAGGCATATCTAAATTTCACATAACAAACCATCCGCTGTTAAGTTGTCTACGGTATGCAAAATTTGGCGCGGCTACGCCGCGCCGTTCGGAAACCATTCCGGAAAAACTTCAAGGGGATCAATTTGCCCCCCACCCGAGCGGGTGTTAAACAAAGAATTTGGGCGGACTTGGTTCGTCAAAATACGTAACAGTCCGCTAAATTGGGAGTGCGACCGTGCCTTATTAGGAATATTTGGCTGATTGTGAATAAAAATGTGAAAGAACCGGTATTCTTTTAAAAACAGCCAAGCGATCGTACCTTTCCGTGGCCCAAACACATGATTTTTTAAAGCCGTTCTCGCCTCCTTTCGCCCAGCAGGCGCGCAGCCACCTTAATCGCGATCTGAGTCCAACCCGGAACCTAATATATTCTTTGCTCCTTTCTAGGTAGCGCAGAAGACCGGTTTAGATCAGTGCACCGAGCGCTGCGCTGTAGCGATGGGCTCCTACCAGGTCACACATGTCGCCGCGTCAGTGTGGGAGCATGTTTATGGTATGGTGGAGGCTGGAGATTATGGTAATAGTTGAGTTTGGGTGCGGGGCGTATATGGGATGTCTGTGAGAGTACACTGCTTTGATGAGGCTCGAATATTGGACTTCATCTCCTAGTGCCGCCTCCCACCGGTTCCGATGCTGCCAGGTATTCAGGTGCCCCGGCTGTTGAGATTTCCCTTAATTTTATGTAAGTTGCTGAGTGCACTTGCGAGGAACATTATCCATAAAGAGGTCGACAGTAGTAATGGCCTTATTCCTCGGAAAAAGAACAGGAGAATGGAAATATAGCTGGGTTGATATTTTGGCAGCATGCACTTACGAAAACAATAGCAGAAATGAATTCAAAATGGTCTGCCGATGAACCTACTAGATTTTTCAGGATTTTTTTTTGGAAACAGCAAGTCACAGTTTTTACAGGACACCAGCATTCAGGGGATTCAGCGAAGAGCAATTGCTAGCAATTACCACGATTCAGTGCATATCTGAGAATTAGAATACGTAAAAATATGTGTACGTGCAAACGAATTGGAGCAAATCGGCATCACACATCACGTTCCATTCAACCATGCAAACGAGTTGAAGTGCACAGGCATCACATATTGCACATCAGCTTTACATACAAGCGATTTCAATTGAACAGGCATCGCACATCTCGCGTCGGGCATCACTTACACCTGTGAACAATTTTAAGCTAGCATATATCACGTTCGCATAATCGGCCATGATGAGCCCTGTACGTTAAGATTTGGTCTCCGACTTTTTATAAGAATGGATTTACATATATTCCTGTCTGGGTGGTCCTGTGCTCTCTAGATGACTTTGAGCTCTAAAAGCGGCAAATGGTCCATACCTCCCTCGATTTCAGCCTCAGCGTGTTTTGCCAAAAAAAGGTCACCGAAAGGGGTATTCCCTGTTTTGTTTTTAGCGTCTCGCAGGTATTCATTATATCTCAAAAGAATAGGGCGCATGGACTCCCCGACACCAGCTATGTCCCTCCCATACTTTCACACAACTTACGCTCAAGAATAAGGCTATTACTGCTGTCTTGTCCCCGCTTTTTTTGCATTTGAGGGTTTTGGGAATGGAATCCAGGGGTAGGTCAAGATTAAACCTGAAGCCCGGCAAGTCCCGACGGTGGATGAAGACTTCTTTGGTGATCGGATTGTCCTACAGAATTGGGCCGATGTGCCCACATCCCAGGCGGCAGCATGTATCCTGCCATTAGTCGAATGACATTGTATGAATCATCATTTCGGCTGCGTTTGCATACTTTTCTAAATCGCGGCAATGAGAAGCGCCTTTTTATCGCAAATTCAAGCCAGAACTTGATGGCCCTAGAGGACATAACTTTATTGACTTCATTGACTTCAGACTTCACTGCTATTTTGTGTCATATGGTGTAAGATTAAGCTGCTGGTGACGATGTTGCCCATAGGAATTCGCTCGAGGACAGAAATATACTTTCACCACCCTTGGGTTAAGTGCGCAGTCATTGCTGACTTAAGCAAGCTCACTGCGTATGTAGGCCTGTCACCGATCCTGCTCAGCTTTTGGCGCCTTTTTAGCATATTACTACCGCGTAGTAGGAAGTGCTGCAGCTTGTTCTTTATCCAGTTTGGTGTTAACGTATGGTTCTGTGCGTCGCTGGGATAGTGGGAGTGAACTTCTGGTTGCCTTTTACTCCGTTGTGGTTAGGAAAAAATAGCATGGACTTTAAAATAGGACCGACTGTAACCAACGCAATGCTGCTGTAAGGCGGTGCAAGTTATTCAATGTATTTAGAAATAGACTTAAAATTAGATGATGCGGTAGCATTTACCTGTTTGCACACCCTGCTTTATGTGACAATGTGGACAAAGTTGACGTTTAAGCATCCGTAGACTGCAGTTTTATACAGACACAAGTTATTTGATTCAACTTTCCACCACTTCCTCCCGAACTTATCGTCCAACTGAGAGTGTGTCAAACCAGCGACAAGCCTTCCTCGGTCTTCCCGGCATTCGTTCTCACGCCGAAGAAGAGCGTGAGCTCACCTGGTCATTTAATTCCAAGGACTATGCCCATTCAGTGGTGGAGCTAACCTACCGGAAGTAAGGGGATCCCGAAAATTTAGCAGACGACACTCACAGAGTGACACGCTGGGGAATCACAGATTTACCGGGCTGACTTAGGTCACCCATCGCCAACCCGCATCCTTCCCCCACAGCCAAATATACGTGACGCTGTCCTGGCTTACTATGTCGTAGTGGCGTTCAGCAATTCTGATCAGCCTGTTGTATTGGTTATGAGAATGCAAACGCTATGACATTGGTGTTTATGTTCAGCCTAGCGTGTTAGCGGCTGCATGTGTCGGCAGATGAACGCATTCTGGTTGGGTGTGCGCTCCAGCGGAACAGCAACAGATATGCGCCTATCACTACGATCCAACTGCCTCTCCCGTCTGACTTGCCGAAGCCACCCACAGGTGAGAAGACCGATGCGGGGTCACGGCAGGTGAGGCTTACGTTGCCTGCACGAGGATCTGGCAGCGCGGCTGGCTGAGCGCGGGGCAGTTCCCCGTGTCTCGCTTGGACAGCACCATGCCTCGCGGAGCCACCTAAGAAAAGAATACGACGCGAGTTACTGGCGCGAAAAGCGTATTTTCCCGACTTCCCCGTTAACGACATCATCTCAGGTCAGGTGCCAGTCCAAACCCTGATGCAAACCCTGATACAAACCCTGATACCCCATTCCCCTTCTCTAATGCTAGGACGTGGCTACGCCACTGAATGTGGGTGCATGGACACGGAGAACAACAAAACCGCACCAATTGCATCACAATTATGACGACCGGCACGGCCATCACGGGCGTCAGCCGTCGGCGTGCCACAACAGAGGCTGACCTGCGCTGCCCGACGCTGGTCGGGAGCTGGCTGGGAGGCGGCCGCCTGGTCCCCAGCGGAAGTGGCCGGTCCACACATCCGTGCCGAACCTTGGTCACGCAATGTCAGGCCCCGTCGCAAAAACGACAGTGAGCCGCGCCAGCACCCGCTGGTCGGTCACGCGTCGCTGCCTGGGGTCAGGGCCGCCGCCGCGACCTGGCAATGCCGCGCTGCTGGGCGGCATGGAGATGGTGGAGACAGGCTGCCGCCACCGCGCGATGCCCGCCCCGGTAAAGGGGCGCAATCAGGATCTCACTTGCTCCGTGGTCTCTTGTAACAGCGTGACCCTGAATATTTCTGGAGTTTGGGGCCTGTAGAATGTTCCAGACCTCCGACCGTTCTCGGGACCGCTAGACCGTTCTCGGGACTGTTAGGGCCGTTCTTGGGACCCCGTTGGACCGGCTCAACGGCCTTGGAACATGTCGAGGGACCCAGCCATGCACCAACACATACACGTAAGAAAATGGGGGGGGGGGGGGGGCAGAGGGCCGTATCGCCCAGTTCCTAAGAATATTCGGCATTGGTCCTCAAGTAGTGCAAGGCAAATGTCGACTCCAAAGTTGGCATTGGCATCACAATGGAGACGTTTCCAAGTCTATGTAACGCCGTGGCATTCGGAATTTTGCGGGGCCTCTTATCGACTGTGGGTGTAGAAAACTTATTTGGGGAGTTGTACTGTCCTCGGTATTTTAAGCGTATGCGGCCCATCTGTGGCCTGAGCTTGTCTGCTATGTATGGAATTATAATCATTCTCATTTAATTATTGATCTGAGTACTTAAGTGCTTCAGGCTATCGGCCACTGAGCTTCTCACTAAATTGCAGCTGTACGACATTGGCCAAAGGAAATGTTTAAACACTTATGAACACATTCCGAGTGTCAGCTTCGCCAGACCTTAGAAAGCCACCCAGTTTTCGCACCCATTATCTACCCGCTTGATGGTCTGTAAAAATTATCTGTGGGAGCATTGCTCTTGCAAACCGTCTTTGCATACAGCCTCATATCTCTACCTTATACCTCATACCTCATACCATGAAGCCTGCTCACAGTCAGTTTTTTAACGGCGCGTGACCGATCAGCGGGTGCTGGCGCGGCTCACTGTCGTTTTTGCGACGGGGCCTGATATTGCATGACCAAGGTCCGGCACGGATGTGTGGGCCGGCCACTTCCGCTGGGGACCAGGCGGCCGCCTCCCAGCCAGCTTCCGACCAGCGTCGGGCAGCGCAGGTCAGCCTCTGTTGCGGCACAGTGTTTTAATTGAAAAAAACATATTGAAGATCATCCAATGCAGTCTACAGTCATATGGTTTTTAATGCTCAAATCCCCGTTGTTTCTGAACTCGGCGCCCGGAAAGTTGTGCAGACTATTTTGTACAGACTAGTTCAAGGTCATTTATACATGCATGACGTCATAGAAACGTGGGGCGAATACCGCCATTCATTGGCTGTTTTCTGCTCAAAGTCAGGAACAGAATGGGCGCTCGCGCATTCGTGTTCACGATGGATGCAAACGTAAACACGTTCGGGTTGTGCTGCGCTCGCTGTTGACGGGGCACTGCCAAGCCCTACCAGCGACTTTACGCAGGTGTAGGGTGCGGTAACACGGGTGCTGTGTTTGCGGAGGCTGTCGGATGAGGCAAAATCACTTGGTCTTTTCATGTAAGTACCACGTTCCCAGCTTGTCAGAAGTGCAGTTGGCGCCGAGGATGTCGGACGTATCAGCGACATCGCCGCAGTATGCAGACTGCTGTGGCGTCGCTGAACCGCTGCCCTTGTTCATACGGCCCTGAAGTGAATTAACTCTGGCCTTGAAGTTAGTAAAACCAACTTTAACTGGGTGCCCTTGAAACTCGCCAAAACGTTCGAAAACTTTCCTCAGTCTTAGTCAGTTTCTGTGATATCATTAATATTCCAGCCGCCACAACAACAAAAAAACGACAACAAATAGGTCACCTTTGATCATTCCTTGTCTTAGGTCACCCGCGTCTCTGCGTTTCCCAAAACTAAAAACAAACTAACAAAAAGTGAGACCAAGTTTGGGTTGACCAGTCTGTGTTTCGGTCAGCCCTTAACACGGGGCCAGTTAGGTTAGCCGTTAACACGGGGACGGGTATGAAATCAGTAATTATTTTGGTATTGCTACTTTTCCTAACGTACAATTTCCCCACTTCATCTCCCTTTTCATATTCCTCCTCATGTATGTCTCATGAATTAATAATAAGAATTGAAATCAAACTGACTTGTTTCACATTATTCCTGCGCCTCCTCAAACTGATATTGATGTAGTTTGCTGAGTTACACCTTGATCAATGCACGCTACGCTGTGAGAACACCCGCTCGCCCCAGTCCCGACTTGGGGCGACACGTCACGGGCGCGCTCCAGTCCGTGACTCACTGTGACCACCCGTCGCGCGTCACGTGCTACCAACAGCGCCGCGTCGCAGAGCCGTCCAGCAGGGCGCCTCGTGCGCACACACCTGCCTCTGCGGCAGTCTCATGGTCATCTCGCGCGTCGGGAAGCGTCTATCTGGGGATTCTTGCATCAGCGCCGGGGCGGCGGCGCGGCGGCAGGAAATCCCGTCCGACCGTGACCGGCGAGGCGGGACGAGCTGGCGCCAGCTGGCCGCCGCGCGTTCGCGCCAGCCCGTGCCGCACCTGCCCTGCACGACGTGTAATGGGGAGAGTACCGTGGGCCAGTGGGGGTAATGGGCGCTGGGAGTTCCCGACTGGGAGGCGGCCGCCCTGATGACTCATCTGGCAGCGGGGCAGGGCGGTGCCTGACAAGCCCCCGAGGGGCTCCGGGAGGGGAGACTGGATCAAGGCTGACCGACGCCTCTGCGCTGCGTGGATGACGTGGGGGCTGAGGTCGGTGGCGGCGCTACAGAGGGGTCATATCTAGGAATGGTGGATGGGCAATGAGATCGACATAGCGCATGGTGCGAGACACAGAAAACGTGAGCAGCACCTCTAACGGAAAGCCCAATTTTGAAGTTTTTTCCTAGAAATTTACTTCGGTGAAGCTTGCATGAAGCTTTAATAAGGCAATGAAGCATTACACCGGGTTAAAGCGCTCGTTATGGTGCTTAATTCTGTACCGTCTGGCGAAACCCGCGCTATTTCACCAATAAACCGGAGTAGTTCACCAACCGCGACTGCCTCAAGAGTTAGGAGTAAACCTTCAAATGTGAACGTTATGTGATATTGAGTGAGATTAATCTATTGCGGCAAATGTAACCCCCATTAAACAACTGCTGGAAATGTATCCCTCTGATTAAACAACCGCGGCAAATGTATCCGTGCAGACCTCTCTTGTGCGGGCCCCTGACATTCGTATGGCACCCATTTTGAAATGGAAGAGCAGGCGTTGTATTGATCTCATTCAGAAAGGTGACGTGTTGGCACTGGAACGTAGCTGAAGACGCCACTGGTAGCGAAAAATATTGTAAGGATAATCAGAACTTTGGAGCAGCTCTAGCCTACTACGCGTCACGATCGTCGCGAGCCTTGGCAACTGTTATGAAGGCAAAGGGAGTGTTGTATTATCGTCAATCTTATGTTAATGTCGCGTGGGGCTACAAAATCATGTCAACACTTAAAGGTAGAGGCAAGATTAGGTCAAGCTAGACGAGTCAAAGTCCGGTCACCTAACTGAATTTGGTTTATTCACGCCTTCGGTTTACAAAGCCCATGCGTGTGATGCATGAAGTGGAAAACAGTAACCTATGAAAAGTAACCTGACGCTCATGATGGTATGAATAAGTCCTGATAAGCAACTAGAAACACACACACACACACACACATACACACACACACACACACACACACACACACACACACACACACACACACACACACACACACACACACACACACACACACACACACACACACACACACACACACACACACACACACCACACACACACACACACACACACACACACACACACACACACACACACACA
>NW_023596225.1:23493442-23507424 GCF_011947565.3 Pollicipes pollicipes | reverse complement strand
CAGCGGGTGCTGGCGCGGCTCACTGTCGTTTTTGCGACGGGGCCTGACATTGCGTGACCAAGGTTCGGCACGGATGTGTGGACCGGCCACTTCCGCTGGGGACCAGGCGGCCGCCTCCCAGCCAGCTCCCGACCAGCGTCGGGCAGCGCAGGTCAGCCTCTGTTGTGGCACGCCGACGGCTGACGCCCGTGATGGCCGTGCCGGTCGTCATAATTGTGATGCAATTGGTGCGGTTTTGTTGTTCTCCGTGTCCATGCACCCACATTCAGTGGCGTAGCCACGTCCTAGCATTAGAGAAGGGGAATGGGGTATCAGGGTTTGTATCAGGGTTTGCATCAGGGTTTGGACTGGCACCTGACCTGAGATGATGTCGTTAACGGGGAAGTCGGGAAAATACGCTTTTCGCGCCAGTAACTCGCGTCGTATTCTTTTCTTAGGTGGCTCCGCGAGGCATGGTGCTGTCCAAGCGAGACACGGGGAACTGCCCCGCGCTCAGCCAGCCGCGCTGCCAGATCCTCGTGCAGGCAACGTAAGCCTCACCTGCCGTGACCCCGCATCGGTCTTCTCACCTGTGGGTGGCTTCGGCAAGTCAGACGGGAGAGGCAGTTGGATCGTAGTGATAGGCGCATATCTGTTGCTGTTCCGCTGGAGCGCACACCCAACCAGAATGCGTTCATCTGCCGACACATGCAGCCGCTAACACGCTAGGCTGAACATAAACACCAATGTCATAGCGTTTGCATTCTCATAACCAATACAACAGGCTGATCAGAATTGCTGAACGCCACTACGACATAGTAAGCCAGGACAGCGTCACGTATATTTGGCTGTGGGGGAAGGATGCGGGTTGGCGATGGGTGACCTAAGTCAGCCCGGTAAATCTGTGATTCCCCAGCGTGTCACTCTGTGAGTGTCGTCTGCTAAATTTTCGGGATCCCCTTACTTCCGGTAGGTTAGCTCCACCACTGAATGGGCATAGTCCTTGGAATTAAATGACCAGGTGAGCTCACGCTCTTCTTCGGCGTGAGAACGAATGCCGGGAAGACCGAGGAAGGCTTGTCGCTGGTTTGACACACTCTCAGTTGGACGATAAGTTCGGGAGGAAGTGGTGGAAAGTTGAATCAAATAACTTGTGTCTGTATAAAACTGCAGTCTACGGATGCTTAAACGTCAACTTTGTCCACATTGTCACATAAAGCAGGGTGTGCAAACAGGTAAATGCTACCGCATCATCTAATTTTAAGTCTATTTCTAAATACATTGAATAACTTGCACCGCCTTACAGCAGCATTGCGTTGGTTACAGTCGGTCCTATTTTAAAGTCCATGCTATTTTTTCCTAACCACAACGGAGTAAAAGGCAACCAGAAGTTCACTCCCACTATCCCAGCGACGCACAGAACCATACGTTAACACCAAACTGGATAAAGAACAAGCTGCAGCACTTCCTACTACGCGGTAGTAATATGCTAAAAAGGCGCCAAAAGCTGAGCAGGATCGGTGACAGGCCTACATACGCAGTGAGCTTGCTTAAGTCAGCAATGACTGCGCACTTAACCCAAGGGTGGTGAAAGTATATTTCTGTCCTCGAGCGAATTCCTATGGGCAACATCGTCACCAGCAGCTTAATCTTACACCATATGACACAAAATAGCAGTGAAGTCTGAAGTCAATGAAGTCAATAAAGTTATGTCCTCTAGGGCCATCAAGTTCTGGCTTGAATTTGCGATAAAAAGGCGCTTCTCATTGCCGCGATTTAGAAAAGTATGCAAACGCAGCCGAAATGATGATTCATACAATGTCATTCGACTAATGGCAGGATACATGCTGCCGCCTGGGATGTGGGCACATCGGCCCAATTCTGTAGGACAATCCGATCACCAAAGAAGTCTTCATCCACCGTCGGGACTTGCCGGGCTTCAGGTTTAATCTTGACCTACCCCTGGATTCCATTCCCAAAACCCTCAAATGCAAAAAAAGCGGGGACAAGACAGCAGTAATAGCCTTATTCTTGAGCGTAAGTTGTGTGAAAGTATGGGAGGGACATAGCTGGTGTCGGGGAGTCCATGCGCCCTATTCTTTTGAGATATAATGAATACCTGCGAGACGCTAAAAACAAAACAGGGAATACCCCTTTCGGTGACCTTTTTTTGGCAAAACACGCTGAGGCTGAAATCGAGGGAGGTATGGACCATTTGCCGCTTTTAGAGCTCAAAGTCATCTAGAGAGCACAGGACCACCCAGACAGGAATATATGTAAATCCATTCTTATAAAAAGTCGGAGACCAAATCTTAACGTACAGGGCTCATCATGGCCGATTATGCGAACGTGATATATGCTAGCTTAAAATTGTTCACAGGTGTAAGTGATGCCCGACGCGAGATGTGCGATGCCTGTTCAATTGAAATCGCTTGTATGTAAAGCTGATGTGCAATATGTGATGCCTGTGCACTTCAACTCGTTTGCATGGTTGAATGGAACGTGATGTGTGATGCCGATTTGCTCCAATTCGTTTGCACGTACACATATTTTTACGTATTCTAATTCTCAGATATGCACTGAATCGTGGTAATTGCTAGCAATTGCTCTTCGCTGAATCCCCTGAATGCTGGTGTCCTGTAAAAACTGTGACTTGCTGTTTCCAAAAAAAAATCCTGAAAAATCTAGTAGGTTCATCGGCAGACCATTTTGAATTCATTTCTGCTATTGTTTTCGTAAGTGCATGCTGCCAAAATATCAACCCAGCTATATTTCCATTCTCCTGTTCTTTTTCCGAGGAATAAGGCCATTACTACTGTCGACCTCTTTATGGATAATGTTCCTCGCAAGTGCACTCAGCAACTTACATAAAATTAAGGGAAATCTCAACAGCCGGGGCACCTGAATACCTGGCAGCATCGGAACCGGTGGGAGGCGGCACTAGGAGATGAAGTCCAATATTCGAGCCTCATCAAAGCAGTGTACTCTCACAGACATCCCATATACGCCCCGCACCCAAACTCAACTATTACCATAATCTCCAGCCTCCACCATACCATAAACATGCTCCCACACTGACGCGGCGACATGTGTGACCTGGTAGGAGCCCATCGCTACAGCGCAGCGCTCGGTGCACTGATCTAAACCGGTCTTCTGCGCTACCTAGAAAGGAGCAAAGAATATATTAGGTTCCGGGTTGGACTCAGATCGCGATTAAGGTGGCTGCGCGCCTGCTGGGCGAAAGGAGGCGAGAACGGCTTTAAAAAATCATGTGTTTGGGCCACGGAAAGGTACGATCGCTTGGCTGTTTTTAAAAGAATACCGGTTCTTTCACATTTTTATTCACAATCAGCCAAATATTCCTAATAAGGCACGGTCGCACTCCCAATTTAGCGGACTGTTACGTATTTTGACGAACCAAGTCCGCCCAAATTCTTTGTTTAACACCCGCTCGGGTGGGGGGCAAATTGATCCCCTTGAAGTTTTTCCGGAATGGTTTCCGAACGGCGCGGCGTAGCCGCGCCAAATTTTGCATACCGTAGACAACTTAACAGCGGATGGTTTGTTATGTGAAATTTAGATATGCCTTGTAAGGTCTCTGACCTAAGACAGGTCAAAGTCAAGCCATGGATGCAGCGAGGTCAGTTCGTAGAAACTCGTTTAATCGGATGCAACAACGGAGTGTTATACGAAGCCATACATCTCTGAGATACTTTCTTAGGCAGCGCGACAATAGCAGGAACAAATTCTATTGAACTAGGGTCACTAGAAACTAGAACAGGGCACTGACCTATAATACCTCAGGTCAACATTTAGTTTTTAGGAAAATACTACCAGGCGTAGTCGTCGTCATTTATTAAACACAAGACGCAGAACAGTCTCGTATGATTTTAGGCACCATGACCTTCAAAAGGACAAACAAGATCACTGACCCTTAATGACCACTTGTCCTTTTGTTTAGAAAATGTGTCTCGGTTCTGAGGGTTATTTGGAGATCAGCCTGAAGTTTGATTTTGTTTGATCTTGCTTGACCCGAAGGCCATGACCTAGGAACCTAAAACCCTGACCTAAGTGATTCCACGCACAGGCCAACACACCCTGTTAATTTGGTGTCTCTAGCTCTTTTATTTCCTGAGATCTCAGCCGGGGCCAAATTGACCTCCCCCCCAAGCAAAGGGAACTCAACTGGCCGCCCGGGCGCGCGTTAAAAATTAGCTTTCTCATCGTTCGAACATGTGTTCCTACCAACCTGACGAAGCCTAACTATTGCCAATGTTTGCCGTCTCTTATACCTTTCACATGAAAAAGCTCAACATACATGGATTTATTTAACGCGCCGAAGACGGGATATTTTGTTGTTGCCAAGCTCATCAGACCGTCAGTGCAAATAATCCACAAAAACTACAAAACACGTAAAAGATGAACAGCATCAACAACTTAATAATAACTAATCGATTTATATTTGTCCACAGAAGTTAAGCGCTACTTCTAAATACACGAAACAAAAGCCTCCAAAAATTTTGCTTGATCATTGGTATACCCAACTCTTTTGAGCAGCACAACACCTTTCTCATGTCTCAGCCTATGGATCGCGGAAATCTTAGTTAACACGCGTTTGAACAGCACCATGATGCACAGCAAATTTCCGTCCAATCTATACAGAAAGGAATTGGATGAGCAATGGGTATCATTAACATTTTCAAAAGGGTTCCTAAGCAAAAGCCCATCTAGGCGCACCCGGTTCTGCTGGATGATCCAGCCCCTCAACCATCGTCATAGACGTGCACTTCAATAGGACCAATAGGGACATAAGGCAACTCTATGTAGGCTTTCAAGGAGTCTCGGCAGCAGGACTATAATAATACGTTTGTACGCCACACCTGACATCAAGACTTCCTTTTTGTTCCTTTTCCAAGATTTCCTTCATAGCTTGAACCACACACTATGCAACTATCTCAAAATGAAATTAGCCATTCCGGTGCGAAGCCATTGGTGAGCATCATGGGGTGACGTGTTCGCGCCCCCTTAAACCTGAACCTACGCTTTTCTACTATTTCATTTCTCATCAAATGCACTACCGAGTGACCTTGGAAAAACATGACCCATAAGCGCTTCCAGGGAGAAGTCCGACCGGCGCCGACGTCTTTCTTCCGCGTAAAGCACGTACCGCGCCGTAACCAGCGTCTGCTGCGTCGCAGAACCATGCGCTGCGCCGGTCGGCCGGTGCGCGCGGGCCGGCCGAGTGGGCGACACGTCCGCGGTCTCAGGGTCGCGTCGCCCCGGCCAGGGGACGATCGGGCCCGATCGGAGGGTGGTCCCCCCACGCGGACGTTCAGGTGGACGGCGGTTATTCCAGTGCGGAACCGGGCCGCCCCCGGCGGGCTGACCTTGACACGCTTGGCCCGGCGTGCCGAGATAAAGGGAGGCCTGGCGGGAAGCAGGGCAGTAAGACTCGGAGGGCTGCGCCTGAGACGACCCACCGCCTGACGTCAACCACCCGAGGTGAGACGAGATGCCGTCTGGGGCAGAGACCAGTCCGAAGCACAGTAACGACTCGTCCCAGGAGTACGTAGAGACTGCGGGCATCGAACTGATCAGCGGTCCATTTTTCGACCTCTCCGATGCATTAGTCGTCCGATGTACTAGTCGTCCGATGCACTAGTCATCCGATATACTAGCGTCCGATGCACTAGTCGTCCGATGCACTAGTCGTCCCATGCACTATTCGTCCGATGTACTAGTCGTCCGATACACTAGTCGTCCCATGCACTAGTCGTCCGATGTACTAGTCGTCCCGTGCACTAGTCATCCGATGCACTAGTCGTCCGATGCACTAGTCATCCGATGCACTAGTCGTCCGATGCACTAGTCGTCCCATGCACTATTCGTCCGATGTACTAGTCGTCCGATACACTAGTCGTCCCGTGCACTAGTCATCCGATGCACTAGTCGTCCGATGCACTAGTCATCCGATGCACTAGTCGTCCGATGCACTAGCGTCCGTTGCATTAGCCGTCCGATGCACTTGTCGTCCAATGCACTATTCAGCCTGTGTCAGTCATATATGACTTTCACAGCGCGTTTTTACGTAAAATCCATTGTTTGAACGTTACAATTTGCATAACTGGTTTTGCAACGTTGCGAAGAAAAGCATTGTAGTGCAGCTGTCGGCAAGCCAAAGGGCAGTATCGATATCTGACAAAACTAGTGATGGTGCGTAACAGGTCATCACGCCCCCACATAGAATGCTTAGGATACACTGTGGGCTCTTGCCACGTTGCCAGCATGTTTTTGGGACAACTTTTAAGGCGTTTGTGTTTTATACGACCGAAGGACATCAGGACAAACAGCGTTGTGATCATTATGAAGACTTCCGTGTTTGCTTGGGGGCTCACTGTGGGCTCTTGCCACGTTGCCAGCATGTTTTTGGGACAACTTTTAAGGCGTTTGTGTTTTATACGACCGAAGGACATCAGGACAAACAGCGTTGTGATCATTATGAAGGCTTCCGTGTTTGCTCGGGTCTGTGTCTCGTCGACCGTTTTTGTTTGGCACCTCACGCTCGTTTTATCCTGGTCCCGTCTCCACCGGCTGGCACCGTCCCGCTACAGTACTCTCGGGCTCTGACCAGGGGCATACGTCCTGTTTCAGATGAAGCTTTTGCTGGCACTAGCGCTGGCTCTGTCCGCCGTCCTCGGCGACGACAGCAAAGTCAGCTCCGACCAGCCGGCCAGCGACGTCCAGTCACGCTTTGCTGGCCGGCACCTGGGCGGCGTGTACCCTGGTACCGGGTACCCTGGTACCGGGTACCCTGGTACCGGGTACCCTGGCACCGGATACCCTGGTACCGGGTACCCTGGTACCGGATACCCGGGCACCGGATACCCGGGCACTGGGTACCCCGGTACCGGATACCCTGGTGGCAACCCCTACATACGGCCGTCGTACTGCAAGTAAGTTCGGGATGTCTTACCATGATCTCACAACGTAACATCAAAATCTTGCCCCGGCAATTTTCTATTCTGGGGTAGGATCATCCTGTAGTGATCAGTTCTGTCAGTCTAGGGGTTTTCATCGAATTTCACGCAGGGGCATAGAAATGTCCTTAAAGGGAGTGTTCCATGTTTATATGGGGATTTAACTGAAATAGCCATCTTAAAGACCTTTCGGTACTGTTTACAATCCTGCACTTCTTAAGACCTAAGCCCCATAGTTTCTGCGCTACATACCCGCGAAAGTGGGGAACGGCATTCATGACGTCATAACAACGCCATTCAGATCCTGCCGTTGCACAAGCCATGCGCCGGTCAAGGCCAATAAAAATATAATTGTTGAGACGTTCACATCCGACGTTCGCGAGCGCCATTTCCAGATATAACGCCCGTCAATTGGCTCTCAATCAATGTTGTGAGAGGTACGATGGCGCAATCAAACCATGACGCATTGAGAAGCGCACTTACTAAACAGTGAACTATGCTGTCTAGAGCAGCCTTTAACCCCTCACAGTACGCCATTAGTTATAAGTGGGCTGTTTCATTGCATCTGATGTGTGCCTCTATATCTTCAAATGTGAAACATTTCCTTTAAAGTGCAAAGTGCGCATGTTCGAAATCAATTCTTTCCATGCGTCGCGGAAAAAAACTGAGGATGGGCGTGTATTCCCAATGTTTCAGATATCAGCACGATGCGTATGATACAGCATGGAAAACATGGACGCACTGGCGATTTGCATCCATGTCTGCCTGTTAGTTTTCCAGATAGCAGTTACATTTCTCGCCCTATCACTACACGACGGCACATGCACTCTCACCGAGTGACGGCGCATGCACCCACATCGAAACAAAATCTTAAATTTAGGCATTAGGTACACTTCTGATCATTTCGACAGACCCCGCTTTTATTTGCTGGTGGGAAGGGATGAAGTCTACTGTTTAGCTGGGGCTATAGCCCCCCCCCGCTAACTTGGTTTCCCTCCGCCACCCCCAAACTTGGGGAAAGTGGGGCAGATCCGGGGAGAGATCCGTTTGTTGGCGCATTTTGGGAGAATTTGCAAAACTTTTTACTGCTAAGCCCCTTCACACACTCATTTGGCAGAGTCACTTGCACTTTGATATTTAGACATTCATATTTACGTTTCGATCTTGAACGCATAACAAATCTCAGTCTGACAGGATATGGACGCCCATGATGGACCTGGCATGGGTGTAGGCTTCCAAGCCAATCGTCAGTAACCATTTCAACGGCCCTGCAAAACTGGTTAAAACTGGTTGGCGCCGGCGTATCCATGTCTGCGCGAAACGACCAACCTTGACGTCTCCGCTCGGTTCTGACCGCTGTGCCCGCCGACAGGAACTGGTGCCGACGGGACAACTACTACCCAGGGCTGGGCCGGCAGCAGTACTACTGCTGCGACAGGCGCGGACCGGACGTGTACAGGCCCCAGCCGCTGGTGGTCGGCCCCCCGCGGCCCTACGTCTACCCCGGAGGACAGCAGAGTGAGTATGCCTCAGTCGCTGGTAGGCGGCCCCCCCACGACCCTACGTCTACCCAGGCGGACAGCTGAGTGAGTATGTCCCAGCCGCTGGTGGTCGGCCCCCCCCCCCACGACCCTACGTCTACCCCGGTGGACAGCTGAGTGAGTATGCCCCAGCCGCCGGTGGTCGGCCCCACGCGGCCCTACGTCCACCCCGGAGGACAGCTGAGTGAGTATGCCCCAGCCACTGGTGGTCGGCCCACGCCGTCTTGCGTGTACCCCGGAGGACAGCTGAGTGAGTATGCCCCAGCCGCTGGTGGTCGGGCCCCCGCGACCCCACGTCTATCCCGGAGGACAGCTGAGTGAGTATTGCCCCAGCCGCTGGTGGTTGGCCCCGCGCCGCCTTGCGTGTACCCCGGCGGAGAGCTGAGTGAGTATTGCCCCAGCCGCTGGTGGTCGGGCCCTCGCGACCCTACGTCTACCCCGGAGGACAGCTGAGTGAGTATGCCTCAGTCGCTGGTGGTCGGCCCCACGCCGCCTTGCGTGTACCCCGGAGGACAGCTGAGTGAGTATGCCCCAGCCGCTGGTGGTCGGGCCCCCGCGACCCCACGTCTACCCCGGAGGACAGCTGAGTGAGTATGCCCCAGCCGCTGGTGGTCGGGCCCCCGCGACCCCACGTCTACCCCGAAGGACAGCTGAGTGAGTATGCCCCAGCCGCCGGTGGTCGGCCCCACGCGGCCCTACGTCTACCCCGGCGGAGAGCTGAGTGAGTATGCGCTTGTCGCTAGAGAAGTCGACTACAGCGGCAGGGGGCTCCAACTGAAGTGTTGTTGTGCCAACTATGTTCGCGCCTGTGGGCGGGGGAAGCGGCGAGCAATCCCACGTCCGCATGCAGGCAGCAAACTCAGCTGACTCGAGACCATGTGTAAGTTGTATCCCGGCGACGCTTTAGTTTTAGCGGAGGATAAGAATGACTTCTCACCTGCTGTAACCCGACGGCACAAAAATAGGTGTGCCGCTATATGTAACAATTTGCGTCTGCCTTTCATGCACACAGACTGCACGCGACAAGATTTTGCATCAGAGGATGATGTTTAACACCCCTTCACCCCTTTCGTGCTGTACTCTGTAACGTTGCCATGCACATACTAAAAAAAAGCTTAGTATCAAGCACTGCCTGCTCGGTAGGCGGGGCGCGGCTGGTCGGGTTGGTCGGGCGCGGCGGTCTCTGTTGAGAAGGATAAAGCGCAGCAGCGGTGTGTGTTGAGGACAGCGCGCAGCAGTGTCTGTTGAGAATGACAGAGAGCAGCGGCGTCTATTGAGGACAGAGCGCAGCGGTTGTCTGTTGACTGTCTCAGAGAACAGCGGCGCCTGTTAAGGACAGCGCGCAGCTATGTCTGTTGAGGTGGATGGAGCGCAGCGGCGTTCGATGAGAATGACAGAGCGCAGCAGTGTCTGTTGAGGATGACAGAGCGCAGCGGCGTTTGATGAGAAGGACAGAGCGCAGCTGTGTCTGTTGAGAAGGACAGAGCGCAGCGATGTCTGTTAAGGAGGACGGAGTGCAGCGGTATCTGTTAAGGGGGACAGAGCGCAGCGGCGTTTGCTGGGGACAGAGCGCAGCAGTGTCTGTCCATTGCGGTCGTATGAGTGACGCAGGCAGTCCCGTTCTCGTTTTAGAGGTGTTGCCCGCCGCCGCAGCCCGTCTGCCTGCGCGCCTACGGCCTGGCATCTCCCCCGACTGAGTGCTACAGCGACTCGGAATGCTCCACGGCCGACAGCTGCTGCTTCGACACCTGCCTCAACCACAAGGTGTGCAAGACCGCTGACTATCGTGGACACGCGGACGGGGCCGTACTCCCCGCAGAGGGGCGGCCTCCAGGCGCAGGCACGGGCAGAACGCGCACCGCCGCAGGGGCGGCGGCGGCGGCCCGCTCGCCGGCCTCCTCAGCGTCTTCGCGCGCGACGCCGCGCACGACGACCCGATTGTCGCCAGTGACGATGCGGCCGTCGTCAGCGCCGACGACACAGCGGCGGCAAGGTGCGCTTTGCGAGCGAGAAGAAGGCGGCCCTGGATAAGACGCCCGGGTCGGCGTCGACGCCGCGTGAGCGCCCCTGCACCCTATTGCGTCACCCGGCCACCGGCCATCAGGTGGCTGTGTATTGGTGTTGTCAAGGTTCGGTGGTTTGTCCCAGGGGGTGTCGAGCGGCAGGACCGGTGCGTGAGTCACTGGGCCCACTGCCGGGTCATTTCCATTCTCCAGCGGCGAGCGGCGATGGTGCCCCCCACTGACCACCGCTTCCGCATGAGAACGCGACGTTGCGGACAGACAGCTCGTACATTCCGTGGCGTACTAGGAGGTGCTCTGTGACTGGCGGGTGACCTTGTGGCGACCTTGTGGTATGCATGAGGTGTGTGTCGCGGATAGCGAGAGTGTTGTAGTGATGGCTTTACGCCAACAACGCGGGAAGGCACCTGAGGGATCACGGGCATTTGAATTGTCAACACGTAAACTGGAGCCTTGAGAAAGCTTATGGCAATATTTTCCCGGGCGTTAAAGTTCTGGAAGATTGCCTCATTTCTCCTTTTTTATTTATGAACGTTTCCCAATGAGCGCTGAGATGTTAATTTATTCGAATGCAATAGGTTGAAGTGAAAAGTGGCGGCGTCGATAGTGATGTTGCACCATGAAACGTTTGCCATTGTTTTGCTGACCTCTGTATCAATGCGTAAAATAATATGCGTGCGTCAAATAAAGCAGAAATAATATACTCTCTGGAAATATAAAGCTGCGCTACTACAACCTTGATGTGGTGTCAATTGACATATCTACCGCCACGCAGGGGTGGAATTTTGCTTTTTTCATTTGGGGGGCCGAGGTCATGAACATTTCCCATCCTATCTCCCAGACGCCTTTCTTATGAATTGGCATCGCACTGGTATGTTCGAAGTCACATACATACCGATCTTTGCAAAATTTTCGAAACACTTCCCATACAAGACGCAGACACTTAGGAATCCGAACAGCGTTGCTTTGAGCGCCTTTGAAGTATGTGCAATATTTCACAGATGACAATTTGTGGGACAGCGGATGGGCTTTTGTATCCTAATTATGCTTTTTCGTAGATATTTCACAGCTTACGAAAACGTGATATACCAATTCTTACCTCAGTTTAATCCAAACATGGATTGGGTGTGGGTGAATGAAAACCAAAACAACCAAAAGTCGTTATAACATGATGCGATATAGACGGCGCTAGCGATGAGGGTAGCGCCAGCCATATAGGTGGCGCTAGCACTGCACTGCTGGTACCAAGAGTAGAGGGATGCTTACATGATCATAGATCATTTCTATTAGGGATGTATGTCTGGCGGCAAAATAGGTTTATGATAAGGTGCCGGCCTTTCACCCACAGCACCGTTGCTGCCTCTAAAATTTTGTCAGAGCTCCAATACATTTTTACTACCCTTATCGTGAAGGTCGTGTCACTTTACATACTTTCCGGTCTGTCTCCCCCCTCCAATGCTGATTCGAGCCCCCCATACTTATGTGAGTCTCTCGATGCACATGTGCAAAATTAAGTATAAAAGCAAAATTCAGGAAATATCTTTAAAATGCTGGTACAGCAGGTGCCTATCTCAAGGCATCGCTATTATATATTTCAGGTAAATTTTACATCACATCGTATCCTGTATGCATCTTATGTGCCTTCCTTATTTCTATTTCTTTGAAGTAAGGTCAATCTGGAACCATTTCTAGACTTTTTTACGCGATAACTAATTGATCGGGACAAAAATCACTGTCATGCGGCAGCTTTTAAGCAAAGGTGCCCCGCATGTATTTACCTGTCTGCGCAATTTTTAAGCGAACGGTGGCTTTGTACGCATTCACCCTGTCCTGCGCAGCTTCTAAGCAAAAGGTGGCTGTATGCGTGCACCTATCTGCGCAGTTTTTAAGCGAAAGATGCTGTACGCATTCATCTGTCTGCGCAGGTTATTAAGCAAAGGTGGGCTGTATGCATTCACCTGTCTGTGCGGCTTTTAAGCAAAGGTGGCCGTATGCATTCACCTGTCTGCGCAGGCTTTTTAAGCAAAAGTGTCTGTATGCATTCACCTGTTGCTGCAGCTTGCCACCAATGAGCGTTTTATTTTATACATAAGCAATGTGTTAACTTCACCGTTCTACGACTTCCCTCATGAGCCTGATGTTTTCTTAAATTGGGGCACATGCAAGGCTACACAATGGAGGAGGGGAGGCGCAACTACAACATGAAACTAAGTTAAGCATGCCGCAGGCCGATGTTTTTTAAATGCAACCTCGACGCCAAGAACACAACTGAAGTGGTCAAAATAAGTGAAGAAACCAGGTTTTGGGGTAAATGTTAAGTCAAACTTACAGGCTGAGCCACATAGCTGATTTAAAAAAGAGACACCTCTGCTCAAGATCAAGTTAGGGGCGAGGTCAAGATTGAATGCGAGGAGTGATCACAATGCCAAATGTAATGCCTGACATACAGTTCACGTGCACTAGTCAGGAATGGGGCATGAAACAAACATTTTGCCTCGTTCGTATCCGTTTACTTCTACACAAATACAAAAGAAATCGATACCTCATGCCAAGAAAGGGCCACATACTGAAAGCAATGGTCAACTTAAGTCAGTGACCTCAGATACAATCAGATTGCTGTTTAAAAATGAGGTTGTGACGCTGTTGTGAAGCTAAGTTAATCAGGCAAGACTACGACCACATCACAACGTATTATAGTGGATGCCATCTTCAACCATATTTTGGTCCGACGTGGCTTAGCTTAGAGAATGCTACCTATTAAATGCATGGAAACAAGCATGAGATGTGATGAAATGAGCTCTTTTACAACCATCGGTAAACTTTGCAAGTGGAAAAGACTACTCTGGCAACACAATTTCTCTACCTAATAAATCAGCCCCACAGTACGTCATTGTTTGATCGCGTCATAGTACCTCGCACAACATTTATTGAGAGCCAATCAATGGCCGTCGTATCTGTAAATCGTACTTTCGAGCACCAGATACGAACGACTCGACAATTATGTTTTTTCGGCCTTGATCGCCGCTTGGCCTTTGATGTGGCGGTATTTGAATGAGGTTATTATGACGTTATAAATGCCACGGTGACATTGAAGTAGTCGGCACATCTTTGCGGGCGTGTAGCTCAGAAACTAGAGAAATTTTGGTCTTACGGAGGGCATGTCTTTGAACTGCACCGAATGATTTTCAACATGACTTCACTTCAAGCACTTTACAAATATGGAAGACCCCCTTTAAACCCAACTAGGTTCCTAACCGGACATCCCATGGAATACAAGCTCGGAGTGCATTTCAAATTGTTGCAGGTGACGTATCAAAAGTATCAAGATGTAAACAGTAACTAAGCTGCAGCTGTTTGAACAAAACTGCCACGCAGGGCAACTGCTTAACCCGGCCCACCAATTCAAGGCTCTCAGAAATCGGTACCTGGGAGATATTTTATAGAGGCATCATTCACAGTCCCGA
>NW_023596225.1:23475536-23492442 GCF_011947565.3 Pollicipes pollicipes | reverse complement strand
CGGCGCACCCTCGTGCCGTGCCGTGCCGTGCCGTGTTGGCGAGCGGCCCGCTACGTGTCGCCGATCCCTGCCGCGAGGCGCCGGCGCATCCTCGTGCCGTGCCGTGCCGTGCCGTGTTGGCGAGCGGCCCGCTGCGTGTCGCCGATCTCTGCTGCGAGGCGCCGGCGCATCCTCGTGCCGTGCCGTGCCGTGCCGTTCTGTGTTGGCGAGCGGCCCGCTGTGTGTCGCCGATCTCTGCTGCGAGGCCCCGGCGCACCCTCGTGCCGTGCTGTGCCGTACCGTGTTGGCGAGCGGCCCGCTGTGTGTCGCCGATCTCTGCTGCGAGGCGCCGGCGCATCCTCGTGCCGTGCCGTGCCGTGCCGTGCCGTGTTGGCGAGCGGCCCGCTGCGTGTCGCCGATCTCTGCTGCGAGGCGCCGGCGCATCCTCGTGCCGTGCCGTGCCGTGCCGTTCTGTGTTGCGAGCGGCCCGCTGTGTGTCGCCGATCTCTGCTGCGAGGCGCCGGCGCACCCTCGTGCCGTGCTGTGCCGTACCGTGTTGGCGAGCGGCCCGCTGTGTGTCGCCGATCTCTGCTGCGAGGCGCCGGCGCACCCCCAGTCCGCAAGTGATGACCACCGCGTGTGCCGCAGGTCTCTTACCTGAAGCAAGCCCTGCTCGCGCGACACCGGGCTGCCGTCCGCTCGACGGAGCGACATTCCTGTGACCCGGCAGCCGGGTCAGGTCAGGTCAGGTCAGGACTCCGCGCGGCTGACCAATCACGGACTGGCAAAAACACAACACCTAGCGGAACCATCAGCGTCTTTGCATGTGATACGTGTGTAATTTTGTATGAGGGGCGGGGAGGCCGGTGCCCCGGTCGATTTTATGGGCGGCCGGGCGGGGTGACGGCCGTGCCGCGGCGGTCGGCCTCTCGTGTGCTAGGCTCGTGTTTATTTTGTTAAGCATCTATCAGTTTTGTTAAGTTGAATGTAAAAATGGTATCTGATTGTATTTGTATTTTACGGCGCTGGGGCTGGCGTCCGCTTCGATCATGTTTGCCGGCCGCCCGTGATTGGCGCTCCTGCTGTGACGTCACACGGCCCGGCGGGTCGCGCATCGCTTCTGCCCCGGGGCGCCGCGCCGCCTGAGACACTGCGAGCTGTGTCTGCCTGGCGGCGCGGACCGCCTCCGGCCGCCAGGGGCGCCACCGTCGTCTACCGCCCTCCTGTAAACAGCACTCGCTATCGCGCTGCTACTCTATTGTAATGTACATAGCAACAAAATATACATATTATTCATTCGGCGTGTTTGGGGTTTGGGGACAGATATGATGGAAAAATACAGCGTGGTAGTCGTCCTTTACGGGCGCCTAAAACAAGAAAGGACAAAGTTGCGCAGTCCAGCAATCCTCTTCAAACTTGTATTTGTCGCCCGTATGTTTACAGCAGATGTTTACGTTTGAAACCTGGTACTCCCTTGTTTTAATTCTTTCAACCCTTCGACATATTAGCGTCTGACCAATCTGTAGAAGCTCTACAATGGCGCCTGATGGCACGCCGGACTGTGAGCGGTCTCCGTAACGGATGCACCAAGCTCTATTACGATGAACGCCAGCGAAGCACGATGTTTTAATCGTCGGAAGCTTGGTGGCTCGCGAGAAAAACGTGATTTATATAACATGCGCCCCGATTTTTGAGCAGTCTCATGTGGTTGGGCGAATCTCGTGCGGACTACCGCTATCACGCGAAGGGAACGTAGATTGTGCCAAAAGCAAAATAAGGGGCGTGTATAGTGGCCACCTGAGGAGGAAGTTGATCTTGTTCAGGCGGGGAGTTGAGTTGCCGAGTTATGTTACCTGAATCTTTGGCGTAAATATGCTATATTTTTACCTATGAGGTAAGCTGATGACTCGTCGCGGGGTCATTGGTTGCTCATCCACTCCTCACAATCAAGAGAAGATATAACTGCCTCAAGCTGACGTCAGCTGGCAGTGGATCGACTGAGACGGTGTGTGATGTGCTTCAGAGAGAGTGGGTGATGTGAGCGGGCTGACCTTGGGACGTGCTGTGATGTGCTTCAGCGAGAGAGTGGGTGATGTGAGCGGGCTGACCTTGAGACGTGGTGTGATGTGCTTCAGCGAGAGAGTCGGTGATGTGAGCGGGCTGACCTTGAGACGGTGTGATGTGCTTCAGATAGAGTCGGTGATGTGATGTGGGTGGGCTGACCTTGAGACGGTGTGATGTGCTTCAGAGAGTCTGTGATGTGAGTGATCTGACCTTGAGACGACGTGTGATGTGCTTCAGCGAGAGAGTCGGTGTGCGGTGATGTGTGATGGGGACCTTGAGACGGTTGTGGGTGTTGTGTGTGTGTGTGATTTCTATGTTGTGTTGTGATGTGCTTCAGAGAGAGTCGGTGATGTGAGTGGGTTGACCTTGAGATGATGTGATGTGCTTCAGAGGGAGGTGAGTGGTGATGGGGTGGGCTGACTTTGAGACGGTATGATGTGCTTTGGGGAGAGCAATGAGATCAAAACAATCATTGGTACGAGTGGAGAATGACGAGAGAAGTTGGAAAGGCAGAGGTGCTGGAATGAGCATCTTTCAGTGACAGGAATGACGTGCCACGTGCTCCACCCAGTGTTAACTATCGGGAAATGGTTGAGGCGTCCCAACCTTTACGACCACGAACAGCTCGAGCTGTGAGACCGAGATGTCTTGGAACACTGAATGTGAAACGTTCACGTCGCTGCGCATACGTTCCATCGCATTTTCGACATTCGCTATGGAGGGGCAGTTCTGAAAGCAGTGCTCGTTGCGCTTGGTCGACACGAGACCCTGACTTAGTCCGATGGAAGGTGCCGGGGTCCTGAGTGACCTTGTACCTCAGGATGCGGATCATAGACGCATTTGGGCATCTGGAACCACTGTCCATTATGGAAGCACAACTGAATAATCTCACCGTTTCCCTTCGTCCTCACCGAGGTAACAGCTGCAGTGACGTGATATCCGTTGTCTGGTGCCGCGGCTGTTCGAGTTGAGTCGGTCAGCTCCCGCTTTGGCGAGTTCCTGGCTCGATGACGCGCCGTTCGGTCAAGCGAGCAGTCCAGCGTCGGAGACAGAGTAACGCAGCGTCGGCGTTGGTGTGGCGGAGCACGGCAGCTTCTTACCTTTCCGGGAGCGTTGCGGTTGAGCTGGAGCCAGCGATGACCCGCCCAGCGAGGGCAATTAAATTTATCCCAAGCTTGGGGCAGGGGCCCAGCCTCTATGGTCATTTATTTCCTGTTAACACTCAAACGGCATTCACTGTTCGGTGCCAAGTTTTCAGAAAATCGGGGGCTTGCCCCCATCTGCCCCTCTTGTTCCTATGCCCCTGTGACCTACTGTTTTAAGTCATTAAATTTCCAGATCCGATAGTCCCTCTCGTGTAAGGAATACAATATCCCCTTGCCACGAGGATCGACCAGCTGTCTTGCCCTGGTGACTCCTCCGGTCCTTGTCATAGAAACGCTGGGAAAAGCCAAGCCGAGGCTGCAACGCAGATCCTATTGGACGACACTGCCCAGCTGGCCTTCTTCGATTAGGCTTTTGGGAAATATTCACCCCACAGAAAATTGCAGCAGGCTGAGAAAGCCTGCAACGCTAGAATTTATGCATACATGAAGAATGCTCATTGGCATAAAAATTTACTTTGACGTTGTGGCAGCTACTGCGGTTGATTCTTTCAGCTGGGCTTTTGTTTGCATATGCTCCCCGGGTGCTTTTTGAGCATCTCCGGCATGGAGGACCAAACAACAGCGAGCCGGAACTTGTTTGGATTCAGACTGGCGGCGCCGCCCTGCCTCTCGTCTGACTTTCTATGACATGAAGGTCACGCCTCTCGGCGCAGCGTCTGGCTGTTAAAGAGGGCAGCACTGTCGTTATCGTGAGGCGTCTTTCCCGGAGCGGCCAATACGGATTGGACGACTGAGGTAACTGATGGATATCACAATGGTTTGATCGCATTCATCGCACTTTAACGCTTCTATGACTGCTATGTGTAACATACATTGCACTTGTCGAGACTGCGTTGTCCAGTATCACATCTAGTAACAGATCATAACGTAAATTCGCCATTGGCATCGGCATGGGGCACTCTTGTGACTCAGGCTTGTTCTGCCTGAGCAGAAGTTCAGTAGCTATCCCGCTTTCTTACGATGGCCATCCGGCCAAGCTGCTTTGTAAGAACCCTGAACAGCTTTTCCCCAGATCCGCCACTCACGGCTTGGCCCGCAGACAACGCCGCCTGAAACATCAACAGGGCCCCCGACAGCCCTGTGAAAACACTCCGACTTGCGGGTGCAACTTCGCAGCTGGTCATAAATAGCCGGCGGCTACGACTCGCGTCGCCGGCGCCGAGAGATGAGCGTCGGCTCTGATGAGGGGCCTCCTCTCCCTCTGAGTATTGGTTCACACGGGTGGCCGCCCCCTCCCCTGACGGCTGCCGGCTCTGAGCGTCGGTTCAGGCGAGGGGCCTCCCTTCCCTCTGACGGCTACCGGCTCTGAGCGTCGGTTCAGGAGAGGGGGGGTCCCTCCCCCACATACCCCGGCCGGCTTCGATTCCTTTGTATTTGCTTTTTTGTTGTCCTTTCGATCAGGTGATGGTCGGGCGTGGCATAACACTCACTCCTCGTTTACAATGGGTTAGGGGCAATGGCACAGTCCCTTGGGCGCGCCTGGGAGTCTGGTACGAACAATGTTTTGGTCGCGGTATCTGAACACGTGCTCGCACTGGAAGCATGCCCGTACCGGTGGACGCAGCGTAGAACTCGTACCGAGTCCCCCCCCCCTAGCTCATGTGTATGTTTGTGGAGGCAGTGCTCATCACATTTTCTCCGATCTTGATGTCCGCAAATGGCCCTCATGGAAATTGCAACAAGTTTGTTGTAACTGGTGAGCTGTGGCAGCCTGGTGGACCTCAAGTGCACCGGAGCCCATGGTTTCCTGTGGTCCGGTGCTCTACATCCCCGATAGAAAATAAAATATTGTTACAATCATTAGGCAGGATGCTAACAGAGCCGTACATGGCGAAAGGCCTATACGCGGAGTACCAAGGGCGCAAGCCCAGGGACTTTAGGCAAGGGGGCACAGGAAGATGCAGGGGCTTCCCGACGAGTGGAAGATCCCCTAAAAAAGAAAATGTAATCGCCGGATATCGGTCCATATGTTGATCATTGATGCTTTCTTTGTCATGTGTTTCAATCGTTACCTTTTAAAAGCTGAAGGAAAAGCCAGAAGCTACCGTGGGATAATTTCTGTCAGAATGTTGCATTCAATAAACCCAAGAAATTATGCGTTAGACGATTACATAAGTAAAACCACCGATGCATTTCATTTTGCAATGGGTCCGATGGAATGTTCTTAAGCCGACAACATCGGAGCTTGCAATAGTTTTGATCTGCGTTTACAGAGATATTAAGGGGAATGTTCCAACAGGTTGTATGGGGTTTTAAACGAAAGTGCGACTCTAGAAGATTATCCAGTGCAGATGATAAGCCATGTGCCTTTTAACAACCGCCAAACCCGTGTAGTTTGAGCTTCACGTCCGCGAAGACATGCAGACTTTTCAGGCGTACTATTTCAAGATAACCCAGGCACCTATGACGCCACAATAATGTCATTCAAATGTTGCCATTTCATAGATTCATGCGGCGATCAAAACCAATACAAATACAGCTGTCGACTCGTCATATCTGGCGTTCGTGAGCACGATTGACAATGTAACGAACCATCAATTAGTCGTCAATCATTGTTGTGCAAGGTACGAGGACGCAGTCCAACAACGACGCATGGAGTGGTATATTGACTAGAAAAGAGAAACGTGCTGTCGAGAGTAAATGTGTGTTAACAGTTATGTCTTTCCTAGGCATAGCAGACTAGGCTGCAGTCGGAGCCTCCGCACGAGACTCCGAACAGCCCTCTGTGTCATTAGGCTCTCAACTTGAGCCCTTGATAGTTGAATCCTGGTGAGGCCCTCCCGGCCTTCGGGCCCCATGGAACATTGCATCTGGCCGACTCGGGACCCGTTGCTGACACAGAGCCCCATGTTAGATGCTGCGGGGCCCTGGCAAACACTGCGCTTCCGACCAATGTAAATCGTGGATTTCGGCTTTTTTCCTTTTTGGGAAGTGGACCCTCAGGGCCAGGCCTACACGGAGCCGACTGGCATTGTACGTTAGTAGCCGTGTCTGATCGAAACATATGCTCTTATCGACTCAGGAGGCCACTGATCAGCGCACAGGGCGCTCTTGCTGGCACTGGAGTGCCCGATCCTGCAGGTCAGAGCCCCTGAATGCCACTTCCGGCCGGCCCTTCGGGCCCTTGGTTGTGGGTCCCGAGTACCCTCCGGCTCCTCGGTACCTAAGGAGGGGGAGGTACGTGCTCTGTACCCCCCCCCCCCCTGCCTGCGCCACTGCGAGTAACGGCTTATATAACTGCCCCGCCGTCCTCTGACGAAAGTTCCGGGAGCTGCGCGGCACGCGCACCCCAGGCGGAATCGATGCCCCCGGCTGCGCCGCGGGTGAATGCCACAGACGGGCGTACACCCGGAACTTGCTACCCGGTCAACGCTGGCAGAGCGGCCCATTCAACAGAAGCTGCGCCGTTCGTCGAACTGCCGCACATCAGACGGGATGTCGAAGCAAACGGGCCGGCCTCAGGGCGTGGTCCGCCCACTTTCCGGTGAAACGAGGCGGCTCCGCCAGCCCAAGAGTCTGGGGATTAAAGCTGGAATTCCACGGGCTGTTCGAAGAGGCTTGTGTTTATCAACTGGCCCCCTTATTTCCTATCTGCGAATGGAAGCGTGATTTTGAACCGCAGGAGCTTGGTATGCTCGTTGACACGTTCCTTTTCATTTGTGCTGTGCAGTCCACAGCACGTCTTATTTGATTGTCTTAACCGTCCCGGTGAGCTGTTGCAGCCCGCTCCTGCCCGAGGCGTTCCCTCTTTGTTGTCGCAGGGCTCCACTCGACCTGGCTGCGCCGTCACGTCCCGCTGCGCTGGGATCCCCGGCGTCCAAATCAATACGGTGCGTTTGTGGCCCCGGGGCTGGGGCGTCGTCGGCGCGCCAGCAGCGCCGTGCAGGGGGGCCGAGCATGCGGGAGGCGTGCCGCGAGACGGCGGGCGGGCTTCGTGGGAGGCGCCCACCGTGGATGGCTGTAGGGTCCGTTGCCAGAAGGGCGGCGTGGCAAGATGGGCCCGGCAAGATGACACTCGACGTTGTTATTGTTAGAAACAAAGGGAAAGACGTGCTTCCAAGCAGTTTGCATTCCAATCCTATCCAACGCGGAATATGAGAAGCTCTCCCTCGAGCAACGGCAAACACAACTAACCTTTGCACGGCAGGCAATACGGCAGGAGCAGTGTAACACTGGTACAACCAGCAGTTAGCGCAACGTTCTTACGACTTCCGCATACCAACCAAGGGCCCAGGATTAAAGATCGCAATGCATGAATGCCATAGCCTTAAAGAACATGGGGTCACCAAATCCATGAACCCATCCGGCCTACGTAATTCATGGGCCCAAACAAAAAGCGGCTATTGCCGGTTCTTATTCCATGCTCTCAAGGAACATGATAAGCGTGATGCTAAAACGTGGCTTTTACGCTTCATGGAAGCCCGAGGAACTGACGTGCTGCAACTATTGCACCTCGCCTTCGGCCGTTCCCCACTGCCATAACTGCAGCCATGCTTGGAGGCAACACGTCCGTCGCTGGTGCTGCAGCGGGTCCGCGCTGACCTGACTGCTTCTGCGGGCTTAGTGCACCTCAGACACAGCAAACTCGTGACAACATGAATTGGGGATGGGGCGTGCTGAATGAGTAAGGAGAATATGCCGGAGTGTGTACGCATTGTATCCAAACACGGTTCTTCCGAAGGACTTAGAGCTCACAAAATAGACCGGTTTGCAATCAGGGAGATGTGATGCGATCTTATGCGTAGCGCACTATTTCTGTTACAATGCTAGCACTAGCAGCGCTATGTATACATATATACAATGTTCGCTAATTTCAGTTACTTGGACCGACGGTAGTTGGTATGTTTTGTAGGAGGGGGGGGGGGGGGGGGGGGGGGGGGGCGTGCGTTCGTGCGTGCGTGCGTCGAGGCGTGTGGACGAGATCATTTCCGGATTTCTCGACAATGGTGCTATTATGACTGAAAGGTTAGAGAAGGTAATTGAACTGCAGGCATAGAAAAGCCGCATTTTCTGCGTGTTATCACTGAGAAAAGACTGATCTTCCGGTCTGGGGACCTTACACAGGTTTACAAAGGACTGCAGGTAGTTGCGGTATTTGAGTATGTGTGGCAAGGCACCGAAATTGGCGTCATTGCTCCGCTTGGGTTTTGGCCTGGCAAATTCCAGACCTCAGTGCTTTGTGGCAGCCTTTTTACCTGGGACATTCATGACAGGGGCCGCAAAAGCTGCACCATCTGCCACTGAGGTAGTAAACAATTTTAGTCTGGGTTTCATTGGAGAATGATGATGGCTCGTGTATGTGACCGGTTTCCACGAACCAATTTCTATCACAATTATCTATCCGTGGTGCTGTGATCACGATGTGCTCATTTATTTACTTTTACGAGACTCGTGAACACCTCAAGCCGACTTCCATTCCCTGACCCTAGCTGCTCGTCAGACGCAGTACAACGTCAAAGAAACTCAGAACATTCCTCCGACCTCGACATGACTATAAACACAATCGCGTGACCGCGCGCCTTGACAGACTCAAACGCGGCGCGGGCGGCACACCCTGACGCGGCGCGGCTTCACACGTCCCGCCCGGCGACGTCACTCAGCTGATGCTGTTCTCAGCGTCGGTCACGTGGTCCCCGGCTGCCGACAACGCCCTTCGCTGCGTGGTCTGCTGCGGCAGGACGCGCAGGGGCTATGGAGCCATGGCTGCCATCTGTGGCGCCCTTGTTGCGCTCTCATGTAGGATACAGCGTCGCACCCGGTTGTCAGGACAGTTGAGGAGGGCTGGGGAAGTTATATTTCAAGAAGACGTTACATTTACGACATTGATATACTTGGTAGTTGTTACTTAGATTGTTTACGATATATTTACCACATTTATTTACGACACGGACAAGCGGCACGCTGTGACGTCACGAGCGTGGTACTGAGAGCGTTTGACTAATATCATGCCTACTCAACCAAACAGATGAATGTTTTTAGTGTTTCAGTTGCAACCACAGAAAACGTAAGCCGCCTAAACCATAAAATGCATCGATTTTCTCGACCGAAAGTGCCAGGTTTGGCCAGGTCCATGCTCAACTAATTTGCAAACAAGAAGTGTGGTGAGGGAGGGCATCTGAAATGTGCCTCATTTTGCAGCTTTCCAAATATCTAATTCAGTAAAAATCTTCTCAAAATATTTTCTAGGAAAGGATCCTGTATATTTTGTGGCGCAATTCTGCCTTTGAAACACCGTTGGCTGGCTGATCTCCAGTGCCATTATTGCATCCTGGGCATTCAGCACCAATGCCAATTCATGCCTGGAATCGAAAATGAGTCGATGCTCTAGGCCCCGAACTAATACGAATTTGACAGCTTAATCTAGTGCGAGTCCGAAAAGAAGATAAACGAATATTTGCCTGGGCCTAATCGAGGTAAAGTCTGTTTGGTGGCATGCTTCGGGCGTAGGGAAGGTCATTTTCACTACTCAACCCCATCCCAACTCTGTTTTTAAACTTCGCTTCTGCGATGCACTCGCATATAAGGCCTTGGACAGTTCTTTGCACTTTCTAAGACGCGTCAAAAGAGCGATGGTGAAATCTCATGTTTCTGGCCTAAAAGCGGTGGAAATGTTCATTTTTCAACGGATATTGACAACCTGCACCTTTGGTCTCATAATCACCGAAACACGGTGCTGATTAGCACCCACGCACACACATACGTTTTGTGCCCATGTCGCAAACCGAAAACCCAGCTGTAATTGCCACTGGTAATTTAGAAGGTGTGTGTTAACCCCGTAGTTACTCTAATATTGTCGGATCTGAGGCCGGACGCATGCAGTTATCATTTATAATACCTTGAACAAGACGATATAATTGTAACTTGTGCGCACATAGTTATCACTCATAAGACCATGAACAAGTTTACCACTATCTAGCTTTTGCTACATCGACCCGGCAGAGGCTCAAACTGCAAAGCGTTCTGAGCACAGCATTCGTCGTTACCATGCGTTACGAAGCGATTTGTGTGATCGTGCCTATATTTGCCCATGATGAAAATAATGTGAAAATGAAAATGGTACTCAGTCGAGGACCCAGTCATTCGGGCTCATGTTTGCCTTATCAATCACTTGCTACCGAACGTCATAAATAAAGCTCACTATTTATTTATTTTCTGAAGCGCTGAACTGGCCGAACGCAGCCGCTAAACATGATGAATCAGCACATGCCGTTGCCTCTTATGCTTCGCACGCTGCTTCACTTTGCACGCCGCCTCCATCCTCCGCCGCTGTGGGACGTACGACTTCCGACGGAGTGGAAAATCAAGCCGGCCACGGCATGTAGCCATGGGTTAGAATCAGACCGGATAGCGCAATCAGTCAATAGCAGTGGTTAAGACCTGACTGGACCAGGAAATAAAAACAAATATGACGGATTGGGACCAGGTTGGTACAGCAGGGTTCTAACGCATTGTGTAGTGGAACAATCGCAGTTTTGGTGGGCGAAAGACTGCTTTTCACTGAAATAAATGAAACATGCTCTCAAGCTCGAGCGAATATGAAATGAGTAGTTACATACCGGAAGTTAGTGTGCTTATAACATGCAAGCATGCGATAGATGTACCTATGACATTCCTACTGTTTACGAACCTCGGCATGCGCCAACAGTGATGCAGTTCGGCTCAATCGTGGGGCACCCCGTTTTTGTGACAGATTTTCCTCCACTCTAGAGGTCTTCACGGCATATGGAAACCTATGGGTACCCACATGAAATGGATAACGAGTTGGATGCAATACAAATTTGGGGGCGATTACGGATACGGGAACGGGTAAAAGGGTAAGTCGTTCACGAAAAGTCGGGTAGATGCTTTAAGAAATGCTGCGCAGTGTTATTGCCGGTGCCCCTTTAAGTCATAATTTGCCCCATTCCCATAATATTTGTTTTTACTAACGCAAATGAGTATGCTTTGATGTGGGTCTGGCGTCTTGGTGCATATGTGCGCCAGTAATCGGACAGTGGCCCGTTTTCCGAAACTGATCTAAAATACAGAACACTTAATGCCCTCTAGCTTGGCCCGAAAACACCAGTATTACTACATAGGGTCTCAGGAAAGCACAAGCATGCAGTACGGCTTACTGTGGCCGACGCACATCCAAAGTATTGAGTGTTTTACCAGATTTTTGTTGTAGTTGCCAACACCATGAATCATTGCAAGTGAGCCAATGTCGTTGCAGGTATGTTCTGAAGCGACCTGCTCACGGCGAGATGTTTAGCTTTTGAAACTTTCCAGCTCTGGGCTGTCTGGTCAGATGAAACCCTATTTTAATTTGATAGGTTTTTTACTTTCTTTTCGCATCGTTTTTTGGCCTCCGAAGCAAATGGATGTTGCGCTGACGCTATTGAGTTGGGACTAACAGGGGCGCACCCATGTGGGGCGATCACGGTGTGGCCTGGATCTCATCAGCGCACGGGGTCACAAACTCGGCCTTTCTGTCCGTCAACCTAAGAGAGGGGTGGGTATACATACAGGGCGGTTCAGATCGTACATGGTAATTTTTGCGCCATGGTTCTTGTGCTCAACTGCACAACTCCAGCATCTTAAGCTACGCTAGGGAACATTTGTTGAGAGGAGTATTCTACCAAGCACGCTATCATATTGCGCTTCATGACATACAAACCTCTGCGAGGACAATGGTAGCCTCAGGACAACCCGACCACAAGCTTATGCTCTGGTCGAACTTAACCTACAAGTCCTCATCATCGGCGCCTCTACCGTTGGTTGTCGTAGAAAACGCAGGTGTCTGGATCGCTAATATTTAAACTTGCAGCGTCGTCGTTACCACCCCCCCCCCCCCCCCTCTCTGTCTCCCACAAGGTATGCGATGTCTGTTAGCTGATGACGTGGGTCCCCACGGCCCAATTGCAGCCAGAGGCCTGCGCCCCCCCCCCCCCCCCTCCATCACTTAAGAAAGATTCTAGATGTGTCGCTGAAAGTAAGAAGTGGAATAAAGTCATATCACACCCAGCTCAAAAATTAGGCTAATTAGGGACAGGTGAACAGAACGATGTGAGCTGTTTCTCTTACCTCCTCGCGGAATGATCAAGTTCTGGATCTTTGTTGTCCCGCACCTCACGCAGGAAAAACGCACATGGTGTTGCCTGTAGCAACTGTACGGGGTCATAAGGTTTATTCGCAACAGGCCATTCTTGACAGCCATCTGATCATTGCTATGTTCCAAAGAAAAACAATATCTTGTTCCATGCAGCAATAACACTGTGCTTCGTTTTGATAACGCCAACAACTTTGAATGGTCTCAGGTGCGCCATTTGCAGGCCTTCCAAATTGTTATAAACGCACAAGCACACACACGCACTAAAGGTATACATGAGAGTACTCATCAGTTCACAAACATAAGCATGCGACAAAGTTTGCATCGTGCCTTCAGCCTCAACCCGTCTCCATCTCCCCACCAGTCTCCATCTCCGTTCAACACTCTTTTATCTTATTCCTGCTAAAGTGTCACGCTCGTGAAACCTCTGGGCTTCCTCAAGTAGAGTGCGGAAGAGCTGGTAATAACGAAGACCTTTTGAGACAGAACTCCTTTACGCACTTATAAAAAATACTTATCGACAGCCTTTCGTCAATTATCATTTTCTCCAAATTTGCACTTAGCTTGTTCGCAATATATTTGTCAGTGACCATATGTGAAATGTGCATGATCATACAATGTATTCGGGTATGCCTCGGATGCAAAGCCTAGCACTCGTACCTGAATTAGATTCCTCTATATACCCACTGAATGGATTATTGTTTCCACTTAATGGCTATCGGCACAGGCCTTGGCAGCACACTTGTGCTTGGCTTCACTGTAGTGAAATCGATTCCGGTTCTCACTCACAGCACAGGGTATTTGCTTTGATTCTGGCCCCGAGCTGCACAGCCCGGTTTTGCGTTCACTCCAGTTCCGATTTACAGGCACGTCGCTCACTGCCCGCATTGACTACGATGACGCTGGTTCCGGCGATAATAGCTTAGGAGTTATTTTGCTTTTTGGGGCCCATGGGTACCAAAAGAGCCCAAACGGGAGGTGATTATACGGCTGTTTATGCCTGTGATCCATTTGGTGCACGCACTGTGATCTATTCTGGTCGCAGTGCGTGCGCCGTTGTTGTGATCAATAGCGTAGTGTTATGATCACGATGCGTTTTTATTTGGATTCTGTTAGCAAAAAGCAAAATCGCTTTACGGCACTATCAAGCTATACATATGCTTTTCTAGATATAGTTTTACAAGAGAATACCACGTATTTATCAAAGCAGATGACTCGACTGATTCGGCTCTGACGGCAAATCGCAATGAAATGTCACCAAAATCGATTCCACTCTGAAAACGCAAACCACCGATTCCAGAATCGATTTGGACTCTTTCCGGGGTTTGTGTGACGGGTTTTTGTGACACTATTATGCCGAAGAAGTAACGGCATGATTTTAATTAGAGCCGCAATAGGTTCTCATAAGACCGATTACCGCAATCTCTGAGGAACTGAGCGTTCGACGCCGGCCTGCGTCACCGTTCTTCGTTCAAGAATCAAGCAACTCAAATGAACTGGACGAGCTAGATCTCGAAAATTGCATACGCTTAGAGCTATAGCCCAGCAGGTGCATTCCGATGAAGTGGAGCAGATCGGCGGATTGCTTCTGAAGAGGGGCCACGGGAGCCACCCGCTGCGCCCCCCCCCCCCCTCCCTGTCCTCTCCCTCTTCTGGGAGGTCTCGAGGGTGGTCGCAGACGGCGACGCGGCACGACTTTGGACGCCTGCCCGCCGAGGTTTCGCTTGAAGCGTGCGCTAAACCCTTCTGGACAACGGCTCAAAGCCATGCCTTCCGCGAACTTGCTGGCCTCTTTGCCACCAGCCCCCTCCCCTCTTCCAACTGGCCCCTGACGCCCCTGGCACGCTGACAGGGCATGCTGGGGTGGGAGCGGGCAGGAGCTGAACTGTCGGCCATGCGATATGCAATGTGTGGACACTACATGCCTTCCTCACCATGCCACAAAGATCATGCGATATGCAATGTGTGAACACTACATGCCTTCACTACCATGCCACAAGATCAGGATCAGGATCAGGATCAGGATCAGGATCAGGATCAGGATCAGATGACAAGATCAGGCATTCTGATGGCCAACCAAAACACGGCGCAGCCCGGTTTAGTACGTAGTAGATGCGGTGATTTTCCACGGACGGCGGATGTTCCACAAATGTTTATTGGGATGCCAGTAGCACATGATCTGTTTTATAACAGACGAGTCGACGGCTCGTGAGCCACAACGCGTCGCTCGTGCTGCTCACGAGCGACGGCGAGGCCGTATGCATTTAGCTGACCGTGTGGCTTCATCAGTATAATGCTCGCAGGCGTGTTCTAATGAAGGGAAGTGCCATGTGGCATGGCATTTTATGACATTTTAGTGGCATTTGTGTCATTAAGTGAAAGTGGCACAATATGGCCGACGAAATGCGTGTCTAGTTATTGCAGTTTTGGTGGCTCCTGTCCCTAACTTGTGCTCGTGCACCTGAATCGCATCCTGGAAAAAAAACATTGAGGTCAGAATGTGCAGTTAGGCGTTGCAAACTTTAGGGATCAACTGCCGCAAGATAATCAAAATTACGATGTACGCTACGTTTCTTAAATAATGATGAGAAAAGTAAGTAGAATCATAATAAGCCAATATTTACCCATATAATTTTGTTAGCATTAATACAAATGCGCGCAAAACAGGGCTTGCCCGTCACTTTATACAATTTCAGAAGGGCCTTGGCCCCGTTGACTTGGGGGGGGGGGGGCTTGCTTTAGCTTCCTCAATGATTCTCTGAGTTCTCAATCTGTAAGAAAAGGAAATACTGGACCAAAAATGCATATCTCTGAAAACTGTCGCTGCGCAAAGGGCATAAACAAAGCACTACTAATATCGACAGGTTTTTCACGAGAACTCAGGTGGATAGGGACACAAACTATCGGCTACCATATGCGGCAGTTTTTTAAAGTACAGGGTGGCCCAGGTACGAGCTGGCCGATGATTTGCTCAGCAGTGGAACGTGTACGTGACTCACAGTCGTGACTGTAGTGGCATTCAACTGTCAATTGAAAGGGAACACATGATCAGCGGCAGTTGTAGTCTTTGGAGATTCCGCACCTGTCGAGATGGACAACTGGCGGTCCAGGTGCGCAACAGCTGGATCTGTTTCAGGCGGCCGATTGTGCGATCGATCGTGTCGACAGCGGATGCGTCCTACCTTAAGTCTGAAGACGGCCTTGAGTTATTGAACGTTTGTGGGCTTGTCCATGTGGACGTGTTCCTTGAGGTCATTCCACAGCGTAAAGTTCAGGAGCGACAGGTCAGGCAAGGAGAAGTCATGACACGGCAGTCTTAAGCTTACGTGCCTTCGGGGGAAATAATGCTACAATAAAGTCAATGGAGCCCGTGCCGTGTGCTGTGTCACCCCGTCCTCCTGGAGCCACTCCTTGTCCCGATCTGTCCCGTGACGTCGCCCCAGAGGGGCGACGTCACGGTGTGGGTCACCCGTGTGGACGGTGTGGACACCCGTGTGGGTCGCCCCAGAGGGGCGACCCACACGGGTGTCATAGCGGCGGTGATGGATCACTCTGGGGCGGTGCTGACAGGATCCCCGCTCCCGTTCTCAAAGGGCATCTTCTCTAGAGTCATGATTGGATGAATATAAGATCGCTGATGACTGCCAATGTTCTGATCATGTTTTACGACTAAATGGCCCCTCGAAGGCCATTGCAGTCTTGATTGCGTGGCGAATACACTTACTGGCTGCTGCTGGACGAATACACTACACTGGCTGCTGAGAAAAAAAGCGTGGGTTAACTTTCTGAGGCCACATTGCATAAACGATAGTTTTATCTAGCCACAGCCTGTGCTTAACTTTTCCTACCTTTCTACGACTTATTTGCAAAGGATGTTATTGTTTTGCTAAACGGAGAGCATACGGTACAGCCGAGAGACCTTTCATAGAGTTCCGGGTATCCATTCTCACGGAAAAGTAGTGATGTTTTAACATGACTTCGCTCACTCGTGGTGTGTGTGGTGGGGGGGGGGGGGGGAGGGGCGGGATCAGAAGGCAAACACACCGCTCGTCACATTTGTGATCGAAGGACTGCTTTTAGTATCCATATGGTCGTTCGAGCTTCTTAAACGCGTTTGACGGGAGCGACCATCAATTTTTTAAAGATTGGTCGTACCTTTCATTGGGTGTGTTTGGGATGAGCACCCACGCCAAGCAGTGCTGGCTGCATGAGCCCGATCCTACCATCCGGTCGTAGAATTCCGGGCCCAACGGTAGAACTTTGCGGCGAAAGCCTGTAGTACCATCATGCTCGTACGGTCCGCTTGCCTCTGACGTCACCTGGCCGTCCGCGCGGCCGCGTCACTGACCTCAGGCTTCCTCAGCCAGGGATGAAAAATATGTGCTTTAGGCGACTCGAATCCACCCCGCCACGGAGGGGGGAGGAGGGAGACGAATTGAAAGTAGGGGCCTTAAGCATTAGGCTAACGGCGCGAGCTTAGATATAGTTTTGGACAGGACGGTTTTAGGGCATTTCAATTGTATCGATTCCACGTGGTTCAATTCCTCGGTAAAAGGGTCCGAGGAATGGAATCAATCCATTTTGTTCGCAGGCTCTGGCGTGAAAGAAA
>NW_023596225.1:23365471-23474536 GCF_011947565.3 Pollicipes pollicipes | reverse complement strand
AGCAACAAAGGATTACGCCTTAATACCTAAAATACTGTTTTAAGGTCCTACAGCGACATGGATTGATCTACTGATGAATATATACCGAACTGTTCCATGAGAATTTGTTTCAAAATAGCGTTTACTTTTATTTTTGGCGAAAGTAAGCGTCGTAAATGCTCAACCAGTATTAGAGATGACAATAAGCGTCACTTTCGTATTCCCCTTCCTGCTGTTTTCGTGCTCCACTGTACTTGTTTTGCGTTATAGTTCATTTGTTGCACTTCTCAACTTTTCCTTTGTGTGTTTCCATAAAAAATCACCGTTCTTGATGGACAGAGCACATTTACGGTGGGGCTTCCAGAGAGCATTAATCCACATTTCCGCACCTCTACTCCGCAGCTGAGTTTGTGAAGGAGTAGGGAGGCGGACGCGTCACGCGAGACGAGGAGAGGATTTCGTGTGATCGGGGCCTTCTTGTGACTGCATTGTTTGCGAGCTACACCGTTCCTCTCCACTGATAACTGGTGGTGCGTCTGTTTCTTCTTGGTAAGTGATCATGCCTTTCTTCGCGTGTTATGCGTTGGGCAAACAATTCCCCTTGCGTAGGCGCGCAACGTTTGTCGCGTATTTGTTTCTGTTGAATCATTACGTAGTTCAAGCGTAGTTCAGCTTGTAATACGATAAGTAACACCTTTTAACAACTTTAGGGTTATTATGTGCCATTGAAATTGGTGATGTCTGTTGGTAAGGAAACGTTTTATGAGGGGTTGTCCATGTTCAGGCGGTTTGGGTCATTCCTGTTGCTCTGTCATAGGTCCAATGTTGTAATTCTAAACAGTGCGCAAGATACCTACATCTCAGTCTTCAGAATAATCTGTTTAGTACTCTACATGTCCATGTGGCATTTTGATGTTCCAAACCCTACATTAATGTGCATGTAACTCAGGCAATCTTAAAATGTGCTGAATGTTTAAATTGTTTGCATGTGAATTTGTCAGAACATTTTGCCTGAACTTACTCTCCCATCATCATTACTGCCCTTAAAATTGGCTTTCTATGCAGTGGTACTGGTGGCAACTGCACCAATTCCAGTACTAAGAACTACAGCAAACATACTTGTTTTATGCAGCAGTGTCCCTGTTTCTAGAAAATGTGTGGCTTGACATGTATTTCATCATGACTTGCCTGCAACAGGTTTTGGTTATATGCTGACCTTATTTGCCATCCTCAAATTCATAACTTGTTTGTGTAAAATCGGGGCATACTGCAGTGACACATTTTTCTCTTGTGCATCATTGCTATAAGTTTTGTGAAGTGGGTTGGTGTGTGACGTGCTTGGTCAAAATTGATATGGCTACTTTAAGTATACAATTTTGGGTAGTGTTGGTTGATGGGAATACATTGTTGATGACAAATATTTTGGAAATTGACCTTCAGCAGCATCTGTCAAAACATGCAGGCTGAAAAGTGGATGTCAATCAAAGATTATTGTTTTGAAATGTTGAACTTGATCATATCAGTTTTTTATCAAATCATGCTATCATTAGTTTTAGCTTGTTAAATCACTTATCTAGAAGTGTTTTGGTTATTTCATGACACATTCAGCTGCCGTGGTTAACAGCATTGCAATCTCTTGTGAATGGCAGCTGGGGGCACCAAAGCACCTTTTAGGTAGCTGGGCTCAAACTCAGGATTTGATGCACTTGTATAGAAAGACTCAGTCCACCTTAACTATGTATGTTATATATCAAACAATCCAACCATGTTTAATTCCTCATGTTACACAGTAATATAGCACTGGAATAATTGTCAAGAAAGCACTGCAGGCACTTCAAGAAAAAGCAAGGCATAGAATGCTACTTGACATGGATTTGTGTGCTGAGGCTAACAAAACAAAAGTGTTAAGTGCATATGCATACTGTACATGCTGGCTATGTGGATAAAAGAACATACTCTATAGGGTGCACACATTATGTCAGTTTGCTAGATGGACATGTTCTAGTTGCTTGCTATGACATGTCTCAGCTGCTATGTTATTGTCATCTACTGTATTGTTATTCATATCAGTTAGCGCAGCCTGAACAACTGCATTATGTCATGTAAATGTAATTTAAAAACTGCCTTTAGAATGTGCCCAAATTGATTTTTTAATGAACATTGACATCTATTATGTGTCAGCCTAAAATGATGCTCTTGAGCAAGTAATGTGATGGTGTATTAGGGTCTGTCTGTCCTTGGACAGGATATTTGGAAGTCACATAATTTTTGATGAATCACAACTGACTGAATCTTTGTTATGAAAGTCAGACATGTGGTGTGCATGAAATTATGGTCTTTGAAAAAGTGTGGATGTGAATTATGCCATGTCAGTATGAAGACTAGGGTTCAGTTCCAAGTATAGGTTAAGCTGACTTTGTGTACAAATTATCCTTTTGTCTGAATGGAATTGGCAGAAATAGGTGCTTCCTATCAAACATTCCACCAGTGTTCAAAATCAAGTCATATAGGTCTCCCATCAAGTCCATTGGAAAAGTTGTCTCAATGGAATGTTTCACATTTGCAGATGTTTAAGCAAACCATCAGGTATGATAAATCAGGCTCACTTATAACTATAAGTGTACTTTTTAAGTGGAAAAGAGTGCCATAGACAGCACAATTCTCTGTTTAGTAAATATGCTTCTGAATGTGTCATGGTTTGATCATGTCATTGTGCCTTGCACAACATTGATTGAGCACCATTGGTCAGCCATTATATCTGGAAATTGCACTCATGAATGCCAGAATTAACCCCTCAACAATTGTACTTTTCTTGACCTTGATTGTTGCATGGTTTATGGTTTGGCTGGATTGGAATGGGATTATTATGACATGAATGCCAGGGTGACTTTGAAATACTTTCCACAATATACCTTCCCCTTTTTGTGGACTCTTCAACGTGGCTATTTCAATTGAAAGCCTGACGTGAATGTGGAGCACTCCTTGAAGTGCACTTGTGAGGAACATCATATGTATAGATGAGACAGCACTACTAGCCTTATTTCACATCAAACCACCAGGAGAATGCAGAGACAGATGGATTACATGTATCTAACATGCCAGAGATATATGCATCTGTATATCCATTCTCCTGGCTATTTTACAAGGTATTAGATTATGGGTACTGTCTTATTCAAAAGTTCAATGGGTATGTCCACACCATAAGCAATGCCAAAAAAGGCTTGTCATGACAAATCCTGACAAAAAGACAACATGCACATGTGCCTGTGTTAACACTGGTCAAAAACTAGTCATAGTCTTTGTGGCACTGTAAATGTGAGGGTCAAGTGCTGTGTTCAGACTACAATGTGGCTCATCCAAATGGCTCCAAACTGTCTTTTGATGTTGTGGTTCCTTATGGAAAGGCACATTCAAATTACAATATGGCTCACTTCAATGGCTCCAAACTGTCTTTTGATGTTGTGGTTCCTTATGGTAGGGCTGCATCCAAATTACAATATGGCTCATTTAAATGGCTCCAAACTGTCTTTTGATGTTGTGGTTCCTCATCGTAGGTTATTTGCTTAAGCCCCAACAGATATGAGTTTGCTTCCACTGCATTCTGTCCACCACTAGCAGTCCAAAATTCATCCAGCAGGGAATGCAGGGTGTAAGTGTAAGTTCATGCTAACAGATGTCCGGCTCCCAGCGACACTCGTGTGCACGTTTTGGTGACTGTTTGATTGTTGCTGTTTGGCCACCAGCCCTGGCATCTGACCTGGCCAGCCCACTTGCCAAGCCCCATGCACCCAGATGCTGGGTTCACTGCCAGCTGTTGCCCTTTGGCCACCAGTCGTGGCATCGGACTTGGCCGGCCCACTTGCCAAGCCTGATGCGCCCAGATGCTGGGTTGACCGCCGTCGGGTCAATGCTGATTGGCTGATTTTGAGCTAGGAGGGGAGCAAAAGGCATTGAACTTCGAGCTGCAGAATGGCATGAAAAGCGTGGACATCCGTGTCACCCAAGTGACCGAATGCTCGGATAACTGGCCGCTGTTGGCCGTTCTGTGATGTGATAACGGGTAACTCACACAAGTGACGAAGCACTCGACGATTTTGCCGTGTACGTGCGGCGCTGGAGTTTGGTTTACCTGCTGTTTGGCTTGCTAGTTTTGGGTGGAGGCACATGGGGCTGTCAGCCTGTCTGCGTTTATTTCATTGCTGTAAATTTGACATTGATTTGTGCAGATGAGAGGCCAGTTCTGCTGTGTTCTTTGAAACTGAATGTGGCTGTGGTAGTCCTGACGAGAACCGCAGACTTATTCTGTGAGACAACGACAGTTAGTGTGCTCACGCCGCCGCCTACGGCAGGCGCGGTGCTGCTCGACCTCAGCACTGGCCGGCAGCAAGTTTTTCAGTGTAGCCGCCGGCAGGCGGACCAACCCGCTCGCGGTCATTTCACGCCACGTGTTCTGGCGTATCGGTCGGCTGAGCGGACAGAGGCGTCACACTAGTGCCCCTTGTCCGCACAGTCGGCAGCGGACCCGGCGCGGCGGTGAGCGATGGCCAACAGGTCCGGCGGGGCTCAGCGGCCCAACGGCGGCCAGCAGGGCAAGATCTGCCAGTTCAAGCTGGTGCTGCTCGGCGAGTCTGCCGTCGGCAAGTCCAGCCTGGTGCTGCGCTTCGTCAAGGGCCAGTTCCACGAGTTCCAGGAGAGCACCATTGGCGGTACGTGACGGCCGGCTGCCGGCGGCGTGATCTGGGGGAGCCCTGCAGCCGCGGGCGGTGGGGACGGCGGTTATCACTGTGGCGTGTCAGCTGCCTAGATGGCTATCCCCGGTCGCCATTGGAAGGTCACGTTATACGACGCGGCACCTTTCTTTACTTTCTCTGGGTAGAGAAGGCTATTGAAGCATCCTCATCGCTCCATGAGTTGTATCCTCTAATGTCAGGACCCTGTTGGTGTACCAACTGCGTTTGAGTCTGCCTGGAGGCAATGAACTGAACCTTGGAGTTCTTTCAACTATGTGGCAGTGCAGAGGATTTGGCCACTAGCTCAGGTGAAGATGTGTCCTGTCATTTGTAAGAAACCCCTAGTTTTGGCATCGACCGATCAAAAATCGTGTTTGGGACAGATGGGTTTGAGGTTTTGGTATTTCACTCCAATTGATCGTGTATTTGCTTGCATGTTAGCGGTCTTTGTGTGTCGTACAAATCTCCAAATCTTGGCCTTAGCGTGTTTCCGTTGGCAGTCAATTATTCAGCCGTGTTTTCTGGCGTATTTTAGCCCACGGCGCTACGGCCGAATGCGAGGCGTAACGCAACAGTGTGTCGATTGCTCAGCGTTGTTTGTCGAAAGTTTTTTTTGATTTGCTTGTCCTTCTCGTTCTGGAGCAAGTAAACACAAGCACTTCTCGTGCCCCGGTCCCCTCAAGATGTGCTAGAGAGAAAAGTAATATTGCTCATACGGACGGGAATACCACGCCACTGACAGACCGGGCTGCTTCCGCCGGCCGGGTGCCGTGCCGGGGAGGGCCATCATAACACTGCTGGCGGTGACTGGCCGGACGTCCTCCCCCTTCGCCCGGACCCCCTCTCTGACCGCATGCACGCGGCGCGCCGGCAGCGGCGTTCCTGACGCAGACGGTGTGTCTGGATGAGACGACGGTCAAGTTCGAAATCTGGGATACGGCTGGTCAGGAGCGGTACCACAGCCTGGCGCCTATGTATTACCGCGGCGCCCAAGCCGCCATCGTCGTGTACGACATACAGAGTCAGGTGAGCGGGAGGCACAGGGTCAGAGGTCGGAACAAATGGCGGAAGGTCGGGGCCGCGCTCTCCACTGGAAAAGCACTGACCTGAGTTGCTACCTAAGGCGTCGTAAGTGCCTGCGTCATACACAAGCTGCTGTTCTCCAAGCCGAAGGAACTGTTTTGACGCACCAACCTGATGTCATAGGTTGCAGCTGGGGGACAGCTGTTGTTAATGGGGAAATGGGGAATGCGGCCCAGGTCGTGCGCAGGACGGCGCTGGAGGGAGGGGGGGGGGGGGGGGCTGCCCTGGGCTCTTGTAAGCTGCACCGGTGTTGGGTGTCATGTGGCCATTGGACAACGAATGGTGTGGTGATTTCAGTCCGTATTTCACGCTACTTGTGTCGAATTGTTTCAGCGTTGCATTTTGCATTTTTACCTCCGGGAGCGGTGTTTCCTCAACTGTTTGTAACAGACCATTTGCGTTCAAACCGACTTTTTGGTTGGGCATTGATCGCCAGCGATGTGGGTAAAGCGCATCGACTGGTAAGGTCATTATGCGTCCATTCAAAATTGAGTGGGTTGAGTGTGTGCACGTTAAAAATCGCACCCCGTGAAAGGGGCTCTCCTTGGCGGAAAGGAAGGTTCGTAACATGTCACACTCCAATCTTGGTTGGTTTTCCTGATCGGCGTTCGAAACCCAGTTGACTGTCGGTCAGTCTGATAGGCCGTCCGGTCCCGGCCGTCCGCATCTGCCAGTCTGATCTGGCTCAGTCTGTGGCGGGCCGCTCGGTCCCGGCCGTCAGCTTGGACGCGGCGCCGGGCACGGTACCCATAACATCACAGTGGCACTGTCACGTTTGGAGGTGCAAGCTGCCGGCGGCGCCGCACGAGCGCCCGAGGCTGATAGTGCTCAGATAGCGCGCCGCCGCCGTACGAGTGGCTACAGCTCGGAGGAGCGGAGCCCTCTTGCTATTGACGGAGGGCGCTCTCAAAAAATCATCCTCAGCTGCGGATAGAGCCGCGTGGGTGTGTTTGTGCGGCATGTAGAAGTGCGACGCTGAACTTAATCAGATGCCATGTGCGCGCATGGCGTGTGTTGTGGCTGGCTCCAACAAAAATCGCGCGTTGTTTAGTGCAACCAGTGCAGACAGGGTGCATCCTACGGACATAATTGCATTATCATATGATATGAGAAGCGCGTAGCGCTGGCAAATTCTTGCCGCCGCAGGAAACCTCCGCCGGTCCCGATTTTCGTCAGGGTTGACAACACTTATCGCCCGGGGTGTTGCATTGGCCGGTGAAAAAACAGTCATCTTGTTATCGCCACCGTGGAGCCGTACCACATTATCGTCCCGCCTGTCGCCATCGCAGCACTGGCTGCCATGACCACTTCTGCGCGGTCGCCACACAACATATATCGCGCCGGTCGGCGTCGGTTAGTCACGTGGGAGCGAAAGGAATGACACGTGTTGGTCCGTGCAGTCCGTGATGGCATCGCACTGCGTGCACGCGGGGAAAGGGCGAATCCTCCGCCCCTGTGTCCTCGGATGACGTCACGGGTTGTGAGCGGCGCGGTGCCCGGGCTTCCCTTTCGGCGACTTGTCGGGGGGTAATGGCATTAGGTGTGCGTCGCCCACCGGCCCGAAATGGTCGTGTTGTGAGGCGGAAAATGGCGTTTAATACTCCTGCAGTCGGAGGGCTAGTGGTGCCTCATAGAACGCCAGGGGCGCCTTATACCTTTTCTGAACTAACACATCGTTGGAGGGATGGGGCGAGAGGCTGTTTGGTCAACACTGTGTTGCGTTAGCGACTCCCAGACGCCTGTTTGCATCTATCTCTGCACTGAACTTGAGCCCCCACCTATCTGTGGTGTTTGTGGCGTCGCTGTGACGCCACGCGACGACGCCGGCGTGCTAGCGCCGTCGCGCACGCGTGTGTTCATCTGCGCCCCGTGTTGTCTGCCTTGTGACGTGTGGGAAACCCTGGGCGCCTACGTTCCACCGTGCGACACTGGTGCCCCCACCGGTGGCGCATGTCACACTGTGAAGCCAGACGCGCGTGGGCTAGCCTGTCACAGTTGAATTCGGCCATGTACCGTCCGCTGATCTGGTGGGCGCCGCCGGCAGGACACATTTGCGCGCGCTAAGACGTGGGTCAAGGAGCTGCAGCGCCAGGCGTCGCCCAACATTGTGATCGCGCTGGCCGGCAACAAGGCCGACCTGGCCAACAAGCGCATGGTGGAGTACGAGGAGGCGCAGACTTACGCCGAAGACAACGGCCTGCTCTTCATGGAGACGTCCGCCAAGACGGCCATGAATGTCAACGAGATCTTCCTGGCCATCGGTAAGAACGCTCTCCGGGCGGGGGCTGGCCCAAGAAAGGCTGACGCGGTGGGCCTGTCTTGGGGCAGCGGCGGGTCTGGACGAGAAGGGCGGGTTTATCGTCGCCGATTTATTCAGCGCTCTGTCGCTTCGCATGCATGCTTGTTGTGGAGTCGTTTAGCTGGCTAGGTTTGTAATGTGTTCGTCACATTTTACAATGTGACCATTGACCAGGCTGTGGTTCTGCATAGATTAGGTGGCGTACATTACAGCCGTGACGGTCGCCCGTCTCCGCGGCTCTTTCCGCCGCACGTCCTGGCGACCCGCGGATGGACACCGAATGTCGTGACGTCGAGTTGCATCATCCCTGCGACATAATCGGTTTATTCTAGTTCTCGCAGTAAGCACCGAGCATGGCCGCTCCGCCCCTGTGGCCACCCCCGCCGCTGTTCCTCCCGCCACCCCCGCTGCCGTTTCTGCCACCACACCCGCCGCGTTCCTCCCGTCACCCCCGCCGCCGTTTCTCCTGCCATCCCTGCCGCTGTTCCTTCCGCCACCCCCGCTGCCGTTCCTCCCGCCACACCCACCCCCTTTCGTTCCTCCCGCCACCCCGTCGCCGTTCCTCCCGCCACCCCGCCGCCGTTCCTCCCGCCACACCCGCCCCCTGTCGTTCCTCCCGCCACCCCGCCGCCGTTCCTCCCGCCACCCCGCCGCCGTTCCTCCCGCCAACCCCGCCGCCGTTCCTCCCGCTACCCCCGCTGCTCGTGCCCAGGCGGGCATGGAGCTCCCGCTGAGCTCCCGTCTCTCCGCAGCCAAGAAGCTGCCGAAGAGCGAGCCGGGCGGCGCGGCGTCCGGCGCCGGAGGCGGCCGCACCCTGAGTGACGGCGACTCGGACCCGCGCGGCTCCGGCGGCTGCTGCAACAAGTGATGGCCCGGCCCGGCTCGGCCGGCGGCCGCCCGGCAATACTGTTCATAGTGAGTGGTGGGCGTGCCGCGTCGCCGTCCCGACACGCGTCCGGCGGCTGAATGTGCTGGTGACCGTGAAGGCTGTTCACTGGCGGTGTGGGAGACTGTCCTCAGCGGCAAGAGACGGCGGAAGTGGTCGGGTGAGGGAGGAGGGGTGCCTCCCGGAATGAAACAGATTTAACATTAACTTCGTTATATTGCATGGCAGAAAATGAGCCAAACGTCGCGTCGCTCCACCCTCCTCCATGTTGGAAAGTCCGCCGTTACGGCTGCCCACCTCATCTTCCCGCGTCCTTCGGGCAGTGCTTTTCATCTTGTAACGAGTGGGTGCCGCCCCTCTTACCCCCGCCTTCCTGACTCGCCAGATATGTGGGCCTGCTCACAGCGAGTTTTTGTCCCATTTCTCGTTCAATCCGCCGTTTGTTAAGTAGCAACAAGACATATTGCGACATGCATGTAAATAGAGGAGCGAACCATAAGGAAGCGAATAAACTGATCATCGCAGATCGTTGTAGCACCTGTAGGGTACGTGGTTGTACTGGTTGGCGATCCTTCACTTCCGGCGGGACGGAAGAACTGTAGGGTGCATGAGAGTTACGTGGTATCATCTTGAAGTGCGCGACTACCGACGCACCGTGGTCGGGCGCGCACGGCCGGGGACATCTCCCCGCCCAGCCAGCCGGCGTCGGCTGGGACGCGGCCCAGTGTATGTGGTGCCGCGGCCGAGGCGGTAGTGTGCCGAGGCCGAGACCGGCCCGGCCGCGGCCGCCCTGCGGTCCGGCCCGTAACCACGACGCCACCATCGACCACGCACATTTGACTATCGACCGAGCTGGCGGCGGCGGCGACGGCGCGCTGGGGCGGCCGGCCAGCTGTGGTCACACGTGGCCCGCGGCCCGCAGCGACGGTCCGCCGCCTGTCAGCGCCAGAGTCGGCTGCTACCGTGCCGCCGCGGGCGGTGTGGGACACGTGGCCGCTGTCGTGCGCAGGGTCGGCCTGCTATCTAGTGTGGGGGTGACTGGGTGTGCCCCATGTAGGTCGGCGTCGGGCCCTCCGGGTGTGAGGGTGGCCGGTGCGTGTGTGCTCCTTGTTAGTCCAGGGTCGGGTTACCCGCCGACGTGTGAAATGCTGAGTGGGTTGGCACGCCCCCGTCGGGTCAGAGTCAGGTCTCTGATCGATGTGTGGGGTAGTGAGCGCTTGTCTCCCCCTTTAGATCAAGGACTGTCCAGGCCGGTACGTGAGCGGTGGTCACAAGGATGGTGTGGCTGGGGAGGCGGGCCGGCCTGGTGGACTGTCGCTGCATTCGTCCGCGATTCTCCCACGCCGCAGTTGCTTGCTCTCGCCTTGTCCGTGATTTCCGTACCACGGATTGTTGTTTGAGTTCATGCGCGTGCATTGCGCAGGAGGTTGTGCGCATCGGCATACTGCGGTAGGGTGTGATGAAGGGAAGATAGCCGCGTGTCCCGTCCACTCCACTGCACATATTGTGCTTCTTGTTTAGACGCTTGCGAATCTTTTGAAAGGCCGGGAACATCATAACTGTCGTTCGACTGTGGCGTTAGCCGCTGATGTTGTAGCACCCCGTGTACGCAACGCTGTAAGTGAAAAAAGACTTTGGCAGGCTGGAATTTGTGTCATGCGTTTTTCCGGATTTTTTCCAAATAATTTCGTTTAAAAATGTTGAACTGCACGAACGAGTAAACCATGACATGCACCATCACTTGGGCAGTCAAACTAAGTAAAAACCGCTTTTACCAAGCATGATGTACGGGGACCTTGGTATGGCTAAAAGGTAACGCTGTAAGATCGCCTTCAAACCGTGTTCTCCATTCCGCGGAGTTTTGCCGACGTCCGCTTGTTGATGTTCCGTGGCACGAAGCTCCTGTCCTTGACCTACCAAAACTGCTGGTTGGCACGCGATGATGCTCACAACGCACGCTTGTCTCGCCTATTTCCCGCGTGTTGATCCCCGCTTCGTGCTGGATCTGTGAGGCCGCCCGCTCGGTAGGTATGCCGCGGATGGCGCGTCTGACGCTGCCCGTGCCGTGCCGTGCCGTGCCGTGCCGTGCCGTGCCGTGCCGTGCCGTGCCGTGCCGTGCCGTGCCATGCCGTGTTGGCGAGCGGCCCGCTGCGTGTCGCCGATCCCTGCCGCGAGGCGCCGGCGCACCCTCGTGCTGTGCCGTGCCGTGTCGGCGAGCGTCCCTGCGTGTGTCGCCGATCCCTGCCGCGAGGCGCCGGCGCACCCTCGTGCCGTGCCGTGCCGTGCCGTGTTGGCGAGCGGCCCGCTACGTGTCGCCGATCCCTGCCGCGAGGCGCCGGCGCATCCTCGTGCCGTGCCGTGCCGTGCCGTGTTGGCGAGCGGCCCGCTGCGTGTCGCCGATCTCTGCTGCGAGGCGCCGGCGCATCCTCGTGCCGTGCCGTGCCGTGCCGTTCTGTGTTGGCGAGCGGCCCGCTGTGTGTCGCCGATCTCTGCTGCGAGGCCCCGGCGCACCCTCGTGCCGTGCTGTGCCGTACCGTGTTGGCGAGCGGCCCGCTGTGTGTCGCCGATCTCTGCTGCGAGGCGCCGGCGCATCCTCGTGCCGTGCCGTGCCGTGCCGTGCCGTGTTGGCGAGCGGCCCGCTGCGTGTCGCCGATCTCTGCTGCGAGGCGCCGGCGCATCCTCGTGCCGTGCCGTGCCGTGCCGTTCTGTGTTGGCGAGCGGCCCGCTGTGTGTCGCCGATCTCTGCTGCGAGGCGCCGGCGCACCCTCGTGCCGTGCTGTGCCGTACCGTGTTGGCGAGCGGCCCGCTGTGTGTCGCCGATCTCTGCTGCGAGGCGCCGGCGCACCCCCAGTCCGCAAGTGATGACCACCGCGTGTGCCGCAGGTCTCTTACCTGAAGCAAGCCCTGCTCGCGCGACACCGGGCTGCCGTCCGCTCGACGGAGCGACATTCCTGTGACCCGGCAGCCGGGTCAGGTCAGGTCAGGTCAGGACTCCGCGCGGCTGACCAATCACGGACTGGCAAAAACACAACACCTAGCGGAACCATCAGCGTCTTTGCATGTGATACGTGTGTAATTTTGTATGAGGGGCGGGGAGGCCGGTGCCCCGGTCGATTTTATGGGCGGCCGGGCGGGGTGACGGCCGTGCCGCGGCGGTCGGCCTCTCGTGTGCTAGGCTCGTGTTTTATTTTGTTAAGCATCTATCAGTTTTGTTAAGTTGAATGTAAAAATGGTATCTGATTGTATTTGTATTTTACGGCGCTGGGGCTGGCGTCCGCTTCGATCATGTTTGCCGGCCGCCCGTGATTGGCGCTCCTGCTGTGACGTCACACGGCCCGGCGGGTCGCGCATCGCTTCTGCCCCGGGGCGCCGCGCCGCCTGAGACACTGCGAGCTGTGTCTGCCTGGCGGCGCGGACCCGCCTCCGGCCGCCAGGGGCGCCACCGTCGTCTACCGCCCTCCTGTAAACAGCACTCGCTATCGCGCTGCTACTCTATTGTAATGTACATAGCAACAAAATATACATATTATTCATTCGGCGTGTTTGGGGTTTGGGGACAGATATGATGGAAAAATACAGCGTGGTAGTCGTCCTTTACGGGCGCCTAAAACAAGAAAGGACAAAGTTGCGCAGTCCAGCAATCCTCTTCAAACTTGTATTTGTCGCCCGTATGTTTACAGCAGATGTTTACGTTTGAAACCTGGTACTCCCTTGTTTTAATTCTTTCAACCCTTCGACATATTAGCGTCTGACCAATCTGTAGAAGCTCTACAATGGCGCCTGATGGCACGCCGGACTGTGAGCGGTCTCCGTAACGGATGCACCAAGCTCTATTACGATGAACGCCAGCGAAGCACGATGTTTTAATCGTCGGAAGCTTGGTGGCTCGCGAGAAAAACGTGATTTATATAACATGCGCCCCGATTTTTGAGCAGTCTCATGTGGTTGGGCGAATCTCGTGCGGACTACCGCTATCACGCGAAGGGAACGTAGATTGTGCCAAAAGCAAAATAAGGGGCGTGTATAGTGGCCACCTGAGGAGGAAGTTGATCTTGTTCAGGCGGGGAGTTGAGTTGCCGAGTTATGTTACCTGAATCTTTGGCGTAAATATGCTATATTTTTACCTATGAGGTAAGCTGATGACTCGTCGCGGGTCATTGGTTGCTCATCCACTCCCTCACAATCAAGAGAAGATATAACTGCCTCAAGCTGACGTCAGCTGGCAGTGGATCGACTGAGACGGTGTGATGTGCTTCAGAGAGAGTGGGTGATGTGAGCGGGCTGACCTTGGGACGGTGTGATGTGCTTCAGCGAGAGAGTGGGTGATGTGAGCGGGCTGACCTTGAGACGGTGTGATGTGCTTCAGCGAGAGAGTCGGTGATGTGAGCGGGCTGACCTTGAGACGGTGTGATGTGCTTCAGATAGAGTCGGTGATGTGGGTGGGCTGACCTTGAGACGGTGTGATGTGCTTCAGAGAGTCTGTGATGTGAGTGATCTGACCTTGAGACGACGTGATGTGCTTCAGCGAGAGAGTCGGTGATGTGAATGGGTTGACCTTGAGACGGTGTGATGTGCTTCAGAGAGAGTCGGTGATGTGAGTGGGTTGACCTTGAGATGATGTGATGTGCTTCAGAGGGAGTCGGTGATGCGGGTGGGCTGACTTTGAGACGGTATGATGTGCTTTGGGGAGAGCAATGAGATCAAAACAATCATTGGTACGAGTGGAGAATGACGAGAGAAGTTGGAAAGGCAGAGGTGCTGGAATGAGCATCTTTCAGTGACAGGAATGACGTGCCACGTGCTCCACCCAGTGTTAACTATCGGGAAATGGTTGAGGCGTCCCAACCTTTACGACCACGAACAGCTCGAGCTGTGAGACCGAGATGTCTTGGAACACTGAATGTGAAACGTTCACGTCGCTGCGCATACGTTCCATCGCATTTTCGACATTCGCTATGGAGGGGCAGTTCTGAAAGCAGTGCTCGTTGCGCTTGGTCGACACGAGACCCTGACTTAGTCCGATGGAAGGTGCCGGGGTCCTGAGTGACCTTGTACCTCAGGATGCGGATCATAGACGCATTTGGGCATCTGGAACCACTGTCCATTATGGAAGCACAACTGAATAATCTCACCGTTTCCCTTCGTCCTCACCGAGGTAACAGCTGCAATGACGTGATATCCGTTGTCTGGTGCCGCGGCTGTTCGAGTTGAGTCGGTCAGCTCCCGCTTTGGCGAGTTCCTGGCTCGATGACGCGCCGTTCGGTCAAGCGAGCAGTCCAGCGTCGGAGACAGAGTAACACAGCGTCGGCGTTGGTGTGGCGGAGCACGGCAGCTTCTCACCTTTCCGGGAGCGTTGCGGTTGAGCTGGAGCCAGCGATGACCCGCCCAGCGAGGGCAATTAAATTTATCCCAAGCTTGGGGCAGGGGCCCAGCCTCTATGGTCATTTATTTTCTGTTAACACTCAAACGGCGTTCACTGTTCGGTGCCAAGTTTTCAGAAAATCGGGGGCTCGCCCCCATCTGCCCCTCTTGTTCCTATGCCCCTGTGACCTACTGTTTTAAGTCATTAAATTTCCAGATCCGATAGTCCCTCTCGTGTAAGGAATACAATATCCCCTTGCCACGAGGATCGACCAGCTGTCTTGCCCTGGTGACTCCTCCGGTCCTTGTCATAGAAACACTGGGAAAAGCCAAGCCGAGGCTGCAACACAGATCCTATTGGACGACACCGCCCAGCTGGCCTTCTTCGATTAGGCTTTTGGGAAATATTCACCCCACAGAAAATTGCAGCAGGCTGAGAAAGCCTGCAACGCTAGAATTTATGCATACATGAAGAATGCTCATTGGCATACAAATTTACTTTGACGTTGTGGCAGCTACTGCGGTTGATTCTTTCAGCTGGGCTTTTGTTTGCATATGCTCCCCGGGTGCTTTTTGAGCATCTCCGGCATGGAGGACCAAACAACAGCGAGCCGGAATTTGTTTGGATTCAGACTGGCGGCGCCGCCCTGCCTCTCGTCTGACTTTCTATGACATGAAGGTCACGCCTCTCGGCGCAGCGTCTGGCTGTTAAAGAGGGCAGCACTGTCGTTATCGTGAAGCGTCTTTCCCGGAGCGGCCAATACGGATTGGACGACTGAGGTGACCGATGGATATCACAATGGTTTGATCGCATTCATCGCACTTTAACGCTTCTATGACTGCTATGTGTAACATACATTGCACTTGTCGAGACTGCGTTGTCCAGTATCACATCTAGTAACAGATCATAACGTAGATTCGCCATTGGCATCGGCATGGGGCACTCTTGTGACTCAGGCTTGTTCTGCCTGAGCAGAAGTTCAGTAGCTATCCCGATTTCTTACGATGGCCATCCGGCCAAGCTGCTTTGTAAGAACCCTGAACAGCTTTTCCCCAGATCCGCCACTCACGGCTTGGCCCGCAGACAACGCCGCCTGAAACATCAACAGGGCCCCCGACAGCCCTGTGAAAACACTCCGACTTGCGGGTGCAACTTCGCAGCTGGTCATAAATAGCCGGCGGCTACGACTCGCGTCGCCGGCGCCGAGAGATGAGCGTCGGCTCTGATGAGGGGCCTCCTCTCCCTCTGAGTATTGGTTCACACGGGTGGCCGCCCCCTCCCCTGACGGCTGCCGGCTCTGAGCGTCGGTTCAGGCGAGGGGCCTCCCTTCCCTCTGACGGCTGCCGGCTCTGAGCGTCGGTTCAGGCGAGGGGGGGGGTCCCTCCCCCACATACCCCGGCCGGCTTCGATTCCTTTGTATTTGCTTTTTTGTTGTCCTTTCGATCAGGTGATGGTCGGGCGTGGCATAACACTTACTCCTCGTTTACAATGGGTTAGGGGCAATGGCACAGTCCCTTGGGCGCGCCTGGGAGTCTGGTACGAACAATGTTTTGGTCGCGGTATCTGAACACGTGCTCGCACTGGAAGCATGCCCGTACCGGTGGACGCAGCGTAGAACTCGTACCGAGTCCCCCCCCCCCTAGCTCATGTGTATGTTTGTGGAGGCAGTGCTCATCACATTTTCTCCGATCTTGATGTCCGCAAATGGCCCTCATGGAAATTGCAACAAGTTTGCTGTAACTGGTGAGCTGTGGCAGCCTGGTGGACCTCAAGTGCACCGGAGCCCATGGTTTCCTGTGGTCCGGTGCTCTACATCCCCGATAGAAAATAAAATATTGTGTACAATCATTAGGCAGGATGCTAACAGAGCCGTCATGCGAAAGGCCTATACGCGAGTAACCAGGGGCGCAGCCAGGGACTTGGCAAGGGGGCACAGGACAGATGCAGGGGCTCCCGAGAGTGGAAGTCCCCCTAAAAAAAGAAAATGTAATCGCCGGATACGGTCCATATGTTGATCATGGAATGCTTTCTTTGTCATGTTTTCATCGTTACCTTTTATAGCTGAAGGAAAAGCCAGAAGCTACCGTGGGATCATTTCTGTCAGGAATGTTGCAGTCAATAAACCCAAGAAATTATGCGTTAGACGATTACATGAAGTAAACCACCGATGCATTTCATTTTGCAATGGTCCGATGGAATGTTCTTAAGCCGACAACATCCGGAAGCTTTGCAATAGTTTTGATCTGCGTTTTACAGAGATATTAAGGGGAATGTTCCACAGTTGTATGGGGTTTTAAACTGAAAGTGCTCTCTAGAAGATTATCCAGTGCAGATTATAGCCATGTCCTTTTTAACACCCAAACCCGTGTAGTTTGAGCTTCACGTCCGCGAAGACATGCAGACTTTTTCAGGCGTACTATTTCAAGATAACCCAGGCACCTATGACGCCACAATAATGTCATTCAAATGTTGCCATTTCATAGATCATGCGGCGATCAAAACCAATACAAATACAGCTGTCGACTCGTTCATATCTGGCGTTCGTGAGCACGATTGACAATGTAACGACCATCAATTAGTCGTCAATCATTGTTGTGCAAGGTACGATGACGCAGTCCAACAACGACGCATTGAGTGGTATATTTACTAGAAAGAGAAACGGTGCTGTCTAGAGTAAATGTGTGTTAACAGTTATGTCTTTCCTAGGCATAGCAGACTAGGCTGCAGTCGGAGCCTCCGCACGAGACTCCGAACAGCCCTCTGTGTCATTAGGCTCTCAACTTGAGCCCTTGATAGTTGATCCTGGTGAGCCCTCCCGGCCTTTCGGGCCCCATGGAACATTGCATCTGGCCGACTCGGGACCCGTTGCTGACACAGAGCCCCATGTTAGATGCTGCGGGGCCCTGGCAAACACTGCGCTTCCGACCAATGTAAATCGTGGATTTCGGCTTTTTTCCTTTTTGGGAAGTGGACCCTCAGGGCCAGGCCTACACGGAGCCGACTGGCATTGTACGTTAGTAACCGTGTCTGATCGAAATATATGCTCTTATCGACTCAGGAGGCCACTGATCAGCGCACAGGGCGCTCTTGCTGGCACTGGAGTGCCCGATCCTGCAGGTCAGAGCCCCTGAATGCCACTTCCGGCCGGCCCTTCGGGCCCTTAGTTGTGGGTCCCGAGTACCCTCCGGCTCCTCGGTACCTAAGGAGGGGGAGGTACGTGCTCTGTACCCCCCCCCCCCCCTGCCTGCGCCACTGCGAGTAACGGCTTATATAACTGCCCCGCCGTCCTCTGACGAAAGTTCCGGGAGCTGCGCGGCACGCGCACCCCAGGCGGAATCGATGCCCCCGGCTGCGCCGCGGGTCAAGGCCACAGACGGGCGTACCCGGAACTGCGACCCGGTCAACGCTGGCAGAGCGGCCCATTCAACAGAAGCTGCGCCGTTCGTCGAACTGCCGCACATCAGACGGGATGTCAAAGCAAACGGGCCGGCCTCAGGGCGTGGTCCGGCCCACTTTCCGGTGAAACGAGGCGGCTCCGCCAGCCCAAGAGTCGGGGATTAAGCTGGATCCACGGGCTGTTCGAAGAGGCTTGTGTTTATCAACTGGCCCCCTTATTTCCTATCTGCGAATGGAAGCGTGATTTTGAACCGCAGGAGCTTGGTATGCTCGTTGACACGTTCCTTTTCATTTGTGCTGTGCAGTCCACAGCACGTCTTATTTGATTGTCTTAACCGTCCCGGTGAGCTGTTGCAGCCCGCTCCTGCCCGAGGCGTTCCCTCTTTGTTGTCGCAGGCTCCACTCGACCTGGCTGGCGCCGTCACGTCCCGCTGCGCTGGGATCCCCGGCGTCCAAATCAATACGGTGCGTTTGTGGCCCCGGGGCTGGGCGTCGTCGGCGCGCCAGCAGCGCCGTGCAGGGGGCCGAGCATGCGGGAGGCGTGCCGCGAGACGGCGGGCGGGCTTCGTGGGAGGCGCCCACCGTGGATGGCTGTAGGTCCGTTTCCAGAAGGGCGGCGTGGCAAGATGGCCCGGCAAGATGACACTCGACGTTGTTATTGTTAGAACAAAGGGAAAACGTGCTTCCAAGCAGTTGCATTCCAATCCTATCCAACGCGGAATATGAGAAGCTCTCCCTCGAGCAACGGCAAACACAACTAACCTTTGCACGGCAGCAATACGGCAGGAGCAGTGTAACACTGGTACACCAGCAGTTAGCGCAACGTTCTTACGACTTCCGCATACCAACCAAGGGCCCAGATTAAAGATTGCAATGCATGAATGCCATAGCCTTAAAGAACATGGGGTCACCAAATCCATGAACCCATCCGGCCTACGTAATTCATGGGCCCAAACAAAAGCGGCTATTGCCGGTTCTTATTCCATGCTCTCAAGGAACATGATAAGCGTGATGCTAAAACGTGGCTTTTACGCTTCATGGAAGCCCGAGGAACTGACGTGCTGCAACTATTGCACCTCGCCTTCGGCCGTTCCCCACTGCCATAACTGCAGCCATGCTTGGAGGCAACACGTCCGTCGGCTGGTGCTGCAGCGGGTCCGCGCTGACCTGACTGCTTCTGCGGGCTTAGTGCACCTCAGACAGCAAACTCGTGACAACATGAATTGGGGATGGGGCGTGCTGAATGAGTAAGGAGAATATGCCGGAGTGTGTACGCATTGTATCCAAACACGGTTCTTCCGAAGGACTTAGAGCTCACAAAATAGACCGGTTTGCATCAGGGAGATGTGATGCGATCTTATGCGTAGCGCACTATTTCTGTTACATGCTAGCACTAGCAGCGCTATGTATACATATATACAATGTTCGCTAATTTCAGTTACTTTGGACCGACGGTAGTTGGTATGTTTTGTAGGAGGGGGGGGGGGGGGGGGGGCGTGCGTTCGTGCGTGCGTGCGTCGAGGCGTGTGGACGAGATCATTTCCGGATTTCTCGACAATGGTGCTATTATGACTGAAAGGTTAGAGAAGGTAATTGAACTGCAGGCATAGAAAAGCCGCATTTCCTGTGTGTTATCACTGAGAAAAGACTGATCTTCCGGTCTGGGGACCTTACACAGGTTTACAAAGGACTGCAGGTAGTTGCGGTATTTGAGTATGTGTGGCAAGGCACCGAAATTGGCGTCATTGCTCCGCTTGGGTTTTGGCCTGGCAAATTCCAGACCTCAGTGCTTTGTGGCAGCCTTTTTACCTGGGACATTCATGACAGGGGCCGCAAAAGCTGCACCATCTGCCACTGAGGTAGTAAACAATTTTAGTCTGGGTTTCATTGGAGAATGATGATGGCTCGTGTATGTGACCAGTTTCCACGAACCAATTTCTATCACAATTATCTATCCGTGGTGCTGTGATCACGATGTGCTCATTTATTTACTTTTACGAGACTCGTGAACACCTCAAGCCGACTTCCATTCCCTGACCCTAGCTGCTCGTCAGACGCAGTACAACGTCAAGGAAACTCAGAACATTCCTCCGACCTCGACATGACTATAAACACAATCGCGTGACCGCGCGCCTTGACAGACTCAAACGCGGCGCGGGCGGCACACCCTGACGCGGCGCGGCTTCACACGTCCCGCCCGGCGACGTCACTCAGCTGATGCTGTTCTCAGCGTCGGTCACGTGGTCCCCGGCTGCCGACAACGCCCTTCGCTGCGTGGTCTGCTGCGGCAGGACGCGCAGGGGCTATGGAGCCATGGCTGCCATCTGTGGCGCCCTTGTTGCGCTCTCATGTAGGATACAGCGTCGCACCCGGTTGTCAGGACAGTTGAGGAGGGCTGGGGAAGTTATATTTCAAGAAGACGTTACATTTACGACATTGATATACTTGGCAGTTGTTACTTAGATTGTTTACGATATATTTACCACATTTATTTACGACACGGACAAGCGGCACGCTGTGACGTCACGAGCGTGGTACTGAGAGCGTTTGACTAATATCATGCCTACTCAACCAAACAGATTAATGTTTTTAGTGTTTCAGTTGCAACCACAGAAAACGTAAGCCGCCTAAACCATAAAATGCATCGATTTTCTCGACCGAAAGTGCCAGGTTTGGTCAGGTCCATGCTCAACTAATTTGCAAACAAGAAGTGTGGTAAGGGAGGGCATCTGAAATGTGCCTCATTTTGCAGCTTTCCAAATATCTAATTCAGTGAAAATCTTCCTAAAATATTTTCTAGGAAAGGATCCTGTATATTTTGTGGCGCAATTCTGCCTTTGAAACACCGTTGGCTGGCTGATCTCCAGTGCCATTATTGCATCCTGGGCATTCAGCACCAATGCCAATTCATGCCTGGAATCGAAAATGAGTCGATGCTCTAGGCCCCGAACTAAATACGAATTTGACAGCTTAATCTAGTGCGAGTCCGAAAAGAAGATAAACAAATATTTGCCTGGGCCTAATCGAGGTAAAGTCTGTTTGGTGGCATGCTTCGGGCGTAGGGAAGGTCATTTTCACTACTCAACCCCATCCCAACTCTGCCTTTAAACTTCGCTTCTGCGATGCACTCGCATATAAGGCCTTAGACAGTTCTTTGCACTTTCTAAGACGCGTCAAAAGAGCGATGGTGAAGTCTTATGTTTCTGGCCTAAAAGCGGTGGAAATGTTCATTTTTCAACGGATATTAACAACCTGCACTTTTGGTCTCATAATCACCGAAACACGGTGCTGATTAGCACCCACGCACACACATACGCTTCGTGTCCATGTCGCAAACCGAAAACCCAGCTGTAATTGCCACTGGTAATTTAGAAGGTGTGTGTTAACCCCGTAGTTACTCAAATATTGTCGGATCTGAGGCTAGACGCATGCAGTTATCATTTATAATACCTTGAACAAGACGATATAATTGTAACTTGTGCGCACATAGTTATCACTCATAAGACCGTGAACAAGTTTACCACCATCTAGCTTTTGCTACATCGACCCGGCAGAGGCTCAAACTGCAAAGCGTTCTGAACACAGCATTCGTCGTTACCATGCGTTACGAAGCGATTTGTGTGATCGTGCCTACATTTGCCCATGATGAAAATAATGTGAAAATGAAAATGGTACTCAGTCGAGGACCCAGTCATTCGGGCTCATGTTTGCCTTATCAATCACTTGCTACCGAACGTCATAAATAAAGCTCACATATTTATTTATTTTCTGAAGCGCTGAACTGGCCGAACGCAGCCGCTAAACATGATGAATCAGCACATGCCGTTGCCTCTTATGCTTCGCACGCTGCTTTACTTTGCACGCCGCCTCCATCCTCCGCCGCTGTGGGACGTACGACTTCCGACGGAGTGGAAAATCAGCCGGCCACGGCTGTAGCCATGGGTTAGAATCAGACCGGATAGCGCAATCAGCCAATAGCAGTGGTTAAGACCTGACTGGACCAGGAAATAAAAACAAATATGACGGATTGGGACCAGGTTGGTACAGCAGGGTTCTAAGCATTGTGTAGTGGAACAATCGCAGTTTTGGTGGGCAAAAGACTGCTTTTCACTGAAATAAATGAAACATGCTCTCAAGCTCGAGCGAATATGAAATGAGTAGTTACATACCGGAAGTTAGTGTGCTTATAACATGCAAGCATGCGATAGATGTACCTATGACATTCCTACTGTTAACGAACCTCGGCATGCGCCAACAGTGATGCAGTTCGGCTCAATCGTGGGGCACCCCGTTTTTGTGACAGATTTTCCTCCACTCTAGAGGTCTTCACGGCATATGGAAACCTATGGGTACCCACATGAAATGGATAACGAGTTGGATGCAATACAAATTTGGGGGCGATTACGGATACGGGAACGGGTAAAAGGGTAAGTCGTTCACGAAAAGTCGGGTAGATGCTTTAAGAAATGCTGCGCAGTGTTATTGCCGGTGCCCCTTTAAGTCATAATTTGCCCCATTCCCATAATATTTGTTTTTACTAACGCAAATGAGTATGCTTTGATGTGGGTCTGGCGGCTTGGTGCATATGTGCGCCAGTAATCGGACAGTGGCTCGTTTTCCGAAACTGATCTAAAATACAGAACACTTAATGCCCTCTAGCTTGGCCCGAAAACACCAGTATTACTACATAGGGTCTCAGGAAAGCACAAGCATGCAGTACGGCTTACTGTGGCCGACGCACATTCAAAGTATTGAGTGTTTTACCAGATTTTTGTTGTAGTTGCCAACACCATGAATCATTGCAAGTGAGCCAATGTCGTTGCAGGTATGTTCTGAAGCGACCTGCTCACGGCGAGATGTTTAGCTTTTGAACCTTTCCAGATCTGGACTGTCTGGTCAGATGAAACCCTATTTTAATTTGATAGGTTTTTCACTTTCTTTTCGCATCATTTTTTGGCCTCCGAAGCAAATGGATGTTGCGCTGACGCTATTGAGTTGGGACTAACAGAGGCGCACCCATGTGGGGCGATCACGGTGTGGCCTGGATCTCATCAGCGCACGGGGTCACAAACTCGGCCTTTCTGTCCGTCAACCTAAGAGAGGGGTGGGTATACATGCAGTGCGGTTCAGATCGTACATGGTAATTTTTGCGCCATGGTTCTTGTGCTCAACTGCACAACTCCAGCATCTTAAGCTACGCTAGGGAACATTTGTTGAGAGGAGTATTCTACCAAGCACGCTATCATATTGCGCTTCATGACATACAAACCTCTGCGAGGACAATGGTAGCCTCAGGACAACCCGACCACAAGCTTATGCTCTGGTCGAACTTAACCTACTAGTCCTCATCATCGGCGCCTCTAACGTTGGTTGTCGTGGAAAACGCAGGTGTCTGGATCGCTAATATTTAAACTTGCAGCGTCGTCGTTACCCCCCCCCCCCCCTCTCTGTCTCCCACAAGGTATGCGATGTCTGTTAGCTGATGACGTGGGTCCCCACGGCCCAAATGCACCCAGAGGCCTGCGCCCCCCCCCCCCCCCTCCATCACTTAAGAAAGATTCTAGATGTGTCGCTGAAAGTAAGAAGTGGAACAAAGTCATATCACACCCAGCTCAAAAATTAGGCTAATTAGGGACAGGTGAACAGAACGATGTGAGCTGTTTCTCTTACCTCCTCGCGGAATGATCAAGTTCTGGATCTTTGTTGTCCCGCACCTCACGCAGGAAAAACGCACATGGTGTTGCCTGTAGCAACTGTACGGGGTCATAAGGTTTATTCGCAACAGGCCATTCTTGACAGCCATCTGATCATTGCTATGTTCCAAAGAAAAACAATATCTTGTTCCATGCAGCAATAACACTGTGCTTCGTTTTGATAATGCCAACAACTTTGAATGGTCTCAGGTGCGCCATTTGCAGGCCTTCCAAATTGTTATAAACGCACAAGCACACACACACACTAAAGGTATACATGAGAGTATTCATCAGTTCACAAACATAAGCATGCGACAAAGTTTGCATCGTGCCTTCAGCCTCAACCCGTCTCCATCTCCCCACCAGTCTCCATCTCCGTTCAACACTCTTTTATCTTATTCCTGCTAAAGTGTCACGCTCGTGAAACCTCTGGGCTTCCTCAAGTAGAGTGCGGAAGAGCTGGTAATAACGAAGACCTTTTGAGACAGAACTCCTTTACGCACTTATAAAAAATACTTATCGACAGCCTTTCGTCAATTATCATTTTCTCCAAATTTGCACTTAGCTTGTTCGCAATATATTTGTCAGTGACCATATGTGAAATGTGCATGATCATACAATGTATTCGGGTATGCCTCGGATGCAAAGCCTAGCACTCGTACCTGAATTAGATTCCTCTATATACCCACTGAATGGATTATTGTTTCCACTTAATGGCTATCGGCACAGGCCTTGGCAGCACACTTGTGCTTGGCTTCACTGTAGTGAAATCGATTCCGGTTCTCACTCACAGCACAGGGTATTTGCTTTGATTCTGGCCCCGAGCTGCACAGCCCGGTTTTGCGTTCACTCCAGTTCCGATTTACAGGCACGTCGCTCACTGCCCGCATTGACTACGATGACGCTGGTTCCGGCGATAATAGCTTAGGAGTTATTTTGCTTTTTGAGGCCCATGGGTACCAAAAGAGCCCAAACGAGAGGTGATTATACGGCTGTTTATGCCTGTGATCCATTTGGTGCACGCACAGTCATCTATTCTGGTCGCAGTGCGTGCGCCGTTGTTGTGATCAATAGCGTAGTGTTTTGATCACGATGCGTTTTTATTTGGATTCTGTTAGCAAAAAACAAAATCGCTTTACGGCACTATCAAGCTATACATATGCTTTTCTAGATATAGTTTTACAAGAGAATACCACGTATTTATCAAAGCAGATGACTCGACTGATTCGGCTCTGACGGCAAATCGCAATGAAATGTCACCAAAATCGATTCCACTCTGAAAACGCAAACCACCGATTCCAGAATCGATTTGGACTCTTTCCGGGGTTTGTGTGACGGGTTTTTGTGACACTATTATGCCGAAGAAGTAACGGCATGATTTTAATTAGAGCCGCAATAGGTTCTCATAAGACCGATTACCGCAATCTCTGAGGAACTGAGCGTTCGACGCCGGCCTGCGTCACCGTTCTCGTTCAAGAATCAAGCAACTCAAATGAACTGGACGAGCTAGATCTCGAAAATTGCATACGCTTAGAGCTATAGCCCAGCAGTGCATTCCGATGAAGTGGAGCAGATCGGCGGATTGCTTCTGAAGAGGGGCCACGGGAGCCACCCGCTGCGCCCCCCCCCCCCCCCCTCCCTGTCCCCTCCCTCTTCTGGGAGGTCTCGAGGGTGGTCGCAGACGGCGACGCGGCACGACTTTGGACGCCTGCCCGCCGAGGTTTCGCTTGAAGCGTGCGCTAAACCCTTCTGGACAACGGCTCAAAGCCATGCCTTCCGCGAACTTGCTGGCCTCTTTGCCACCAGCCCCCCCCCCCCCTTCCAACTGGCCCCTGACGCCCCTGGCACGCTGACAGGGCATGCTGGGGTGGGAGCGGGCAGGAGCTGAACTGTCGGCCATGCGATATGCAATGTGTGGACACTACATGCCTTCCTCACCATGCCACAAGATCATGCGATATGCAATGTGTGAACACTACATGCCTTCACTACCATGCCACAAGATCAGGATCAGGATCAGGATCAGGATCAGGATCAGGATCAGGATCAGGATCAGATGACAAGATCAGGCATTCTGAGGCCAACCAAACACGGCGCAGCCCGTTTAGTACGTAGTAGATGCGGTGATTTTCCACGGACGGCGGATGTTCCACAAATGTTTATTGGGATGCCAGTAGCACATGATCTGTTTTATAACAGACGAGTCGACGGCTCGTGAGCCACAACGCGTCGCTCGTGCTGCTCACGAGCGACGGGCGAGGCCGTATGCATTTAGCTGACCGTGTGGCTTCATCAGTATAATGCTCGCAGGCGTGTTCTAATGAAGGGAAGTGCCATGTGGCATGGCATTTTATGACATTTTAGTGGCATTTGTGCCATTAAGTGAAAGTGGCACAATATGGCCGACGAAATGCGTTGTCTAGTTATTGCAGTTTTGGTGGCTCCTGTCCCCAAACTTGTGCCGTGCACCTGAATCGCATCCTGGAAAAAAACATTGAGGTCAGAATGTGCAGTTAGGCGTTGCAAACTTTAGGGATCAACTGCCGCAAGATAAATCAAAATTTACGATTGTACGCTACGTTTCTTAAATAATGATGAGAAAAGTAAGTAGAATCATAATAAGCCAATATTTACCCATATAATTTTGTTAGCATTAATACAAATGCGCGCAAAACAGGGGCTTGCCCGTCACTTTATACAATTTCAGAAGGGCCTTGGCCCCGTTGACTTGGGGGGGGGGGGGGGGCTTGCTTTAGCTTCCTCAATGATTCTCTGAGTTCTCAATCTGTAAGAATAGGAAATACTGGACCAAAAATGCATATCTCTGAAAACTGTCGCTGCGCAAAGGGCATAAACAAAGCACTACTAATATCGACAGGTTTTTCACGAGAACTCAGGTGGATAGGGACACAAACTATCGGCTACCATATGCGGCAGTTTTTTAAAGTACAGGGTGGCCCAGGTACGAGCTGGCCGATGATTTGCTCAGCAGTGGAACGTGTACGTGACTCACAGTCGTGACTGTAGTGGCATTCAACTGTCAATTGAAAGGGAACACATGATCAGCGGCAGTTGTAGTCTTTGGAGATTCCGCACCTGTCGAGATGGACAACTGGCGGTCCAGGGTGCGCAACAGCTGGATCTGTTTCAGGCGGCCGATTGTGCGATCGATCGTGTCGACAGCGATGCGTCCTACCTTAAGTCTGAAGACGGCCTTGAGTTATTGAACGTTTGTGGGCTTGTCCATGTGGACGTGTTCCTTGAGGTCATTCCACAGCGTAAAGTTCAGGAGCGACAGGTCAGGCAAGGAGAAGTCATGACACGGCAGTCTTAAGCTTACGTGCCTTCGGGGGAAATAATGCTACAATAAAGTCAATGGAGCCCGTGCCGTGTGCTGTGTCACCCCGTCCTCCTGGAGCCACTCCTTGTCCCGATCTGTCCCGTGACGTCGCCCCAGAGGGGCGACCCACACGGGTGTCATAGCGGCGGTGAAGGATCACTCTGGGGCGGTGCTGACAGGATCCCCGCTCCCGTTCTCAAAGGGCATCTTCTCTAGAGTCATGATTGGATGAATATAAGATCGCTGATGATTGCCAATGTTCTGATCATGTTTTACGACTAAATGGCCCCTCGAAGGCCATTGCAGTCTTGATTGCGTGGCAAATACACTTACTGGCTGCTGCTGGACGAATACACTACACTGGCTGCTGAGAAAAAAAGCGTGGGTTAACTTTCTGAGGCCACATTGCATAAACGATACTTTTATCTAGCCACAGCCTGTGCTTAACTTTTCCTACCTTTCTACGACTTATTTGCAAAGGATGTTGTTGTTTTGCTAAACGGAGAGCATACGGTACAGCCGAGAGACCTTTCATAGAGTTCCGGGTATCCATTCTCACGGAAAAGTAGTGATGTTTTAACATGACTTCGCTCACTCGTGGTGTGTGTGTGGCGGGGGGGGGGGGGGAGGGGCGGGATCAGAAGGCAAACACACCGCTCGTCACATTTGTGATCGAAGGACTGCTTTCTAGGTATCCATATGGTCGAAGCTTCTTACGCGTTTTGACGGGAGCGACCATCATATTTTTTAAAGATTTGGTCAGTACCTTTTCATTGGTGTGTTTCTGGGATGAGCACCCACGCCAAGCAGTGCTGGCTGCATGAGCCCGATCCTACCATCCGGTCGTAGAATTCCGGGCCAACGGTAGAACTTTGCGGCGAAAGCCTGTAGTACCATCATGCTCGTACGGTCCGCTTGCCCTCTGACGTCACCTGGCCGTCCGCGCGGCCGCTGTCACTGACCTCAGGCTTCCTCAGCCAGGGATGAAAATATGTGCTTTAGGCGACTCGAATCCACCCCGCCACGGAGGAGGGGGGGAGACGAATCTGAAAGTAGGGGCCTTAAGCAGTTAGGCTACCGGCGCGAGCTAGATATAGTTTTGGACAGGACGGTTTTAGGGGCATTTCAATTGTATCTATTCCACGTGGTTCAATTCCTCGGTAAAAAGGGTCCGAGGAATGGAATCAATCCATTTTGTTCGCAGTGCTCTTGCGTGAAAGAAATGTTTGAATGGTGTTGATCAGTTTTTATGAAAAAGATATGATCACGAGCAACGAATCCAAGCGCCCAGCTTTCTCACTATAACCAATGGTTTCTCGATAAGTCGTTCATCGTTCAGCCACATCCTCGCGGTATACTGAAGGTCGGCTATTTTCGACACGAGTATACCCAGCTCATAACGACGAGATACCAAGAGCCAAGAACCTTTCTTGCTTATATCAGCTTCCAAGCGAGTCAAAGCGATCGTCACACCATCTGTTAACATGACCACTCTAGTGTGACCCCTCCGGTCACTTACCTTCACCTGCTCTGTCTTAAGGCGTAGCAAAAAGAGACTATCATTTTATTTTTGGCGGATGATATCCTTCTTACTTCCTGACCGCCAACAACTTAAAATTATGTAATGGTGTTACGCGTTTGAGAGGGCAGCAATCGCAGTTTAAGCAGCTCATGCGTAATGCTGCCTGTTTTGGCTGTCATCCTGTCGGCCGAACGGGCTCATGCATGCGAGTTCGTCTGCAGCAGGGAAGTCGCGAGCGTACTCCCTGGCTTGAGCCGGTCCGGCCGCGGCTGCATGGCGCTCGCGCCGCTCCGCCGCTTGCTGATGTACCATCTTATCTGTGACCTAACGTATCTTAATGCGTCGCCAGTTTCGGTGCCGGATACATACAGAGAAGCATTTACATTGAATTAATGTAATTGCAAGCTGTTTCTTTGCGCATTGCAGTGAAGCCAGGTGTGTGCCGTAGCCGTATGCCAGAGGTTTGTGACAGGTCTGACTGCCCTACACAGCCGTAATCTGGGCGAAACGGCCTGGACTTAATGTCTTTGCCGGAAATGTCTGAAACACGTGCACTGTGCGGTGACATTGTGGAATCGTGGACCACATGGGAGAAACACAGCGGATACATGAATGTCAGGCCACTCAGTGGCTGCAGCATTGGGGACAGCTCACAGCTCACTCTTCCCCCCGTTCCGCGCTGCGCCCACCTGGATGACGATATCTCCAGTCAGTATTTAAAATGCAACAAAACATGTGTGAATTTGCAGCGAGTAGTCCATACACCCACAACAAGCGTCACAAGAATGCAAACTTTTGCAGTCCGAAGGGTTGTATCGTAATGATGTTTCACGCTTGTATGTCGCAGAAATCAAGTTAAAGTGCCGCAGTTTGTGAACGAGGCTAGGCATTGACCTGAGCGGTGCGCATAGGTTGCTGCAACCCAAAAACCGCGTACCCGCAGCAAACCTTGGTCACGAATGTCGATTTGTATTCTTTGTGAGGGCCCTGGCCCTCCCAATGTTGAGTTGGGCACGCAATGTTGGCTTCCCCCCCCCCCCCCCCCAATAGTTTTGGGTGGAATACTACAAAAAATGTGGATAAAAGATGATCACAACACAAGGACTATCTTCTTTGATCTTTGTGCGTGGTGGTGTCTTGTGCTACTCTCATAACAAAAGGTCATGGTTGTTCTCAACACTCACAAGATAAAAATCATAACAGCTGAGTGGATAAACGATGCAATAAACTTCACATACCTAGCGCCATAAGACACACAATGGTTTGTGAAGTTAAAGTGAAAGGCTCTGGAATATAGGGATAACCCAAGTCCATCGTGGGGAAACCCCGTCCCCATCCCCCACAGCCGAAATGCGTGCCGCCTCCCATGACCGCCAAGGAAGAGCGCCATCTGCGCCTAAAATGGCCTCTAAAGGGGCGCCTTCACGTGCCGATCATAAGAGACGCGTGCGTCCAGTGTCTGCTCCCTGGATCCAACCTTGCGTGGCTTCTGTGCTGCTTAGACTTAAGACATTTATAAATTATACAAAGATTTAAAGCAAATGTTGCATTTTATCAAAATAAAGTGGGCTAAATCCAGTGAGAAGAAAGCGTGGGAGGGAGGGGGGGGGGGGGGTAGGCTGTCGAGCTTTCGGTTCGTCTCCCCTCCAATAATTAACAAGAACTGACACCCTTGACCTTGGTCGTTTTTTAGTTTATGTATTCCACAACGTCTGTCAGCGTGGCTTTTCACTGATGATCGCCCTTTGTAAAGCCACGCTGAGCCGCGTTGAGTATGCAACGTTTAGGCCCGTTTAAACAGTCGTGCATCAAGCAGCTGTGCATACAACACCATGACGTTGTACATGTACAATGTGCAAATGCACACGGCTCATAACGAGCACGACAGCCGTGGATGGCGATTTACTTTGTCAGTTGCGACGGCTTTACAACAGACGACAATTATCCTTTCTCCGCTTGCAGTAAGACATACCGCCGATGATAATGATCAGTCTGTTGTGGATGTCAATCCCGTATTAAGACAGGCGCCTTTGTGCTGAATGTGACGCATGCAGAGGCGTCACTTTATGTACATTCGTGGGCGCCTGGGCCCGGAAGCTGACTTGGCCCCCCTCCCCTCCAATGCTCTTCTGAACCCCTTCAATGCATATGAGCAGAGAGAATGTTGGCGAAATAAAGACGGAACAATTACATTGACTAACGGTGTGCTAGGAAGTACGTATCTAAATACATCACCATTATTATCAGGTTGATTTTGTGCCAAATAGTATCCTTTTGGTACCTGGTGAAAACTGGGGTGGGATAAAGAATAATTGCCTGCAATATATGGCAGCTTTTAAAAGTACGAGGTGGTCCGGATCAAGGATAGCGCATGTTTTCCTGAATACTGGAAAGTATATTTGTCGCAAAATCGTGACTGTGGTGGTTAAACAACACGATCAGCAACCGCGGTAGTCATCACTGATACCTCGCTAAGATCAGCTGACAAGTTTTCCTGGGAATAACACCCCGCTCCAAGCTTTTTACCTAAAGGCAGCTCACGGTACCTTGCCATGTGAAGTTGTGCTTCCGCAGGCTAACAATTTAAATATAAGAAACCCTATTATGCAATATATATTTACATCGAGAACGTAAATTCAGATGGCTTAAATACGGGGAGAATTCGGAATTTGGCAGAAGGCTAGGTCGGCCTTTTCTGGTGAGCCCTCTCAACCGATTTTAGAAAGTGACACCCCAGACACCTGCCAAGGCGGTCCGCTGTTCACCCTTGACTCCGTGACTGTTCCGGAGGACAGCTGATGCTCCGATCATCACGATCTGTTCCTGGACATTGCAGGGGGGGGGGGGGGGGTTACGCAGACTATGTATACGCAGACTATGCAGACAGGCTGTGCAGTATGTGGGACGTGCTGGTCTGTTCTCAGCCGGTTAATTACCAGCCCGCCGTATGAACCGACCTCGAACGCCCATTGGCTGTGGGCTAAGTCAAGGACTATTCTTTAAAGGGAGAGGAAGGGATACGACGTAACGAGTGGTGGAAAGCCACTAAAGCATGTCTTGTTATCCTTTCCACTTCGTAATCAAACGTACGCCACGAGCCTGATGCCGGAGCACGCACCCAAACATAAGGTATCATGTTCGGTCTCTACGTCTCCCACCTCTCGACGGGCAGCAAATAGACACCGCACTCAGCACGAGCCCCTGCTCCGTGCCCCCCCCCCCCTTTCCCCCGCTCCCCCATCTGACCTCCTGCCGTCACAACCCGACCCACGGGCCGGCATCATGCCTTGCTGGTGACGCAACGTGCCTGCTTCACGTGAACAGGGCGCCGTGAGCACGCACTGTTCACGTGGACAGCGGCGCCTCTGATTGGTTGGGCGGACCGCACCCCCGCCGCCCATTGGTCGATACGCACACGCCCAGGTATGAATCCCACACTCGGCGCCAGCGCAGAAACGCGAAAGCTTTGTTATTTGCTGGTGGGTGGTGCTGCGGTGAGGAGCGGCCACGGAACTGAACCTGTGCAGGAGAAGGCGGTTGGATGGTTTTGAAGACCATGATGCTGGAGCACTTTCTTCTCTCGCCGCCGGCGTCGCCCCGGCTAGAGGACAACTACACACAGGTCAGTACCTGAAACGTTTCATGGTGCAAGTGCAGGTGGCTGGTTATCTTCCGGGGTTCATTTCTGGGGTGAAGTCGTTAAAATCGCTAAGACCTGTTGTCGTTTTACGGTGATTGAAATTATCAGTTTCATGCAATCTCGTGTGCTTGCGGCCTGAGTCCCATTATGCTGTCCCAGCTTTGTCCTGGGAGGCGGGAAGCGCGCGGAGTTCATGTTTGTAATCATGAAATGCCAGTGGTCTGGGTCGTCATTATGCCGGCCATTCTGCACGCTTCTTGAGCGTTTGGCTAGCAATACAATTCACTACACCGCGACCTTGGGATTGTCTGGACCAATGTCGCCTGAAAGCTGGCAGCATTGGCGTGTGACGTGCGTAACCCCCATCGTAAACGTTGTGCATTGCGGTTCGGCTGCCCCGGTATTTTCTTACGTTTGTATTCCTAGCTCGCTGAATATTCAGACGGGTCCCCGTCAACGTTGTCCGACCTGTGGGTGAGGAATCCATTTCGCTACTGACTGGCGCGCGTTTCCCTGATCCCCGCCCAGACCTTCTCCCCGATTCTCCGTTGGGCCCGTTGCATAGACGTGGGGTCTTTGTCCCGCCGCGGACACCCCTGGGCACCCCCCTCCCCCTGCATCGTCGGAGCGACGCACGCGCTGCCCGGCTGATCCAGGCGGTCGGTGACGTCACCGGCCCGACCGTGACGTCACGGACCGCGATCAGCCGCTGTTCACGTGGACAGGGAATGGGGTGAAGGTTGCGGCGAGCCCCCGACGCGCGGCCACTCACCAACCGGGCGGGCGGACCGTGGCGCCGCAGTGCGGCGCGCCGCGTGCGCGCCACACGTCCTGCTCTCCGGCAGCGGGTCAGTCACGTCGATGGACGGACAGGCGGGCAGGGAGGGAAGGGGGGAGGGGCGAGCCACTGAGCCCGGACCTGCCGTCACAGCTGACGGCCTGGCACTCTGCCAGCTTCCCGCCGCTTTGGCTCGAGAGGCCGGTACTACCGACGGGCTCGGCTGCCGGGTCGTGTTCGGAAGTGAGTCGAGATCGTGTCCCCGGCGGTACTTTGCCGTCCGTGGCTCTTCGTCTTTCGGGTGGAAAGGCGTCATTCATCACCGGCGACAGCCATCGCCAGGCGCAGGCGCACCGTTAGGCCCCGCCGCCGTGCGCTTGTACCCGAGCGCGTTATCGCGGCAGGCTGGCTGATGCTGGCCGGGTGTCTGGACAGCCTGCCCAGTGGACCTCGTGTCCGGTTCACGCCCCATGACCGCTGAGGCCGTCCGTTTACGCTGGGTGAGCAAGGGTCGTGCGTCTGGCGCCAGCGAGCTCGCGCGGCTCGAAATCTCCCGCCAAAACCGCTCTGCGCCGGCGGTGGCGCCAGTTATGTAAGTGACCTCGTGGCTTCCGACTGGGCCCATCACCCCGTCCCCTACCGGGGTGGCTGGTGTGCGTTACCGGCGACGCGAGGTGACGTGGCGACGCCCCCATCCGGACCTGTTCAGCGGTCTGTTGTTACTCCCCCCCCCCCCCCTTCGCTGGTCCCGGGCGACGAACAGCGCAGTCGGCGGGGAAAGCCGGCGGTCATTTGGGCACAGGGGTGCGCTGATGGCGGCATTCATCCTGCATTACTGCGTTAAGCAGATACGAGATTACAGGAGTTGCTGTTATGGATCGGACTTTCCCTGAACGTAACGTGGACATCGTGGACACACCGTGCGTTTTTTTAGGGGGGGGGGGGGTGAACCCGTCAGGAGTCAGCAGGTGCGTTCGAAAGCCGGGCGCGTGCCGCGCCGACTTCTCGCACCTCATGTCGGGCCTGCCGGGTCTGGCCACCGGTCTGACGCGGCCGCTGCTGTTGTTGCAGGACGCCATGCTGGCTGCCAAGAGCCTGATGTCGCTGTCGGCGGCGCGGCGGCCGCGCAGCCCGTCCGGCCTGGCGCCGACGCCGCCGCACAGCGTCGTCTCGTCCGACTCCGAGGCGGAGGAGGCGGCGCCGCAGGTCGCGCGCGCTGCTGCCACCGCCGCCGCCGCGTCGTCCCGACATGACTCCGTGCTGGCCAAGGTGAGCGCGCCGCCCGTACCGCGTTAGCGCCTCGCGAGAGGTGATCATGTGTTGACGCTGTTGCATTACGATAGGGCCGCGTGAAACCAGATCTGCGAAGCTGAGGGCGACTGGCGGCGTGGAAGGCACGCCGGCCCGATCGCGGTCCGTCTGACGGTCGCTGCTTGTCTTTCCAGCTGCTGTGCGACCGGACAGGCCCTGAGCTGCCGCTGTCGCCGGCGTCTCCCTGCGCCGCCGCCGCCCGACCAGCCGCTCGCCAGTCGGTTATCTTCCGCGCCCACAAGGACGGTACGGCGTCGCCGCAGCCGCCAGTGGCGCGGCAGCAGCAGGAGCAGCAGCCGGCGGCGGCGGCGGCGCCGCGGCCGGTCTCGATCGCGCCGCGGCCGGTGCCGCTGCTGCCCCTGCTCTCGGTGTCGGGCGGCCAGACGGCGCCGGGCCAGGCGCTTTTGCTCGCGCCCGGCCAGGTGATCCGCGTGCCGCCGGCGTTGCTGGCGCCGGTCGGCCAGCGGCTGGCCGCCCCCGCGCCCGACCGGCAGCGCGCCTACTGCTGTCAGCACGCCGGCTGCGACAAGACGTACTTCAAGTCTAGTCACCTCAAGGCTCACGTCCGCACGCACACCGGTGAGCGCTGGACGGGTGCCGGGGCCGGGGCCGGGGCGGGGGCGGGGGCGGGGCTGCGGCTGGCGGTGTGCCTGTTGCCGGCCGGCTGTGAGCGCTGCTGTCACCGGCGGAGTCACGCCGAGCGCTGGGCTGACGCAAGGGGCCAACCGGGTTGGGACGGGGCGAGTCGCTGTGTGCGGCGCTGCTCAAGGTCGGCGTTCGTTGTCTGGGTTCAGGTCGTTGTCCTGTCCGTTTGAAGCCGGCGGCCGCGCGTCGCGAGCGGGCGGGTCGTGACGGTCGTGTCCTCCGTTGCAGGCGAGAAGCCGTTCGCGTGCCAGTGGCCCGAGTGCGGGCGCACGTTCTCCCGCTCCGACGAGCTCTCGCGCCACAAGCGCACGCACACCGGCGAGAAGAAGTTCGCCTGCGACGTCTGCCTGCGCCGCTTCATGCGCTCCGACCACCTCACCAAGCACATGCGCCGCCACGCGCGCGACCGCAAGAGCGTCAGTGTGCCGGACGTGCGTCAGAGGGCAGTGGTGCGGCCCTACCTCATCCTGAGCGCGACGGCCGTGTGAGCGGTCTCCCCCGCCGTCACGAGAACGTCACGAGGGGACGGACAGTACCTGACGCGGGCGCCGGCCGGGGGCGGCCTGAGCCGCCGGCCGGCGCGCCTATTTATTTTGTTTCTATTTATGTGTTCGTGTATGCAGCTTTAATGAACGTGATAATATACGCCACGCGCGGTGAACGTCTTTGAGAGATGTGTTCGGCTGGCGAATCGTCGCGTCCCGCTGTTGAAGCCAGACCGGTACAGATCCCCGGCTCGGGGGATTCTGGGCCGTATCCTGTTTACACCAGCCCTCATCGGAACCCGCTCAGGCGGCGTGCGAGATACGATCCAGCGGCGAGACGGCCCGCTATCGCGGGCTGTAAATACGGCGCGACGGGCTGCGGCCGCACTAACAGGGCGCCGACACCAGACGTCTCGCCGTGTTTGACGCTTCAGGGCAAGCCGGGCCCGTAAGACGCTCGGCCCGCGAGCGAGAGGACCGCTTGGGCCGCTCGCGCGCCGCAGGTAGGGCCGGCGAGTTCACAATCTGTGGCACGGTCAGTACCGCACGCTGCAGTACTGAAAACACCGGCTGAGAGTGGTGCCACGAGCGGCGGCGAAGTAACGCCCGGCTACCAGCAGCGTGGGGGACCGGGAGTGAACAACCAGGGAATCCAGTCTGAGCGGGGGATGCCAATCACAACCATCCCGCAGTCGCCCCACTTTTGCCAGCCGAGCATGTGCGCCAGTCAGCTGGTTGAACGATTTCCAGACTTGCTCGCCGTGCACGGTAACACCCCTCGGCTGAGCAGACCCGCATGCCGCACGATGATCATTACCAGGAGTCTGGCGTTGGGAAGTTGAAACCATCCACTCCACGGTTTAGATCATTACGTAGCTGAGTAATGTCCTCGACCTGAGCCCACACTGACGCGCCCTGTTAACCAATCTGTGTGCCGTACAGCGCGAAAAGACACCCCTTGGCAGTTCAGTGATTAGTGTATTTGACCTCAACCATAGCCATAAAAACAGCGCCAAAAGCGATACACAAAACCCGAATAAGCACGGATAAGCAGTACAAGGGGCCCGCGGGCAGCCGTCACAGCCGCGCCCGGGGCCGCCCGATGACCTTGAGGTTTGGCCGGCTGCGGTGTGGGGGTAGGGGAGGGGCGGCCGACCGCCCATCACAGCGTGCGCAGCAAGGCGTGCCGGCTCACAGCGGAACGTTCGCCGCAGCGCCGTCCCGGCACCAGCCAGGGCGTCAGCAGCGCCAGGTGGCGCGGCAACAACACGCCCTCGAGCGCCGTCAGCGGCCGCGTGATGACGTCATACACTGAGCCGGCAGAGGACGGACGGGCTGCCGCGGAGGGCGGCGCGGGCGGGTGGGCTGGCGGGGCCGCAAAGCTTGGGGCTTCCGTGTGTGCCGTTCTTGGTAGGGACGCACTACGTGTGGTCGGTGCGAGGGGAACACGCAGCGGTGGCGGTTGGGCGGTGAGCACTGGGGGTGGCGCCGGCGCGGCACGACGGAGCACACGTGTCACCGTCCGTAAGCCGCCCCACAATGCACTGCACTCTTAACGACATACGACGATAAAGCGTGCCTAGAGGCGGAGTACTACGAGGTCTAGTACTAGAGGCGGAGTACTCTGCCGTCTCACATGGCAAAACCACCAGGGGGAGGGGCCAGTACCAGCGACAGTCCCTGTTCCCGTGGCGAGGGAGTGGCCGCCGCCCGCCTACAGCTTGTCGATCACAAGCCACTTCTCTTTGATGTGCTCTATCTGGTCCGAGACGGCCGGCTTGCGCATGCGCAGCTTCACCTCCAGCTTGCCCTTGACGGTGCGACGGCCCTCGACAATCTGCAACAGACGGCCGCAGGTCAGCGCGGGACGCGCGACAGGCCGGGGGCACCACCCAGGCCGCACGGGGCCGAGGCGACGCTGTCTCCGGGCCTGACGGCGCCCTGAGTCACGGCCGGCGCCCGGGCACTGTTTGTACACATGGCCGGGCGTCACGCGCGACCTTTGCCCCCAGCCGCCGGCCGTTGCCCCGCCCCGGGCCTCGACACTGACCTCACGTGACAGGGCCGGGGAACAGGGTGGGGGCAGGGGGAGGGACCAGCGGGCCGCTTTATAAGGAGAGGAGATTGCTTCTAGCCGCCAGAAGGACGCAGCATTACTTCGGCAAAATGATAAAGCAAAATGATAAAAAATTATGCGGCAAACAACGATCGGACCGGTCAATTTCTGACAAGACGATACCAGAATCGGTTTACAAGGGTTCATTTTCGGGGCATTTTGAACAAAACACCGAAACGCTTAGTTCAGCGGGGTTCCAATTTACAGTCCGTTTTCGCTAGCTGGCTACGGCTTCCTAAGTGGAAGAGCTGCGCATCGTAAGTACATACTGTTGTCTTCGTACAACCCCTACCGATGCCAAGTCGCGAACAGGCTAGTGGAAGGTTTAACAGAGGCTCCTCGACGGAGCTTACGGAAGTGCGGGACCGAGAGGAAACACTCCGCCTACATCGGGACCCAATTATGGCGACGGCGGTGTAGGATATGACGAAACAAATGATCTTTAATCCTGAGCACTCAGCCATTACAGACACAAGCATGATTCTCTTGCAAAAGGGCATAATTTCTCGAGAAGTATATCATCAGTTCTCCACGAAAATGGATACCGTATGAGATAGTTTTGTGAAAGCATGGGATGTCGATGTAAATAATGAAGGAACGGAGCGACACGCGCGTCTTGTAAAACTCCGCCATACGCTCCAGTCCGCTGCATAATTCTCCACTCTGCGATTTTAATCATGATTCAGGACAATTAACGGTAGCTAGCTTGGATAATCCCTCGCACCGACTGTATCAGCCACATCCACTTGGTAGGTCTGTTGCCCGCAAGCCCGCCGTCCTGCTACTGCCTCGCAGGCACCACGCGCGCGCGGCTGCTGGCACGGGGATGTCACACCACCGCTGGTGAGAACTGACAGGAAGGGCAAGGGGGGGGGGGGGAGTGGCGTGTAGTGCAGGGAATGCCACACCGCCGCTGGTGGGGACTGAGTCTCCATAATCCCAACAAACCTCAATACGCAACACAATAACCTCCCCGCGGCTGGGTTCCATCTTGTTGCCCTCGACTACACCTGACCCCCTCCACTGCCCCAGCACACGTGCTGCCTCCGGACGTGGGAGCCTCCCGCGCCCCGGCCCGTCCCGCCCACCCGCCACGACGGTTCAACGGTCCAGCGGCCGGCCGCCGGCGTCCTCCCGCCGCGGAGACCTCCGGCACGATGCGCACGTCCCTCCCGCAGGACGCCGGGGGGGGGGGGGGGGGCTGCGCTACACGCGGCTCGGTCGTGATCGTCCGTGCGACGCAGAAGACCACGCCGACAGCGGGCGGGGACGGGCCGTGCACGGCAGCCGACCGTGCCTCTGCCGCGTGGTACACCCACCGACCGGCGTCTGGGTGTAACCGGACCGGGGGGGGGGGGGGGGGGGCGCCACGCAGCGGCCGCAAAGCTGCATAACACCCGCTGAAAGGGATGACTGGGAGCTGGGCGGATTTTCAAACAGAGATGAAGTACACCTTCCTCGAGTGGTTCGAGGCGGGTTATTCAGCCAACACCAGACGTGGAAGATCAGCTCAGCGACTCAGCGACGATGTCTTAATGAAAAGGAATGCCCGCTTCGCCCTGGCGCGCGGTTATCGCGCAACTGTACCTGATGGAGAGCAGTAGGACCCGGCCGGCCGGCAGGCGGTACGGACACGGCACAGTCGCACCAGCCCACGGTGAAGGCGCGCACGGAGAACACTGTCAGAATCGTGGCCAAGCCGAGGACCGAATCCCTCGCGGCTGGGTTCAGACAGTGACCTATGTTTTAGGAGTCCCGGGGGCGATCTCATCGGGCTGCCGGGCTGCCAGGGATCTGGCAAGTGACGAAGTTCGTCACGCGCAACCCGCAGGCACACCTGCGGCCTTCCCACTGCTGGCAACGAGCAGGGGTGTGTTCGGCAGGAAACCAGAGAAACGCCCACAATCTGTGTATTACCGCCTGCTATCCAGAGCATGTTCGGCGATGTCACTTGTAAGCAAATGACCGAGATCCATGGTTGCAACGGCCGACATAGTATCAGGCGAACAGGCAAACATCAAGTTTGCAAAGGCAGATTTCACGGCTTCGACAGCTCCGAAGCGCGCTGAAACGGGCCAGCATACTTGCCATGCCGCACGTGTCAGCCATGCAATTGACCCATCAACGACACTTCGCATCGCTCAGACACGAGCACCTCCACAACCGAGAGCCGATAAAGAAGAGCTCCAGTCGGCACGTCATCCGCGCTCCAGAACGGCTGATTGCTCGAGGCTGCACCGCACGGCCACTGGCAAACACGGGCACCTCCACTGCGGAGAGCCGATGAAGACAACGTCCAGTCGACACAGCGTTCGCGCTCCCATCGGCTGGTTGCTTACGGCTACACCGCATGGCCGCTGGCACAGCGGTGACCGATGTGGTGGTGAGCTGGTCAGCGACCCGGTTACGAGGTAAGTCACGCCCGCCCGCAGATCAGTGAGAACGGCAGTCAGCGGAGCAGATCAGTGAGAACGGCAGTCAGCGGAGCAGATCAGTGAGAACGACAGTCAGCGAAGAACAAACTTACCGGGCTGAACTCGCCGCGCGCGCATTGTCAGAGTTATCACAGTCATGTTTCCTAATTCGGGAATGCGATTGGCCACCCGGAGTCGTCTGCCTTGTTCCCACCAAGACCAGGCGTTCTCGACTGGGAGAATTCCCCAAGAAGAAGACGCGGGGATCTCAGGAGGAGTTGCGATGAGGAGAAGTCATGTCTGAGTCAAGAAAGATTGCCGTCCTGGGAACGCATGCATATAGGCGCTGGCTGGAACGTGATGTTGTCACATGCTCTGCCATGCACCGCACGCCCTGCGCCGTAAATTATTGCCGCAATACCCACAAACGGGTCTCTTCTTTCCGCTGACATGCAGCGTTGAAGCACGAGCCGGATCCCGAGAGTTAAATTTATGACGTATTTTGTGATGACATGCTGTGGGGTATTCCAGAGCATGATCACACTACATGATCTGTGATCAGTCGCTTACTGTAGCCACCGATGTTTTATGCCCACGTGCGGATCCCCCCCCCCCCCAAAAAAAGTGTCGATGTCTAAATCGCAACAAGTGAGAAACTCAGTAATTAAGTTTCTGTCGACCGAAGTAATCGCTGTACAATACACGCTTGAGGGCCTGCCAGCCGCTTGCATTTTCCTACCTACATTACGAGATAAGACTAAGCATCGCTCAAGTGAGCCAACTTTTGTTGTGTGCCCCGAGGAGAGGGGGGGGGGGGGGGGCAGTAATAATAAGATCCCCACTTGGACAAGATGGACATGGACAGGTTGGGAAATGCTTCGCGATGTCCTACCGCTGCGCGGACGGGCAGAGCTCTATGTCTCGGCCAGCAGCAGTGCTTCGTTTCGCTCGCTCCGCCTCGCGTCTGCATCGAAGTTGCGAGGCTTCCGTGTCACAGTGCTTCGCCTCGCTCGCTCTGCCTCGCGTCTGCATCGGAGTTGTGAGGCTTCCGTGCGACAGTGCTTCGCTTCGCTCGCTCCACCTCGCGTCTGCATCGGAGCTGCAAGGGCTTCGCTTCGCTCGCTCCGCCTCGCGTCTGCATCGGAGTTGCAAGGGCTTCGCTTCGCTCGCTCCGCCTCGCGTCTACATCGGAGTTACAGGACTTCGGTGCGACAGTGTCGGCAGCCGGCGCCGAACGGTATTGTGGGTACCGCAACCGCGCCAGAAACCGCGGCGTCGAACGGTGCCAGGCATTGTAGTTATATCGCTTCAGGTGCTGGTGCTGAATCAGTACTGTCCAACTTGCAATAATGAAACTGTACCGTCGGTACTGGGGAGTTACCCGGGTTAGCGATAGATTAATTCATTTCAAATCTAGCCCGCCCTACGCCGCCCCGACCCTGTGTTAATGTAAGCCCCTAAACATGAAGAGCGGCTTGTCAAACAGCACGCGCCGTACTGCTGCAATCCTCGCTGCGATGCACCGCCGGCTCAAACGGAGCGCGCAGGACCGGCGGCACGGCGGGCAGAACGGGGTGCACGGCACTCGTCGCCAGGGTAAATCGCGATGGGAGGAACTCATGGTTGTGAGTGCTAGTGTCTAAACTGCAACTTACTAAGTGAGGTTAACTGACCGATGACGTGGGGGGCACATTGTCAGAAGATCGTCATAGCAAGCATGAAGTGCGGCTACATTATTTTGATTCTGCTTTATGTCATCCGCGTACCGCCATTGGCTGTGTGACATAAACGTTTATAACATTAAAATCTGACAAGTACATCTTGGTGTTCTCACCTTCTCCGGTTAGCAATAATTTTGGCCGGTTAAACCAGGCAGTTTGGACTAAGTAAAACAGGCAAACAACCGAAAGGGCAGACGCTAGTTGCAGACAGCTGGTAAATGACAAGTCATTCCTGACCGCCGTCCCTCCCCGGCAAAGTCCACAGAGACCCTTCCTGCCAACACACGGACCACCGCGCTGTTCGGGTCAAACCACACCAGGGGCGGATCCAGCACGCCGCCGATAGGAGGGGGGGGGGGGGGGAGAGGCAACACCGACTTGGAGGCAAACTCAAAACGGTGTCATGGTTTTCAAACACCCACCGAATTTTGCCCACCACCTGGAGGAACACTGGAAAGTGATGATGTCATATGCTCCGCCATGCACCGCATGCGCTCAGTCGTAAATTATTATTACAAAATTATTACAGACAAACGTTCCCTCCTTAAAGCAGCACAGGTTCTCTCAAAGGTTCTGAAATGTATGCTTCTCTACCCGACCTGAGCAGCCTTCCGCAGTGGCACGTCCCAGTTCATCCCCTCCCCACCGAGATCCGCCCTTGAACCACACGGCCACTACCAGCCCGACCCATCGGCAGTCGGTCAACAGTTCGTCACGCTCGGCTGAGAGTGCAGAAGACAAGCTCATATCCGGTTCGACCCACATGCGTTGAGAAAGGCGCAAATTCCAAGGACGCGGGAGCCGGGGAGGGGAGAGGGGGGGGGGGGGGCAGTGCGAGCAGCTCGTCCCCCCAACTTGAAAGCTACGGCGCTTCCCCCCGCCCCCCACACACACTTGGAAAGGCCTGTGGAGGGCCCATTCGGGTATGTTACGGACCGATTCTGAATTGTAAAGGGATTGTGAAAGCCTGTTAAAGTCCATTCTGACTTGTCGAGGGCTCATTCCTGCCTACTTACGATCCAGTCTGAGCACAAGAGCGCGTTTGTGAGCCTGCAGATGTCCCATTCTGACCCGAATAGGACCCATTATTGACTGTGGAGGGCCCATTCTGACCTGCAGAGGACCCATTATTGACTGTGGAGGGCCCATTCTGGCCTGCAGAGGGGCCCAGCCTGACCAGACGAGACTGACCATGGAGAGTTCATTCTCACTTGCAGATAGCCCATTCTGGCCCGCAGAGGGGCCCAGTCTGACCAGACGAGACTGACCATGGAGAGTTCATTCTCGCCTGCAGATAGCCCATTCTGGCCCGCAGAGGGGCCCAGTCTGACCAGACGAGAATGACCATGGAGAGTACATTCTCACTTGCAGATGGCCCATTCTGGCCTCCATAGAAAACCCATTCTGGTCCGTAGAGGGCCATCGCGGCCTGTAGTGGACCTATTCTGACCCGCGGACGGCCTATTCTGGCCTAAAGAGGGCCCAACCTGAGCTGTAGTGCCTGGCGGGACCCATTCCAACATGAAGAGGACACATTATTGAATGTGGAAGGCCTACTTCGTCCGGCACATTCTGACCCCGTGGGCCCTGTCCTGACCAGTCGAGGGCCCATTATTGACTCAAAGGGCCCATTCCGGTTTGAAGAGGGCCACCAACCAACCTTAAGGGCCCATTCTAGCGTTCTGGCTGCCCCCCCCCCTAAAAAAAATTAGACATACATCCCGCGCCCCTGCTCAATTCACGCACGGTAATGAAGTGCCAGTGTCATTACGCTAACTGAAGGGAAAGCATGCTGCTGCTTATTTAGTTTGCACAGCCGCAGGCGCCCGTGCCATCACGTACAGGGGAGCAACTACGTCAATACCCTCCCAATATTTTAAAGAACTAAGTTTATGGCAGTGCATGGAGAGAAGCATGTCGAAATGCCTCTGAGACTCCCAATACTGGACAACTTCCCTCGCTGCTGGGCAAAGCCGTCTACAACTGATGCAACCGCATCACAAGACGAAGGCCACCAAAAACGGCTGCACCCCGCCCCATTTTCACCGCCCCGACCACTCGCTATCGCTCCCGCCCTATCCCATTATTGTTGTCTGACGACTGACGGCGTCGCGGTAAAGCCCGAGTCAGCCGGCTCCAAACCAGTTCAGTGACACCGCTGCGGCTGAAGACAGGGGCTGGCCGCTACTCGATGCGCGTCATTGGTCAGCCGCGCGGTCACGTGTGCGGGCCGCTGACGCACGGCGGGCCCCACGTGACAGCAAGCCCGCCCCTTTCGTCAGACGGAAACCCGCTGTTGTCAGGCAGTGCAAATGAGCGCGAGAGAAACACAGAAGGCGCTGATTGGCGGGGGGGGGGGGGAGGGGGAGGGGCGGGGGCAGAAAAAACGCTGAAAGACAAAGGGCACCTGTCCTGTTCCGCAATCACAATTTGTGTTACCCTCTGCGCGTTCATTTAGGAAAAGAATACTAGAACAGATTTGTCAACACAAACAAATTCGTATCGGAGCCACCGGAAAGCCCACACTGCCACACCAGAGCGAGCAGGCGACGGAGTGACTGTCTGGATATCAGTGACGGCCGGGCAGGCCAGGAGTGACGTAACTCCAGCACTCCGGAGCACGCACAGCCGGACAAGCCAGGAGTGACGTCACGTAGCACTCCGGAGCAGATGACGGACCGCTGACTGCCAAACCTCTAAAAGTTGGAGAGGCATGGGTGATGGGGCGTTGGAAAGGGTGGGCACCGACAGTTTTCAATTAGTTTCTTACCATGCAAACCGATGGTCCTGATCAGGGGCTTCCCGACACGACCTGGCGGATCAAAGTCGGGCAGAAACCTACCTGGTGTTTCTGGTGTTATTTGGCAGCCTGTGCCGAGGACTTTGCCCCCCCCCCTTCCCCCAACACTCCTAAACCGCCTCTGTGACCCGCACGAGAGGATCAGCATACCCTGATGCGGCATGCTTTGTTCACAAAGAAGGGGAGAAACGAATGATCTCGCCAAGATGGAGAGATGATCTGTGCACCAATCCTGAGCCTAAGACTCAAGATCAGTGCACAGACACGCACAACCTATCCTGGGTTGGAAGGGAAGGTTCGTAGGACTGGGTTGGAAGGACTGGCAGGTTTGCGGACAACCCAGCCAAAACACAAATCTTCATCCCTCAGTGGACAATGGCTACTTTCGGTTGCATCAGGTTATTTTGACAATTTTAAATAGTTTAACTCCTCTGCTATTCTCGCCTTCAACAGGTAAATGGCAGGACAGCATTACATTACGAACGCGAACAAAATACATTACGATCTCATCGCTGAAATATCGGGATTTGAACCCACCCGTTTCCCACCGCCAGGACCCCAAGGTTACCACTCCTTTACTTCAAACTCACGGACAAGCAGCGAGTCTATTCTTCCTCTCCCCCCCTCCCCACTTCCCCCCCCCCCCCCACCAATACTTTCATCACAGGCCCGCTGGCGCCCAACCTGTCCTAATTCCATCGAATGAATACAAGGTAAACGGAAGACAACCGTCCATGGCTACTCTACCCTCCCCTCCCCGGACACAGGCTAACGGAGAGAGTGTGAGAGAGGGGAGGGAGAGAGAGACCCAGCAGGCACCACCCGGGCCGCCGGTCACGCCCCACGGACCGCCGTCGGTCGCCGAGCCGGCCTGAAATATTGCCTGGCCGGGGAACAGAGAGCGCCCACCGCCGCCGCCGACGCGGCCGGGCCGGCACGCCGGTCTGCCCGGCCGAGCCCCGCGGCGGCGACCGGCCACGACCGAGCCCGGCCCCGGCACCGCCCCAGGCGCGGCCCCGCCGGCGGCGTCGGAACCCCGCCTCGCCCCGCCCCCGGCTGGGACGGCAGTGGATCAAGGTCAATGACCCACGCCGGGCGCCGGCCAAGGCAAACCCGGCCGACGCGGACGCCGCGCCGGCGCGGCCAATGCCGCTGGAGGTCATCACAAGGCGGCGCCGGCCGGCAGGTCAACAAACACGGCCCGAGGCCAGCTCGCACCGAGGCGCCGCTATATTTAAGCGATGTCCAGCAGGTGTCGGCAGCGGCCACATCTGCATCGCTGGCAGCAGCCAAACGGACGTCACTTGCCTCCTCCACCGTGAGCTCCACCGCGTCCCAAAGCTGGGAGTGTGGGTATGGACGTTGTGTACGGTGCTTCTTGCCATGCAACGCCATAGGCCTAATATCCAGTTTCGCGAAAGATGAGGGGGGAGGGGGAGCGAGGCCCTCTCGCCCAAGCCGCGGCCGAACCCGTGTCCTTTGCATGCCTTGATTGGCAGCACATTTCTGGCACCTGCACGGACCAGCTTCGCTGTCCACATCGACCTCGCTGGTGCTTGAGCTATATTCGATGCATACAATTGCTACTTTTACAAGCGCTGCACCTTACCGGGCCAACTGGCCAAGGCAGGCGTAGACACTTCAAAGCGTTTCAAACGCACGGCAACAAGCCTTCGTCAATAGCGCCAGCACTTGACCTTTGGACGCCGGAGCTCTCTGTAACGATTACTTGTAAAACACACCAGTCACGCACGAACATTTCCGGTCGAAAGTTCACGCCGGTCGTCACCGCGACCCGAGATGGAGAACACACTCGGTGGGCAGGTGAGATCCCCATATCAGAGCCGAGCCTGGGCGTTGGCCACCGCCACCAGCCGCTCACGGCAAGGAAGAGTCGGAGCCGACCGAGATGGGCCCTGGCGCCGCGGCGATCCCAGGGCCCCGAGTCCGCCGCCGCCGCGTCAGGACAGTCCGACGTCCCGGCACGACAGCCCACCGCCGCCGCGTCACGACAGCTTACCGCCCCGGCACGGCAGTCTGTCAACGCCGCCGCGTCACGACAGTTTACCGCCCCCGCACGGCAGTCCGCCGCCGCCGCCACCGCGTCACGACAGTCCGCCGCGTCATGACAGTCTGCCGCGTCCCGACAGCCCGTCGCCACCGCGTCAAGACAGTCCACCGCCGCCGCGTCACGACGGCCCACCGCCGCCGCGTCATGACAGTCCGCTACCGCCGCCCCACGGCACTCCACTGCCGCGTCACGAGTCCGCCGCCGCCGCCGCGTCACGAGAGTCCGCTACCGTCGCCCCACGGCACTCCACTGCCGCGTCACGAGTCCGCCGCCGCCGCCGCGTCATGACAGTCCGCCGCGTCACGAGAGTCCGCTACCGCCGCCCCACGGCACTCCACTGCCGCGTCACGAGTCCGCCGCCGCCGCCGCGTCACGACAGTCCGCCGCGTCACGCCAATCCGCTGCTGCGTCACGACAGTCTGCCACTGCCGCGTCACAACAGGCCGCCGCTTCACGAGTCTGTCGCCGCGGCAGAACAGTCCGCCACGGCGGCGCCAGGACGGTCCGCCACGTCACAACAATCCGCGGCGGAAAGCCCGCCAGCATTTTTCCCCGAGCCGATGACCTCCAGCCGACGCTGAGCACAGTCGGCGCCGACCGGACAGCTTTCCTTCGCGCGACCAATGACAGAAAGACCCCGGCTGTCTGTCGATACGGCTGTCTCCGCTCGTCTGGTCCTCAATGGGCGCACGGGCCCGGAATGCACCCGGCGGGTGTAACGGGGGAGGAGGGGGGGGGGGGGGGGTCGCGAGGAGCCGTCGTCGGCGACACAGGTGCGGCCGTCTCCCGACGGCGGGTCGACGACTCCAGACGGCGGGCGGCGGATAGCGCTGTCGCCCCCGGCAACAGGGCATGACAACCCCCCCCCCCCCCCTCTCGCTACGGCACCAATCGGCGCCAACGACACACTGATAGCGACAACCACCCGGGGTCGTCCGATAGATAGGTAGGAATGGAAAGGTGAAAAACATGAATCCTGACATGTCCGGAGGGACGTGCAGTTTGTGTGTGGGGGGGGGGGATGTATTGAGCAAATACATTAACCGCGGCGAATATATAACCGACAACACGCGGCGGCCAATTTGACCGTCAGGCTGGGGCCGCATAAAATAAAAAAGCGAAGCTCCGGAAGACATCAGTTTTTAAACAAGACCACGCTGACATACTACAACTGGCTGCATGTAACGTGTGATATGTCCCCAACTTCTCCACGCTTAATAAATATTCGCAACGCAACATAATGGATCTATATTGTTTTCCTTCACCTCCATCTTCAACGCAATGAGCGTTAGCTACGGGTGTAAGTCGCGTGGTATCGCAATTCTAACGGCTTGCCTTATTCATCTTTAACTCGGTTATCAATGATTGTACTTTGTTCTTCTAAAACATCAATGCTTTTTGCTTCAACCTGTTTCCTCCTCGTGTTTATTTTGTCTTTTTACGAATTCCATTCTTCGTTTAACATCTTTTTCATATGCAGCGTCTTTTTGTGTTTATGTGTAAGTACCATGACCCAGTACCCAGCGCGAGGTCAACGCGTGGAGTATTGTTGTTAAAAAATTTGAGCTTGTGTGGTGAAGAAGCATGGGCGGTAATGTTTAGAACGTCAGACAGTGTGTAAGCTTTTCATGGTCAAGATAAGGTGCAAACGTTGAAGCAAAACAGGATAGTGGTTGGTTGTGAACAATCAGCCACTGTCACATGCCTCAATACAGATTAACCTCATCCAGGAGAAACCCAGAAAACTTAAAGAATTTGGCAAGTTCTCGCATTTGGCGTAAAAATGCGCTTATTATATGTTGTTTTAGGCATGCATATTAGTGATACACGCTCGTTCCAACAACCACCTAATTCCCAGAACTCCTTGGCACGTCCACCAATCCAAACAGGAACTTACTCACAGGCCGTTCACAATAAAACGTTACAAACTTAATCCCCGTGACTAGCTTTCATGAAGCCTGTGGCAGTTGAAACTGGAACGAACACAAAACTCTGGGCTACAGCAGGAGGCTCAACGTCACGGACACAATACTGAAGTGCATCGCAGCGTGGAGCCCCGTATTCCAGTCTAACGGTCACAATCCAGTAATACGTGGTAACAACAAAAACCCAGGTAACTGGGACCGACGCAGCGTCAGTCTTACGCCAGTTTGTCAGTCTGTCAGTCACAGTCAGTCTGTGGTGCCCCTGACGCAGCGTCAGTCTTACGCCAGTCTGTCAGTCTGTCAGTCACAGTCAGTCTGTGGTGCCCCTGACGCAACGTCAGGGGTACCACACCATGGATTGGAGCAGACGTACACGGGGCAAGGAATGGAAGATATACTGAGGTCGCGCACTCCTGTCCAACACTGTCCCAGTTCCGCATGCTTAAGAATGCAGGCAACATGCACTGCAAGTGTGTACGCTGTAAGTTTTATATACCACCCGCGCCATGTAAGATTTTCTAATGCCAGTGGGGCTATCGATGTGCGGGGTGCAGGAGACCGACCTTGCCCCCCCCCCCCCCTCCCTAACCTGTCCAGCCGCCCGGTAAGCGCGTGTGAGCTGCGCCGGTACAGCAGTTGGCGTCATCCGCCCGCCCGCCAGCGAACCGGTCCGGAGGGCGGGCCGCGGCGTGTCCGATGACGGCACCCCGGCCCGGACCTCGTCATCCAGCCGCCCCCCCCCCCCCGCCCGTCACGTCCGGCCGGCCCAGTCCGGCCTACGTCATCCAGCCGGCCCCACCGCCACCCCCCGTCACGTCCGGCAGGCCCGGCACGACACGCTCCCCCACCCCTATGCCATCCACTGGGTGCCAGCTCCAACCCGCGGAGTCGCGCCCTCCCCCCCCCCCCCCCCCCCAGGGGTCCACCTGTTCATGTTGACGTCACCTCCTCTCAGTGTTTAGTTTGATAGGGCGCAAAGCTGAAACTCGAGTTCACGATTGGTGGAAGAGCACGGCCAAAAGTCGCGCGATGGACCATAAATCAGGGGAATAACAGCAAAAACGCTTCCCATTGAAGTGTTAGCTCCGTGACATCTGACGTTCGCTCGTAACAGCAGCGACATTGACGGTGGCTCGATGACACTGAGTCGATCAGTAGCACTGATGAAACCTTTAACGTGAATGTCTGTCCTATTGTTCGCCCAAACCTATAGTGTATCTGATAATGGTGTGTCTAGAACACCGCCACCTCTCACCTCCAGCCCGGGCGCACTCTCACAGAAGCCACCGGGGGCACGTACCTCACCCCTACCAAACGTATGACATGCATTAATATCTCCATAACTTAATACCGACAGTTACAATATCCATGTAGACAAGTAAGAATACAAAATCTAGAACATGTCCAGTCCTTTTACGGCGAGAGAGTAAGCGGCCCTTCGACGCACTACATGCAATTTTCCGCAAATCTTTTTTGAGCCGCTTCCATTGTGCTATACTGCGTACGCCGCTGCCACGCCCACCATACGGCGACCTTCCGCGCCAGCTGAAGCGGCCGACCCCGCCCCCTGCGGCCGCCATGTCAGCCGGCCACGCCTCTGACGGCGGCCGGCGGCGGGAAATTCAGGCCGGGTCACGCCCCCCCCCCCTCCCCTCCCCACCCCCCGCCCCTCCAGCACGCAGGCCCGTCAACCTCGGTGATGAAACCGGAGGCGGAGGGGGTGGCAAGAACAAGCACCCGACACCGCGGGCGTGTGAGGGGGCGTGCGGGGCGCGCTGGGCGCGGGGTGGAGCTGCCGATCACTGCGGCGAGGACGTGACCCGAACTGCCGCTTGCCTCTGGAACCCACCCATCATCGACACCGACCAGCCGACAACTTTTCGTTTTGCTTCGGATTGACGGGAATATCAACACTAAAGCTGCCGCTTTTTGAGATTTGAAATACTCGCGCCCGCCCCGCGAGGCAAGTGCCACCCTCCTAACAAAACTGCATGGGCCCGTCAACGTTATTTTTCGTTCCAGGTACGCATACCCAGCCATATATCATCACTGCCAGAACAACAGGGCCTAAAAAACGTAAACCATACTCCTCCATTCCGTTTTTTAATCTGTTGCTTTTTTCATAGCCCACATTAAGCCTCTCATTCCAGGCACGCATACAACGCCTTATAACATAACGACAGCCCAAGGATTCACAAACCTACAAAAAGGAATTCCTGTGCCTGTTTTCTTTGCACTGGGGTCTTTCACACATTTCACTGGCACTGAGTGAAACTGTTGATTGAAGAGCCTATTAAACAATCCCCCTATTGAACAATCTCCTCGGTCCCAGGTATAAATAAATTTTTTTGTCCAAGATGAAATCCCCTTGGCCAGCCAGAAGACTCGAACTCCACAGCAAATCGAACCAGTATCAGAATTCCAAAATCATGACTGAATTTACTATTGCCTAGATTTATATCATGGCTTTCCAGTCACATGCATACATGCATTTCAGCATATCTTTGTAAACAAAAACTGGCCATCCAAAGCACAAAGGTAGCAGGTACTTTAAACCCACCGAGGTGTCAATTTCGCCAGGAAACAATAGCATATTCACTGAATATGGGTAGCCTCACACATTAACATATCCCATGGAAGGAACATCAAGACCATTGCCCGCGGCCAAAAGACACCACGGTAACAGCATTGCCAATGCCATCCACACCGCAGTGGGTACCTGAATGATGACTATTGGCGAGCGCGCTTGCCTGCGTCCAAAAACGAGGCTTAGTGTCTCCAAACCATTATGCGTTTGAATATGACCTGCGTTCTCTGTGAACTCTGATTTAATTGAATAATCCACCGCAAGCAACATATGCTATGGGTGGGGGTAAACGATAATTTGTTTTGTTCTTGGGGGCTGAAGCTGGAGTCCATCAACTGAAAATGAATCTACACTCACGGCAGTCTTCTACCATTGTGAGGATATTTCAGAATGACTCTTGCTCTTGTGTTGAAATTTCACCATGTCCAAATGTTGAGTTACGTAATTGTACCTAATTGTAAGTTTTGCAAATGGAACTCCACAGATGTTCGACAGGAAAACTTGAAAATGAGATAGAAGTTCGCTATTTTACCATACAATATCATATCACATTATCATATCATGTCATATCATATCATATCATATCATATCATGTCATATCATATCATGTCATACATGATAGTCTTCTCTTGAGTCCACAGCATGTCATGGATTAAATGTTCACGGAATCGCATGAATTGCATAACCGGTAATCTTGAAAATGAAATAGAATTTTTCTTTTTCATTACTTCAGTGCATAAAATGCATTGGTTGCCAACAGTTGCTAGCTAGCTGGGCATAAGTTGTAACTATTACGCAATCTGGAGAATGACATATGCAGGATATCCACCAATACCCGCAATGTAGCCAGCAATACCCCACGAGCTTTTAAAGCCCACAAAAAGCCCACATGTCGAGGAGCTGTAGACTCAAATATGGCCGCACCAATCCGTGCTGAGTGCAGGACGTCCTTAAAATAACTACGGCTGAATCAGCGCCTATGCACGCTTTAAATAAACAGGATCTCATCGTCGCTGACATATGTATTAGATCTGAGGAGTTTGCGCTTCTCAAGATGAACCGTGGCCCATGACGTCGCAGCACTGAAAGCGGGAATCTCAAAGCTTTATCCTTGGCCTGAATCGCACGCGCGTTAAGTTTCAAGCACGCTTAGGGCGCCAACGTGCCACCCCGGTATCCGTCAAAATCTAGTCATGATCACTTGAGCAGACGAACGCCCAGGCTTCATAGTCATAGCTACTCTGTGCTCGAGATTCATATACATGATCGTAAGGGGTCTCGCAGTTCTGCAAAATATTTTTGGGTTGATGAGCAGAGAAAATACCTAAATCACTTAAAAAATACCAAAAGACGATTTATTCGAATTAAGTCCACTGTTCTCAACGTTGGGAGGGCTCCCCCAAACGAAGAGAAAATTATACTCCTCGGCTCCATGGTTTCGATTAGAGCCCCTCCAAATTGGCTTTCCTAATCGGATTTAGCTCGCTCTTTTTTCACAGGCGTCCTACTTCAGACCAACAAGGGGTCTTTGATGGATCCAGCGCCCCATATGATTTCGGAAGCCTCGTATGAAGCTGGTAAATAACTACTGAATTTCAATTTCAAATAGCAATGTCGACACCCTTGAGACGCCAGGAGGGTCCGTTGTGACACCCCCATGGGCGGCTCCAAAGCCTAAGGAGGGGAAGACATCCAGTCATTTCGTCCCTGCCCTTGGTTACGTCTCTGGCATGAAATTCCGAAGTTATTAGGCCGGTACGGCACTGACCAATCCTACCCACCACCGTGTGTCATGATATTTCAATGTTTAATGTGTATCAAGGCATATCAAACAACATCAACTTGTATATCGAACAACAGCATCGAATTGCATATCAAACAAGGAAGCAAACTGTTAATCAAACCATATATCAGGCGTTATCTATCAACACTAATCTAAGACCGTAAAAAATACTCCTTCGATAGGTGCACTTCAAGAACAAGATGGGAGAGGCTGCCTGGAACGCTGCTAAGTCCCGCGCCTTGCGGTACAGTCCGTCCGTAACCGTCAGCAACCGTCAGCAACGGTCAGTGACGCGTCCTACAGTACGGCGGGCTGAAATCCGGCACGAACGCGCGGTCCCGAGCGCACGCCTCAGGGCGGCGGTCCAGGCGGGCTCGACCGGCGCCGGCCGGGCGCGGCCCCCCGCCAGCCACTCGGGCGGGCACGGCCGCACCACGTGCACGGCCGTCATTCGCGTCAGCGGCCGCCGCCAGGGGGCGTGGCTTACGCGAGCTGGCCAAGGCCAAGACCTCACCTGGACGGCGGGGCGGCCCGGGCCAAAGCCGTTTTTCGGCACGACGCATCGCCAAGGCTACGGCCGCTGCATGAGCGAGCCGGGGTCGGCTCGACCAGCGATCCGCACACCCAAGTCCAGATGCAGTACAGAAACAGCACCTTATGCGTACACCACGCGCATGCATACACCGCATACGCGCATGTAACATGCCCGCACTTCCAGACTGCGTCTACCGAATACTTGTTTTTGTTTCCTTAGACACGTATGCACCTGAGGTAGTTACTCTCCGTTCACTAACTTTTTGGGAGCTGCCTGTTCACGCTGGAGTGATTCCGTAGACCTTTGGCCCGAGCACGGGTCACCACATCCGAGCTACGTCCACCGTGCAAACACGCCAGCTCGGGCGACCCCGCTCCCCCCCCCCCCCCCCCCACTTCCTCGGCTGAAAGCAGTCTGATGAAATGTTTCCGAAGCATGGCCTCGCCGCCCCGGCCGCTGGTGCCACCTGCTCCTCGGACGCGGCGCCGAGGACCAAAGGGCGCAGTAGGGCGCGCAGCCGCCGCGCTGGTGCCGCGGCCGGAGCACACGAACAGCGGCGGTTTGTGGGGCGGCGTCGCACGCTCCGCCCCGCCTGTGACGTCTACATGGGCAAATCACGCTGTTTATTCTCGGAAATAAAACAGAACAGAGCATTTTTGAGGCACGCTGTTCCAAAACGAACATGAGGCAGTCATTTTCTTGGCTCCCCATAAGCGGTAAAAGCAAAAAATAAAAAATGGAACTAGCGAAAGTGATCATACATTGAAAGTGATCATACATTTAACGGCGGACCGTAGCTAGTAGCCATCGCAATGAAGCGCCGAATCCACTGACAGGAAATCTCTGGCAATGCCAGTGCTGACGAAAGGAGATCTGCCATCCTTCTGCTGCATACAACGCCGTCTTGCATACGGTACTGTAACAGGCTATCTGACATTTGCTAATGCACTGGCATTGCCAAGTTTCCATGCATCGTCGCGTTGCAAGCGCAGCGACATCTCGTACACAATACTGATCAATCTAGGTCATTGTCACGTGATCGGAACGTGACGCTAAAGCAGCATGCGGGCAAAGGACGACGAGATAGAACCGCATGAAACCAGACATGTCCGGATTGATGCGGAAATATCCGGCATATGCTGGACAGGTCGCACAGGATAAGCATATCGATGCATACATGCGCATGGGCCGAGGTCAGATACCGGGCACGATGCTATCAGAACATTTGTTAATTCACATATCTAAATAAAGCCTCTTAGCATAAGGTGTGGTTTTTAGAACCGTAACCCTCGGTTTAGAGACTTAATTCAATTTTTTTTAATACATTCCAACCCCGCGTATCCGAATCATCCGCTCTAACATCTACCTACCCCGACCCACTACAGCCGACGCTGACGTGGGTTTTCAAAGAAGTCATGGACGCGTACCTTCCAACAGACATGGGCGGGCTTGCGCGTCACACGGCGTGCCCCAGTGGGATGAGCCACGTGAGCTGCCCGATGCATGACGCAAGAGACAGGACCGCAGCCAGCACAGAGACGGCCTCCTACCCCAACCGGACACAGAGAGGCGCTCGGTACCTGCCGGGACCGTATCGACGGTCGGGTACACAGACCCCCCCCCCCCCCTCCCCGCTCTCAGCTGCTAAGTGGACGGCGATAAAGTGGCTCGATTGTACGTGTTGCGAAGGGCTGCCATCGGCTGCTGCGTGCTGTCATGACCTCAAACTCAGCGACGGCGTGGAAGGCTGCAAAAACACAACAGACAGCTAGCAACGGGCGTCAGTAAAAATCTTGACGGTTAGCTTTAATGCAATCAAATATAGCCATTCCTGGGAATTCCTCCCGATTAATCCATGCCCGAGACAGTGGACGGGAAAACTGATGATGATCGGTGTAAATCCAAGGTGGGCGCCTTCACACCACTCAGTTGAAGAGTAACGGTGACCAAGGTTAGCTGGCACTCATGCGAGAAAAAAAGTCACATATTTGGCAGTCAGCCAAATCAAATTCAGTTGCTACTATCTGAACGCAATGATTATGGTCACGTACCAGAACCTTGGTTGCTGCTCGTTACTAGAGTAACCTACCATGCTTCCTCCCAGGATCCTTGGAAACTAATGTTCACGGCGTACTAAAACGGAAAGCGGAACAAGAAACGGGGCATTCATTAACACACATGAGACGCAATTATCTAGCAATCCTGAGAGAAAATAAAATAGCTTTAGAAGGATACATTTCGGCCAGATTCGGACCAGCTTAACTTGGAATTTCATGCCCCACGGGAGCACTTTCGTCTTCGACCTGCGAAGGGGCCTCATCAACCCAAAAACTCGAAAACCAATCGAGCTAGAGCCGAGAGAAAACAGCAATGAAAAGCTCTCGCCAAATTACTTCACGCAGATGTGACTGAGCAGTAGAGGATCTGACCTTAACGACAGCACGGAAGACGGTGTTAAATAGCTCTTGGAAACCTCTTTCAGATTGGGCAAAACGAAACCTCTTCCAGTGTCACATCTTAAAATATCGACATATGCCACCAGTGCTATGTCATGTTAAGTCAAATCGGTGAGTCACTGTCGCGTTGAGCTGTCCGGTTATACCAATAACTAGACAAGTCAAATCAATGGGGAAAACAGCGTTGGAAAGACCTTCCGAAGCTGTAAGATATATCCAATTAAAGTTTAAATCGTATGGCCTTCAAGGGGTCAAATCTGTTTATATAAGCATACATTTTAATCTACCCTGACCTTATATCAAATGGGAGATCGGATGCACGCCGTTCTACCATTTCTATGGAGCGCCAGCGACTGCAGATGTCATATTAGCGCCCAGGGGCCATGGCGTAGCCGGGATTCGAACCCGCCCCCCGCCCCCTCCATGAGGGGTCCAAGGAGCTAACCACCCAACCATTACGCTTCAAGCTTGACCTTGGATCACCTCACCTTGCAAAAGCAACCAGAATGTCAGTCAAACAGTTAGGCAGTGTATAAATGAGAAACGCAAGGCTGTTTTTATTCAGATATTTCAGCTATGGTGGGGCAGAATTCTCTGGCCGCTTTCGGGCTCCGCGATATTCTTCTTCAAATTGTGCGGAAACCAAAGCCGGAGTATCTGAATAAAAGCAGTCCTACACCGACAACCAAAATGTCCAGCTAAAAAACCTTAGCATATTAGTGAGAAAAACAGTTTAGGAAACATCTTGAGATTGCATTTCATGCGAGAAATGAGTGACGCTTGTCATTCTTAACAAAATGCCACCGATATGACCCCACCGATATATAAATCATGAGCTGTCGACGTCAGCAATATCCAAATTACACAACATATGCCCAAAAGATGTCAACTAAGCAATCAAAAAACTTAACACCATGCTCAAAACCGTTCAAAAGTTATTCCGGAAAACCATCAGGAGGGCCTCTGAGCCCCCACCCCCGGCGTCGGGCAAGAACTGACTACAGCGGTACATAGGACGTGCCTTCGAAGGTTGCCGCCCGCTGGTTTCCTGGACTGCCAAACCGTTCCGTCCCGGGTAAACACAGTCGGCTTTTCTCTTGGGCCAGAGAAGCCTCGCGGATGCATGATGCAACCGAGGGGGATGCCGAAGCGCGGTCCGCACGTGAGACGTCAGCCCGGTCGCCAGTTCCGGAGTCGCTGGCGGCGGTGATGCGGCTACTCCAACCGTACCCCATCAGCGTGAGGGTGCGGCAGAATTTCAGCGGTACCTCTAACATAAGCCGAAATGTCGCGCGGACTGACCCGGACGAGCTCGAAAGGCCAAGGCGACGGCAGATGGCGCCAGGACTGGCGCGGCGTCACTGAGCGGGCTCTTCCTCAACAGCGCACACATGGAAAAAACGCATAACGTTCAAAATCCCCGCATTGATCACTCGTGGGCGCATAATTAAAAAAAAACTTGACCGGTGCGGCTTGCACCCCGCTCATGCTTGTTAAAATGTAGAACTACCCTCCAACTCAGCTCCTGCAGCCGAACGAGAGGAAGACTATCAAATCGAACAACCCAGCCGCCATCACTGGTCGAGCAGCCGGCTAGTGCCATGTCCTACCATTTGACCAATTTGAGGCGCAATTATCGCTCAAAGCTCAGAAATACTCCCAGCCCGCGTATGAACGGATGCTCGTCTACAGACAGTAGAAGGGCACCCATGCCCGTACACTTGGCGTGAAGGTTTCTAACGGCCCGAAAGCCTAACTCCATCGAAAGGTCCGAAAGGTCCGATCTTCTCACCGGACTGAAAAACCATTCGGTGGCTGAGGTGCGGACTGAAGCCCACCACCACCTCCCGACCCCACCAGTGACGTCACGACACCGCCTTAGCCCCGGCCGCCGCCTGGCGACTGCGTCAGAGCGCCGACCGTGCCGAGAGGCGCAGCGTCGGCGCGACCGGCGGCGGGGGCACGCCCGCACCACGGCCGGGGGCGGGCCGGGCACGCGGACGGCGCGTGCCGCCTGCGCCGCGCCGCCGCCACGTGGCGCGCGTAAACACGGCCGGTAAATGCAGCCGCGCTCGGGGGCTGCAGAGAATGGGTCACCCCTGAAATGGTGCCATCGCAGTCGGCGCAGTTGAGATCGGCACCGGGAGTATTCGTATCTCTCTGGGTCGGAATAATCCCGGAATACTATTCGTATCTCTCTGGGTCGGAATAATCCCGAAATACTATTCGTGTCTCTCTGGATCGGAATAATCCCGGAATACTATTCGTATCTATCTGGGCCGCAATAACCCCGAAATACTATTTGCATCCCTCTGGGTCGGAACAATCCCAGAATACTATTCGTATCTCGCTGGGTCGGAATAATCCTGGAATACTATTCGCATCTCTCTGAGTCGGAACAATCCCGGAATACTATTCGCATTTCTCTGGGTCGGAACAATCCCGGGAATACTACGCGTATCTCTCTGGGTCGGAACAATCCCGGAATACTATCCGTACTTCTCTGGGTCGGAATAATCCCGGAATACTATTCGTATCTCTCTGGAGCCAACTCAAAAGCGTGCCGTGTCGCCAGGAGTCGGAGGTGGCTTCAACCTCATGCGCTTAGAATCGATCTCAATTGGTTCCGCTGTGGCCAGACGAAACATTCCTTCGTCCGTTTTGCGTTAAATTTAGTTAAATTTGTGTACAAATTTGCGTTGCGTTAAAATTTAAATGGTCCGTTAATCCTTTACAGGACTGAGCGAGTGTTGTATGACAGAGTCTACCCAAAACTGGATCCGAACGCTCCGCTCCACGCAGCGTCATGTACCGGGGCGCTCCAGCACCGGCCAGCGGCCCGATCTCTCAGCAGCTCGTGTTTGGGTCCACGAACAGCTGCTGAGCCCGCCTGCTGCATCGACCCCTGGCTCAGACCGCTGCACCGCCGCCGCGAGGGCCCCGGCGGCCCACGCGGGGCCGCGCCGTCTGACGGCCGTGCACGCGGCCGCCGCGTGATGGTCCTACTCGGCAGGTGCCGGTCCGGCCTGGGCGCCCGAGCGCCGCTCCCGTGACGCGCCGGCCACACGGTTGGACCGGTCCCGGCGGCGGCACGGACCCGTGACCGCCGGCGGACCGGTCCCGACGGTGGCACGGATCCGTGACCGTCGACGGACCGGTCCACTGAGTAGACTGCCGGCAGGCGCAGCGGGGTGTCAAGCGGCAGGCGTGGCGAGGATCCTACGCACGCAAGCGACCGGTTTTGGAAGGGGTCCAGGGTGAATGACATGCCGACCTTGGGGCATTTCTTATCAAATTACCTCGGCATACTTACGCACGTTTTCAACCACGTTCATCAACGCTTGGTGGTGCGGCGAAGCCTGATTACCAGCGCTACTTTACGCATATCCCTTTTTATTATCCCTTTTTATTGAGTGGCACGCGCGGTCGTGTTTGATAACCTGACCACTGCTGCTCTGCGCCTGCCTAATGGCCTGCGCCGCCTTCCTGCCTAACAGTCGCGTCCACCGGCAGCGGCAGCCAGCGCACCGCGGCATCTCTCGGCTGCTGTGCCGGGTCGGCAGCTGTGCCATGCACACGAGGCGTGTGTAGATCTGACCCGAAGCGCCGACTGATCCCAGTTCGACACCGTAGTACCCTGCACAACGGGGGCAGCCAAAACAAACCAGAGCACGTGCGTCACTGGGCGCACATGCATCGACTAGCCATACTGCGTCACACTTACAACACCACACGCGACACCTGTTTACGCGGCACCGGCCGCACTGATTGCTCGATGCAACATGCAGCTGACGGAGCAGCTCGCCAAATGCATAATTCACCCGTCGTATCAGATACCAGCACAGCGCCGTGAGGTGCGCTGAAGCAGAGCGGGTAAGGACGTGCCATCTCAATCTGCCATGCCATCTGCCGTCGACCAAACCTACGCAGCACCGTCCCCCCCCTTCCCTCCCCCCCCCCCCTTAGCCGCTCCTGGGAAGATGCTGAAGGCTTTGCGTACTGCGCAGTATCCGGACAGCGGAAGGTTTTCATGAGAATTGCTTAAAGGTTGCCAGCGGCACATCGCTTCCAAACGGGTGGGTGCTTGTCGAAGAGAGAGAGAGGGCTGGAGAGCACGAGCAGGAGCGGAACATGAGCGGGAGGGGGAGCGAGAGCGAGAGCGAGAGAGGGCGGGGGGCGGGAGGGAGAGGAAGTGAGGGAGAGAGGGAGGAAGAGAGAGCGGGAAAGTCGACAAGTTCATTGCATCGATGGGTAGCTTTAATTCCTATCTGTCTTCGCTTGCATGTTTCTAGCACGGAGGTACACGGCGCAGATTGTAGACACACTAATCGAACATCTTCACAAAAGCGTGCGCATAACCTACGCAACTGACGTGGCCTTTAAACCCGAGAAGGTCATGAACAGTTATGTCTAGATCTCCCGTATTTTTCTCTAGCGCCCGTGAACCGTGAGCTTCATTGCGTTATATTACGATCCTTGCTTACATGCATCCAACACTGCAGAATGTTGCATCAATGTCAATTTCATCCGTCAGCGAGGGAAGGCGCATTTTGTACCGCTTGCCAAGCAATCAGTACTTTGTTTACTCAGTCACCACGTTTCTGCACCACCAGCCGCCTTGAGTCGCTAAGGTGAAGGTTCACATTTTCCACCGTTCTTAAACACGCAAGTCTCACACAAAGCCCGCAGCGCTCGTCACTGGCTGGTTAAACAGAGTGCAAGGCCTTGCAGCATGCCCCGTCACCACATATATACTGAATACGGGCGATACTTCGTGCAGTGACGCACCAGTAACAGGATGTCTGTGAGTACTTGCGTGCGGCCTTTCGCCTCCTCCCCTAAAAAAACGGCGCAAAATGACCTCGACTGTCAGCGCAACCTTAAAGGGAGCGTGCCAATTTATTCGCGCTTTTCGCACATTGTTAGACCAGGCACGTCCAAATTGATGGGTACTATCATTTTGCTCGAAATCGTTTTAAATAGCTCAGAACTTTGATTTCAAGTAGCAGCCCATACGGAAACGTTATACTACGGCTTTGATTTCTCTCCTATGGAATCGAGCACGATGGCTCTTTTCGAAACGCAATTTGGCGTTGGAAAACAGAGATCAGAACAGAGAAAAAAAAATCACATGGTTTATAGTGACGCACTGGTTCAAACTTCAACCAATGCGCCTCTTGGTAACTGGCCCTTGCCGCCTGCTGTGCCAATCACAAACGTCTATTCGAACTGACGTCATTCATGTCGGTAGATGTGCCCCCGTAAGCCCGCAGACTCGCAATGTGCGGGTTAAAACATCTCAAATGTGGTCACACTCCGCCGTCGTCATGACGACCGCGGTCGCGACAACTGCAGTTTCGCGGACTCGGGGTATACTCTGAGGTTACCAAGAAAGGAAGAAGTGCAGTGCTGTTACAAAGTGTTGACAGCGCAATTGGAACTCGAACTTTTATCAGACATATTTGGTCCCGAGGTTTCACCAGAGTATGCTTTTGAAATATGTCGCAAAAGTGGGCCACTCTCTTTAAGCCAAAATGAACATTCCCTGTGAGCGGCAACAGCATAATTAACGCACCCCCTCACTTCCCAGCTTGCGCTTAAGTGACAAAACTGCTTCTCCGCTAGAAACAGCCCACACAGACGGCAAACACGTGACCTGACCTTCATTGACACGACCTGGTGTCAATCATATGTTTTGTAAACAAACCGGGTAGGACAAGCAATGACGTGCTGCGCTCAACTTTCGTTTTCTGTTATTGCCCTACGGCACGCCAGGTGCAAAATCGGTAGGGGTTCGCAACCGTCATAGAAAGGTGCGCTGCGCTGCGGAAAGGGTGTTTTCCCACGTTGTGGAAGGTGGCCAACTTCCCCAGCGGACGAAGGTCAGGGGTGCTTTGTAACCATTATCAAATGAAACCATATTTTGACATGATTTTAGAAGAGGTCGGGGCGTCTTAAATACTAGCGGCAATCACCATACGCAGCATGATCTTATTGGCCATTGATATGCAGAACTGGCGCTGGCCGACGCCACCATAGTCATCATACAGTCACAATAATTTTTATTGTTTTAGCCTCGACGTGGGCGCAATCGTCTGTATTTTTGGGCGCAAATAACCAAATTAAATCATGTCCAATATTATGAATGTATGCAATGATCATTTTGTCAATAAAATAATTCGCTCGGTTCGATCGATCGGCAAGAACACCGGCCTTCTAACCTATCCGCGATGGGGTGGGTGGTTTCGCGTTACTTAAACGTTCGCCATTTTGCCCTGGATGGGACGGCCTGCGGGTGCTGACAGAGGCTGTTCAAGGTCACGTGAGGTCAGAGGACAGGGCGGACCATACCGAGCATTGCGCAAGCTGAACTTTCGCCACAAAATTCTGCCCTTCAACTGGGATTACACGATCGGATCGGGTAAGGATTCAAACAAGCACCGCTTAGCGCGAACTTTGACCCCAGAAACCCATCCCATCAAAATGTTGGTGTTGGGTGACTGAAAGCCCACCCCTTCCATCCACACAAGAGCGCCTGTTCCCTTGAAAGGTGCCCCGTGCGCCACACGTGCCCGTCCTCAGTGAGAGGCCGCTGCCCACCGCATTAGATGTATCAGACAGCAACCTCGCACCGGGCGGAAACACAAATAGAGGCTGCGGAATACAGCTCCGCTGTACAATCCGTCCCGGCAGCACCCCACCACATCAGACAGCAACCTCGCACCGGGCCGAAACACAGATAGAGACCGCGGAATACAGCTCCGCTGTACAAGCCGCCCCGGTAGCACCCCACTGCGTGCGTGGCAAAACTCCTCCGGGACTCAGTGACCATTCCGGATTCTCATCCATGGAGGAGACGGATTGGAGGAAATCAGCAGGCCGGCTTCAGTACTGCTTGGGAACCCTCCTGGGTCACGATTACTAACAATCCTAAGTATGCAATACACAACTGTGGGGAGTGAGCGGCGGCACCCTTCCATCACTGGTATTCGAGGAAAGTTTATTGAGAAAAGACAGACGATAAGCGAAGAAAAGCAAATACGTAAAATGAAACGGCCTAGCTGAAATAAAAGGGGCATTCAATCACAGACACGTACCTATGTTTGAAAGCGGGGGGACCCGCGAAATACCCAATCCTCCGCAAGCATGAAAGACATCGGGCGACGCGAATGTAATGTGATGCTCTCTAAACTGAGAAGACGGAAAGAACAAGACAGCCTGGGCAGAGAGAAAAGAAGCTCCAACGGCGAACGAAACATTATGACTCGTGGGGCGTCGGAGAGCGCGCGAGCACGCGCAGTACGCCCGGCGTACTCACATTGTAGGCCTTGTGGACGACGCACTTGTCCTGCAGGTCCTCCAGCTTGATCTGGGCGGTTCCGATCAGCTGGTCCGTCCAGCCGAATAGATGACTGCAGGTAAAACAGCACCATGAACAGCGGCAGCACCGCCTGCAACGTGACCTCACGTCACGCGACCAGCTCGGGGCCCGGCACGGACAAGGCCAACGTACAGCAGCGACGAAGACCATCGCACGGCAGACATATGACCATACCTGACATATGCCCATGTGATCGAGGTTCGGTATAGACATACTCGCACCCAGCGCGGACAATGTACAGCGGTGTCCCTTACGTGAAGCAGAGAGTACCAGCAATCAAGACCACGCTTGGTGGCGACATGGCATCGATGGTTACCCGTCGCAGAGGGACCTCGGGGGATCAATACAAGCTGGCGGGGACGTCGGGACGGGTGTGAAGCAGTCTGCGCGCTGCTTACAGGCACGTGCAGAGTCCCAGCTGGGGTCGGAGCAGCCAACGTCTGGTAATCGGACGGCAATTGGAAGATGCAAAACCTGTGTGAAAAGGTGTGGAGAACGCCAAACGCGCAATGTGTGGCCTATACCGACTTGAAGGAAGGGCATGGTTCACCCTGCTCGGCATCATTCGTACTGTCCTGGTTGCTCCACAGAGCAAAAAGAGCAGCAGCTAGGCGCTACGGGGACCGCTGCCCCGGGGATATTGACAGATTCCGGACCGGACGGGGTCCGGAGCGACTGTGGGCCCCTTCCCACGCCCTTCGTTTTCGCGCATCGACCGGGACAGAAGACAACGTGACATACAGTTGACTGCACGGCTGCGCACCACCCCCGGGACACGCGCGCAGTGCTGGAGAAATTCCACTCCGCGTCTCCGTTCAGGTAGTTCCGTCCGCTACCCGCCATCGATCCTCGGCCACGTGCACGCCTCGGCGGAGGCCTCCCCCCACTTAAATACGTAACCCTCCGTACACAGGAGAGCGGCGTGGCGTGCGCTGTTACCGTCGTGTCGGGACCTGCCGCACGCCGACCGACGGCTCGTCGCATGAGAGCGTAATGAGCTCGCTATCGAGCCATGTGACGCCGAGGACCTCCGCCGCAGGGCTCGCTATCGAACAAGGCGCAGCTGAGGACTGCCGCCGCAGGCTCGCTATCGAGCCAGGCTTCGCCGAGGACTGCCGCTGCAGGCTCGCTATCGAGCCAGGCTTCGCCGAGGACCTCCGCCGCAGGCTCGCTATCGAGCCATGTGACGCCGAGGACTGCCGCCGCAGGCTCGCTATCGAGCCAAGCTTCGCCGAGGACCTCCGCCGCAGGCTCGCTATCGAGCCATGTGACGCCGAGGACTGCCGCCGCAGGCTCGCTATCGAGCCATGTGACGCCGAGGACTGCCGCCGCAGGGCTCGCTATCGAGCCATGTGACGCCGAGGACTGCCGCCGCAGGGCTCGCTATCGAGCCAGGCCTCGCCGAGGACTGCCGCCGCAGGCTCGCTATCGAGCCAGGCTTCGCCGAGGACTGCCGCCGCAGGCTCGCTATCGAGCCAGGCTTCGCCGAGGACTGCCGCCGCAGGCTCGCTATCGAGCCATGTGACGCCGAGGACTGCCGCCGCAGGCTCGCTATCGAGCCATGTGACGCCGAGGACTGCCGCCGCAGGCTCGCTATCGAGCCAGGCTTCGCCGAGGACTGCCGCCACAGGCTCGCTATCGAGCCAGGCTTCGCCGAGGACTGCCGCCGCAGGCTCGCTATCGAGCCATGTGACGCCGAGGACTGCCGCCGCAGGCTCGCTATCGAGCCAGGCTTCGCCGAGGACCTCCGCCGCAGGCTCGCTATCGAGCCATGTGACGCCGAGGACTGCCGCCGCAGGCTCGCTATCGAGCCAGGCTTCGCCGAGGACTGCTGCCGCAAGCTCGCTATCGAGGCAGGCGTCGCCGAGGACTGCCGCCGCAGGCTCGCTATCGAGGCAGGCGTCGCCGAGGACTGCCGCCGCAGGCTCGCTATCGAGGCAGGCGCCGCCGAGGACTGCTGCCGCAGGACGCGACGGTGGCCGACCAGTGATTGGCCCAGGCCGGCCGCAGACGTGAGCTGACCACCGATCAGCCAACGGCAGCATCGACGGGCTGTGGCCCGGCAGCCAGCGGCCAGAGTGGCCAGCCAGCATCCGCGTGATCGTGCCTCGTGCGCATCTAAAAGTTTGAAAGTAGATCTTGTACGCGCGCCCAACCCTTCTCAGCCGTGTAAGTGATGATAAATCATACCAACTAAGCGAAAATCCCGCAGAGGAAAATTCACTTCCCCAGTCTGCTCTACCGCTAAACGCCCCGGATACCGGCGATATACACGAGCTCTCTGTACATCTGAAGCGAATTTACGGGCAACTTTACAGCGCACGGCCGCCATGCACTTCGCGCATTACATGCTGCATAACATCACATAATGGTGCCTAATAATCGCCGCGTAAGATTACAGGATCAACACTGAATAACGGAAGCCTTACAAAGCCAGCCGCAACTGACTTGCTTCAAAGAGCATAGGATTAAAGGGAGTGTGTCTGGCGCGTTGGAGGCTTGAAACTATGGTAGTTGCATAAACTGTGTTTTCCCATCGATGGCATCCATCACTGTATGCGTCGTACGGCTGCGAATGCATCTATCTTAGGAGAAGAACTGCATCAAACAACGGGACGAAAAAGCCCATTAACTGCACATTGAAGGCGCACAACAAATTCACAGAAAATCATGCTTCCATTCATTCCATACGCCACTGAGCACATCCAATTTGCCTTGAAGAAAAGTGTTTTTACTTCATTGACGACTGATAACATCACAATCACAGAAAAGAATAACGGCTTGTCTTTCCCTTGTTAATGATGACTTCACTGCGCAAAATGTGTTCTCGTTATAAGCAAAAAAGGTCTCGAACTTTGTGGTCGAGGGCTCAGCACCATTTACGTAAAGTAGTACAGCAATCTTGAAAGATTACGGTTCGAAGTTACCGTAATCTGAGCAAGTGCTTACGTGTATATCATATTTGTTTTGACTTGGATAATAAGATAGTCTGAAATAATAAACAGTCTGATCTAAGTTAACCATATTTGATGCTTGCTTCAATCAACTAAGTTAACCATATTTGATGCCTGCTTCAATATCTTCCACTGTGGAACCTTCTAGCTAAGCAAAGCATTGCATCCCTTTCTCACTTCCTTGTCACCAGCCAATCACGCGTGCACCTCTAAGCCTCACAGGGACACGCCCCACCGCGGCTCAACTGCGGCTGCAACTCACACCGCTGACGCTACGTCGCTACGGCCTCCCAGAATGACGCCACGACCCCCCAGAATGGGAGTGGAACACCAGCAACAGCTTCCCAATGTGCAAAGCAGCATAACAATCCCATACTCCAGACACGAAACAGCCAAGCTGATCGTTGCTCGCGGCGGAGCGTCTCCGCCTCTCGCTGGCCTGCGGCGGTCACGCACTCACCCGCGCTCCCAGACCTCACACTTGATACTCTGGCGGCGGAAGATGCGCATCATGGAGCGCGAGCTGCGGTCGATGGCGATCAGGAACTTGGCGTCGTAGTCGGGGTTGTTGGTGTTTCTCACCTTGCCCGTCTTGTCGTACGTCGGCGCCTCCTGCTCGGCAGACAGCCCGACACGGGGTTAGGTTTGCGGGCTTAATGTAGCAATGCTTGCGATGAAGTCGTGCAACGCATTGGAGATGCGGTTTAAGTTCGTGCCATTCTTAGTGTGGAGCGCCGAAGCGCGCGTAACTAGTGTCGGGCACGCAACACGGTTACGTGTTGCGTGTCCGACCCTTTCTGAATTATCGAAAAGCGACGAGGCAGTGGTCGCAGATGCTGAAGGAGATGAGGCCCATAGCGCTACCATGCAAAACGCCACGAGCGATCATCGGTCGAGGAGAGTTTCACCACCATATCCACGCAGATGTCTGCTCATCAGTGCACACTCAATGACGACTTATTTTCTCACACATAGTCGATACAAAGCGTTTCCCAATGGTCCGCAGCCTGGGCGCCCAGCTAACGCATCAGAAGTGGCAGCGGTCGCGGCAGCTGACTCATAGTGACGATAACAAAGCACAGGTGCGGCCGCGGGCGCACACAAAAAGCGTGCGATATCAGGGGGCGGGCCGATATGCGCCGTCATCGGGGGTGAGCGCCACGCGCCTGTCGTCACGCGGGTTCAGGGCTGTACGACGGGCCGCCGGCCTGGGTCAAGAGGGCACGTGGCACGGTTCGGCCGCGTCACGCGCGGTCACACCAGTCCGGGTGGGACGCGGACACAGCTCCGCGGTCGCGGCGGGTGGCATCGAACCACTGCGTTTTGCCTGCCCCTGCATCAAATGAAAGGAACGGCCTACCGTCTAGCTGTTGACAACGCGGCAGCTGTGGCAGAAGGAACAGCATTTGAGCAGAGCGGCAAGGCTACTACATGCCGTAGCGTCCGGGCCTTTTGACTGCAGGACGAAACGGACTTCGGTTCTCGCTTCAAATATCGCATCAAAGTGTGATACTGAACTCCGTCATGTCATTTCCAGCGAGACTGTGGTATTCAAGGCTGACGCGGTGTGGGCTTGTGGTTGCAAACCGTGTGACTCGGAGAGCAGCGGCGACTCCAGCCCGCGTGAGAAAGCTGTCAAACAAGGCCGGTCCGCACGGACGTCACCGGGGACTGACATAAACAGCCAAATCCCTGCAATGCCCGCCCTCTCGTCCCCAGTTACAGGCATCTGCAGCCTTCCGGCCTCTCCCAGTCTACACAGTTCTCCGCAGCCTCTCTGAGTCTCCGCAAGCTCTCAACGATCTCTCCGAGTTTCCGCACAGTTCTCCACGGCCTCCCCGGCCGTGGAGAACTGGAGGAGAACTGAGTCTCTGATGAACTGAGGCCGCGGAGAACTGAGTCCCCGCACAGTTCTCGGCAGCCTCCCCGAGTCTCCGCACAGTTCTCCACAGCCCTCCGAGTCTCCGCACAGTTTTCCACGGCCTCCCCGAGTCTCCGCACAGTTTTCCACTGCCACTCCGAGTCTCCGCACAGTTTTCCACTGCCACTCCGAGTCTCCGCACAGTTCTCGGCAGCCTCCCCGAGTCTCCGCACAGTTCTCCACGGCCTCCCCGTGTCTCCGCACAGTTCTCCATAGCCACTCCGAGTCTCCGCACAGTTCTCCGCAGCCTCCCCGAGTCTCCGCACAGGTCAGGCCAGGCCGCCACGCGACCCCGTATGTGACGCCACCGGCCGTCCAGGCCGCAAGCCTCGGGGCACGCAGTGGGTGCTTGCGAACGTGTGTCGTGGTGTCTCCACCCAGTCCATGTCGATGAAGTGACCAGCTCAGACCTTAGTGGTTATTGCGTTGCATTAAATTGGAAAATGGCACGGCCGCTCAATTCCGCAGCCCGACAGGAAGACGCCCACTCCGTACCGCCGGACCCACGTCAATGCATGCTCGGTTCGCTTAAACGCGGCAGTAAGCATTCCACTTACGTGTTGCGAGGCATACACCCCATGCCGCCCATTGTCTAGCAAAAACTTGGCCAAGTGTGAACAAACGCGCGTGTGTGCGTGTGTGTGCGTGTGTGAATTTGTGTGGGAGGCTCGCCGAGGCCAGTACCCACCTGGGGCCAGGGGAACTCCCACTTGACGTATGTGTCCACGTCCTTGGGGTTGGGCACGTTGTAGTTGATACCGCGCACTATGGTCATCTCCAGGTCGTTGCTATTCAGGTCAGTGCAGGCTCTGCAACAGAAGGCGCCGTTCAGCGGACCGTGTTGAGGCACCAGGGTGTTCTCAGACGGACGACAGCTTAGCCCTGATATGACAAACACAGGAGACGGCCGAACGGAGGAAAACCAAGCCGCATTCCAGGAAACAGCCGGCAAAAGTACGACGTGGTCGTACTCTGCGACTCATGCCACTGCGACCGCGAAGCAAGGCCCAGAGACTCTGGCAATCCGGTACAGGTTGAAGGTGCCACAGCTTGTCCAGGCATATCTTTAAACCGTCTTCCAAATTATTTGCACGGGTGACTTCAGGTTCACAGCAGAGCTTGTCGTGTGCGCCCTGGGCCGATCATTTAGGTGGTGCTGATCCGGTTCGCCGAATCCTGTCCGCAGGCTTCTTGCCACAGAGGACCGCTGGGAGTTTCACAGGCCGTGCAGCGCTACAAGCCAGCCGTCCCGGGCCGGGCTGACCCGTCGCGGACAGCTGTCAGCTGACATGTCTGACCCACCGCGGGCAACAGTCGGCTGACATGGCTGACCCGCCGCGGACAGCTGTCAGCTGACATGGCTGACCCGTCGCAGACGGCTGTCAGCTGACATGGCTGACCCATCGCGGGCAGCTGTCAGCTGACATGGCTGACCCGTCGCGGACAGCTGTCAGCTGACATGGCTGACCCGTCGCGGACGGCTGTCAGCTGACATGGCTGACCCATCGCGGGCAGCTGTCAGCTGACTCCTCCATGCCAGTCGGACCATGTGAAGTGCCCGGTGCTGGGTCTGCACCCAATACCCCTGATTGACGAGTTCAGAACGTTCCCCCTACACCACGGAACAGGTGGACAAAGTGAAGCAATACCAACAACGCGACGCGATCGCATGCATACATGCCCACCACTTGAGTTGCATTAAGCACGGGACCACCATCAGCAGTGGCATCGAGCCCGAACAGGCTTCAAATCGGTGCACGCCCAACTCGCAAGAGCACCAGCCAAACAGGCAGCTAGCGAGACCAGCAGTCGCTTCACCAACGGCCACGTATAATGCGCCCTCCCGCTCCACCGATCCCGCCCCCGGAGCGACGCCGCCCGGCACCTTCCCCACCCCACCGCCAGGGGCGCGCCGGCGGCCCGTGCCGGCCCGCCAGGCGCCGGACTGGAACGGTCAGACGGCGGACAGGAGCGGAATTCCACGGCGGCCGGCCCGGAGAGGTCACTGGGAGCGCGCGCGAGTGAGACGCCGCCGATGTTTGCCGCGGCCGCTACTGACGGCCGAGGGCCGCGCCGCGCCACAATAACAAACAGGGCACCAGGTCGGGAAGGCCGGGTGCCCCCCCCCCCCCCCCAAGCCGCTGAGGTGAAAGTGCAGCGTAGTAAGGTGAGAATGGGAACGTGGCGCGGTGAGAAGAGGATCTCGCCTTCACCGAAGCGGAACACGCGCGGAAATGAAGGTCGTAATGCCACCTGAGGTTTGTTGCCGTGGAAAACGTACGAGCGCCAACCGGACGGCCCCAACACTGCTCTGCTGCGCCGCGTTTTATTTCATGCGGCACTAAACGTCAGACGTGAAGGACGATGCGCTCATAGAGCGTGGGCACCTCCAATAATCTTCCCTCAGTTCGCGCCTCGTGGTGTTCAGCTCCAGGCCCAAACAGACGGCAGCCCCGTCACCTGCCCCACGGCACACTCCAGAACTCGCCAGCTCTTCACGGAGACGCCACGTCTGCGGCCGCATCAGCACGCCGACCACTCACTTGACGATCTGGAACTCGCGCATCTCGTAGTGGAACTTGGGCACGAAGTCGCCCCGACGGAATGCGTGCCGCAGCGCGTCCAGGTCCTTCAGGCTGTTCTGCGAGAAGCGGTCGAACTTGTTGGCCTGCGCCACATCGCCCAGCGCCTGGTAGTGGTCTCGGTTGGTCTGGCACATCTGAAAACGCGCCCACCAAGACTCAGGGCCAACAGCGCATGTTGTTATGGTCTGGACATGGGAGACAGTTTCCGGCCGACACTTCTCGATACCACTATGCCATGTCCAGAGTTCCGAACGGCAAGCTCTACCCATGTTGCGAACGGTTAAATGATGTACGCCGTACTTGATTAGCATCTTGGTTGCAGGTTACATAATTATTCTGAAAGGATGCTCAAAATATGAACACGTGCACTGCCTTTACGATCTAGTGCGTTTGAATAACGACCGCCGCATGCTTTCCCATAGTCACACCGCATCTCTAACAAGCGTCTCCAGCCCTCCACAAACGGGTGGCCGCTGCGGGCGCTGCGTGAGGCAGCCGTGAGGCGCGCCTGGCACGTTGTGCCGGCGCGCCGCTGCTCCTGCTGACACCACCACCACCCACCGTGGCCTGACGGATCAGGCTGGCCTCCAGCTTCTGGAAGAGCTGTGTCAAGTCTTCATCCTGGCCGGCCTCCATCACCTCATCCCTCGACAGCACCTCGAAGTCGGTGGTGGCCTTGGCGCGATGCTGGGGCGGGATCGGCAACTGGAAACGGGCCGACCGAAATCAGAGCACACCCACGCCGCAAGGTAGGGTGGCAAAATACAGCCACGCGGCGAAGCGAGGCCAAGACACAGTCACAACGCCGAGCACGGGTCCAAACTCCCTGCCGGGGTCCGGCGACCTAGTCTACGCCATCCACGGCACCCGCAACGCTGACCACAGCGCAGCCAGTTCCGTCCACAGCGGCCACGATGGCTCCCTCCGTCGTGGCCACGCCGGCCGCGAGACCGCCCTCTCACCGAGTCCATGTTGACGGGCAGACCGCTCTCGGTGGCCTCCAGCAGTGGCTCGAAGCCCTTGGCCGAGCGCAGGTACTCCTTGGCCGTGGCCATGTCGCCCGCCTTCTTGGCCTGCAGCGCCGCCTGCATGAAGAGGCGCCGTCGCGACTGCAGCAGCGCCATCTGCTTCTGCTGCCGCGTGTGCTGCCCGACCGCTGCCGACACATACGGGGTCCGACGTGCTGCCGTCAGGGCTGGAAGAAGACTGTTGCAGACAGCCAACGGCTGCTTTCAAATGGACAGAGGAAAAAGACAGGAGCAAATGGAATGGGGGAGATGAAATACGGATTGATCCGAGCACAGATCATGCTCGATACAGCACAGCCGCCACGGATTTCGGGGGAACTAAGGCTTCCAGACTACTTGGTAGAATCTAAACAACTAAATCAGCAGCGTACGTGTCCGTGAGCGTGTGCGTCTGTGCGTCCGGATCTATTGGCGAGACGCACAGCGCTGACAGCCACACGGATCGCCGAGCGTTACGGTGCGTATATCTATCCCACGCTGCTGCACAACAAACTGGCTTACAAATGAAGCTTATCTCCCATGACCCACACACGTCGCTGGTAGCCAGCTCATCACAACCGGTTCCTGTCACATGTCCCGTCAGCCAGAGATGGAATCAGGCATAAAATCCTATGAATGACATTGAATTCGTCAAAAACAATGCAACATCCTATCGTTTATAGAACGTTCCCGGCCTTTCCATGCCTTTTGAACGGCTCAGCTCCGTCGCTGAACCAAGCAACACGGCCAGCGTCTGACGGTCCGAGAGGTCCCCCCCCCCCCTCCGCACAGCAGCAGCTCCTGGCCGGGCGCACTCACACATCAATACATAGTCCCACCAGCTGCGGGTGTGGACGCCCCCTGTCCCCCTCTCCGCACAGCAGCAGCTCCTGGCCGGGCGCACTCACGCATCAATATATAGTCCCACCAGCTGCGGTTGTGGACGCCCCCTGTCCCCCTCCCCGCACAGCAGCAGCTCCTGGCCGGGCGCACTCACACATCAATACATAGTCCCACCAGCTGCGGGTGTGGACGCCCCCTGTCCCCCTCTCCGCACAGCAGCAGCTCCTGGCCGGGCGCACTCACACATCAATACATAGTCCTACCAGCTGGGGGTGTGGACGCCCCCCTGTCCCCCTCTCCGCGCAGCAGCAGCTCCTGGCCGAGCGCACTCACACATCAATACATAGTCCCACCAGCTGCGGGTGTGGACGCCGCCCCCCCCCCCCCCCACTCCGCACAGCAGCAGCTCCTCACACATCAATACATAGTCCCGCCAGCTGCGGGTGCGGACGCCCCCCTGCCTCCCTCTCCACACAGCAGCAGCTCCTGGCCGAGTGCACTCACACATCTGCCGGGTGACGGTCGGCTTGGAGCCGGAGGGACGCGGCTCCGGGTCCGGCTGGGCGGCGGCGGCCGGAGCGGCGGCCGAGGCGCCCTCGGTCGGGATCGGCGCGAACCCTGCCGACACGCGGCGCCGGTCAGGGCGGCGTCATGGCACCGGCACGGGCGCCGCACACCGAGGCTGGTGACGGGATGGGAGGCGATGCCACGCCCACAGGCTTGGAAGACATAGCTGCCAGGTAAACATAAACAATAGCATACGGTCTGGTACGTGACAATGGGCACAGTCGTGCATTTATGCATAAACATTTACACAGCACATGTGTATTTGCACTACAGCTTGTGGAAGACCACGCGAGCAGACTTGCAGCGGGGAAATAGACGCACAATACACAAATATACACAACATGCTTAGCGCCCAATGTCTGCAAACACATCCAGCAAGGCATGGAACGTCCGTGCGCCGCCTTGTCCGGCCTCCTCTCCCGCACGCTGGTCCTGCCGGACACGTCAGTGCGACAGGCTGCAGCCCTCCGCCCGCGCCACCACCGGGCCCCGAGGCCTGCGAGCCGGTCTCGCGCACCGGCAGCCCGGTCTGCAGCGATCCCACCGCATCTGTTCATCCCCGGAGCGTCTGACTCTGGTGAGATGTGCTGACCCGACAGGCACAGGCCGCGGCGTCCGCTCACCGGGCGGCGTCGGCAGCTCGTCGAAGGCCACCGGTTTGCCGGCCTGGTGCCGCCGGATGGCGTCCGTGTACTGCTTGCAGATACGGCCGAACCGGCGCGCCTTGCTGCCGTTGCCCGCCTCCTTCGCCTCGTCCTCCTCTTGCTGGGGACGGAGTGGGGCGAGTCAGGCACGAGCAGGAGGCCGCGTCCGGGCTGGCACGTGATGGGCCGCCTACGTCACGGCCAGCTTACTTTAATGTGCTCTTCCGAGGCGCGCTGCTTGTCAGCAACGACCGACGACTTGCAAACTGCCTCGAACAATGTTTAGTTATGCTTTAACGATACGCGATTAGCTATCGACGTAACCTACGGCAAACCGTCCGATAACTAGCTACCATTCTAATGGCGGCGTACTTTCTGGTATCTAGATATGCTAACATCGCAGATCTGGGCAAATGATTTGCAGCAAAAGAAGCAGAGCAACATCACCACTCCCAGTGCCCGCACGACCCAAAGCAAACAACGCAACTCTTGTTTTCACTGCTCCAAGCCCCATGGTCCCCGCCAGCGGCCTGCTCCGCTCCTGCGGCAGCCAGCGACCCCGCGCCAGCCCGGCCCACCTTGTACCGCTGCAGCCGCTGCTCGAGGGCTTCCAGCGCGGTGGCGGGGGGCGGCGGCGCGCCGTACAGAGTCGGGTCGGCCGGCGGCGGCCCGCCCTCCGGCACCACCACCGGCTCGTCCAGCGGGATGCCGCCGCTCGTCGAGCCGCCGCGCCGCATCGGCGGCCGCGGCGCCGACGCGGCGGCGGCGCTCGGCGGCGGCGGAGGCATGTCGCTCAGGTCCACCGTCTCGCCCGCCTCCATCGCCGCCAGCACCTGCTCGAACGCCTGCCGGGAGGGGGAGGGGGGCACATCGGCGTCACGAGCGGACGGCTGTGGTCTGCAGGGGGGGGGGGGGGATGGGCCACAGGTGCAGGTGCAGCGAGTCGCACAGCCTGCGCACACATTAAGTGCAAATGGCAGGCAGGCGGAGGAAATTGCGATAGGCGGGGAAAGCTGACTCCCAGATGATGATGATGATGATGATGATGATGATGATGATGATGATGATGATGATGATCTGGGCTTTGGGACGCACCGACTGCGTTGGTCATATGGCGCCCAAGATTCCCAGTCTTGCATGCATGGGAGTGAGAAGGCGATGCACAAGTAAAACAAATGGCATGAATCGCTGCAAATAACTGATGAACTAGCTGTTTAAGGCGAAAGATGACACTGCAGAATGAATACGAGACAACTGGCATCGCAGGCAAATAACGCAATGCACACCAAACACACCAAAGTCAATGCATGGGTCGCATACGCTGAGGCCCAAACCTCACATATTGCGTCCAACCCCAAGACAACAAAGTGGCGAGCTACCGCACCTTGACGACGCGGACGTACTGCAGGGCCGTCCCCTTGTCGCCGGCCTTTTTGGCCAGCACGGCAGCGTGCTTGTACTGGCCCAGCCTCTCCTGCACCTCAGCCAGGCGCGGGTGCGGCTCGGCGGCGGCGGCAGCGGCGGCCGGCTCCGGGGTCTCGGCCGGCTCGTCAGCAGCCTCGGCCCGGCGGGCCACCTTGGGCGGAGACGGCTGCTCCGGCGGCGTGGCCGGCGCTGTGACGGGCGGCAGAGGCCGGTCAGCGGGGGTGGCGTTACAGCTCGGGAGCTCTGGCCCAGCAGTGGACCCCACACACGGCGCTCACTGCCGCCCGCGACCCCCACGTGCTCTCCAGGACGACGCGCTCGCACATAACAGGCACGGACGGCAATGACATTGGAAGAGACAGCACCCGTAACGATGGCCAGTACCGATCGTGCCGAGCAGATACCAGTCCCACTGAACAGCCAATCTCAGCTGCAAGCCTTAGCGCAGTACGACATCACTGTCTCCCCAGCCAGCGGCAGCTAGCCAGGAGACTGGTGCGCCACTGACCCTGCTCCGCCGGGCCGTCCTCCGGCTCGGGGGTGCTGTGTGCAGCCGCTGTGTACACCGGCGGCGGAATGTCCTCCTCGTTGATCGCCCGGCCGGCCTTCGCCTTCCGCAGCATGTTCTCCAGCGTCTTCAAGCCACGCCCGAACCTGACGGCGAAGAGGCCAAACGGTCACCGCTGTATACGCAGTTTCCATGACACAATGTTGGTATCATTCGAGACCGGTCCTAAATACGCGAGCAGTGGACTGAGCTCGTCGGTGGCCTTAGTCTGCCCTGCTGACAGCAGGAAGGTGGGACATAGGCACGAAGTGTTCAGTTCACGCTACAGGCTCTGTGCCAGACAAGAACAACTGCGACAGAACAGTTTTAGACCGCACTCAGAGGCCTCCAAACCTGATATTGACATATCACCTCTCCGGAGACCGTACCCAGCGGACCACGAGCCCGCGCAGTTATCTCTAGTCCGGTGGGCGGAATGATGGAGTAAGCCGGGTGGATTGTTACGCCCCCCCCCCCCCCCCCCCCCCCCCGGTAGGGTCTTAACCGTTCCGCTCACCGGCGCGCGCGGCTGCTCTGGCCCGCCTCCTTGGCGTTGGCCTCGGCCACGCGGTACATCTCGAGCCGCTCCAGTAGCACCACGGTCATGTCCCCGGCGGCGGCCGGCGGGGCGGGGGCGGCCGGCGCCTGGGCCGGCACCGGCGGTGGCGGCGCCCGCCGGGCCGGCGCGGGCGCGGGCGCCGGCGACGCCTCCTCCGTCATCTCGGCTAACTCCGCCTGGTCAGGCACAAGCAGGACTCAGCAAGCTGAGAGCGGTTCGCTCCATGAAGCCAGTGCAAGCTACATCTTGGCATTGCCTTCAATCCTGTCACCGATATCACCAGTTTATAAACAGGGCCCAACATTTCCAGCTGCAGCCCCAAATTAGGACCCCGGGACGCAAAACGAGGGCACTCGCGTCGTCTGTGTCGTTTATAGGCCGAGCTGCAGCCGACTGAGTCATCTGTTACCTACTGCGGCCTCCCCCGCCCCTCGTCTCACTCAAGCCCCGGTAAACACCATGCAACACCATATCAAATCATTCGGTGCTTCCACGGAGCGAACACAGCCCAGCAAACACGTCAAGAGGTGGAGATTAGCTTAGGATGCGATTGACACGGCCGGCGAGCTGCAGCCTTGACGACAACAAACTCAACGAGAGTCAACCCTGGCCCGGGGCGGCCGTGTCGCAGCATTGTGCGGCACGTAGAACCCTCCGCACTCTTGTCTGGCGAAAGGGCGGATGCGCAATCATCCGTTGCACTGGACGGCACGACTTGGGTGGTGGGTTCGAGGTAGACGGAACAAGCTATGCTAAGCAGGCCCTCTGGGCCCAAAGAGAGCCATACGAGCCATTCGGAGCATCTTTTAGCGGTGTGAATTGTTTCCGCCGTGAGTTGTGTGTGAGTTGTTTTTTAAAAGGAACGCGGCACGCGTCGTCACGCCCATCTCATGGAGAGCCGGCGACTACACTGGCCACATAAGCGCTCAGGGGGCATGGCACAACCGGAATTCAAAACCCGGACTCCACGTGGGAGTCCGGAACGCTAACCACTCGGCCATTAGACCCCTGAGCGACGGACCCACCAGCAGTTCGGGGTCGTTCTCGTCCACGTCCGAGATCTCGTCGTCGTCACGCAGGCTGGCGGCCGTCATGGCGGCCAGGTCCGGCTGCGGCGTCGGTCGCTCTGCGGGCATCAGCTGGGATCAGCGGGCACCAGCTGGGGTCAGCGGGCACCGGCCGGGGTCAGCAGTCACCAGCCGGGGTCAGCGGACACCAACCCGGGTCAGCGGACACCAGCCGGGTCAGCGAGCACCAGCTGGGGTTAGTGGACACCAGCCGGGGTCACAAACACCAGCCAGGGTCAGCGGGCACCAACCGGGGTCAACGGACACCAGTCGGGGTCAGCGGACACCAGCCGGGGTCAGCGGACACCAACCCGGGTCAGCGGACACCAGCCGGGTCAGCGAGCACCAGCCGGGGTCAGCGGACACCAGCTGAGGTTAGCGGACACCAGCCGGGGTCAGCGGGCACCAGCCAGGGTCAGCGCACAGCAGCCGGGGTCAGCGAACACCAGTCGGGGTCAGTGGGCACCAGCTGGGGTCAACGGACACCAGCCGGGGTCAGCGGACACCAGCCGGGGTCAGCGAACACCAGTCGGGGTCAGTGGGCACCAGCTGGGGTCAGCGGACACAAGCCAGGGTCAGCCGAGGACATGTGTTGCACAAGGAGCGGTGGCACGGTCAGATACTTAAAAACGCCATTTGACACTAGAATGTCAAGAAACTTATGACAGCAATTTGTAACCAAGACACTAGATGGCGAGTGCCTGCACTCAGTAGTTAGCGCTGTGTGACAGCCGGCATTTTCTCATTGGCTTGTAAGTGAGAGCACACCAATCTTGGCAGAAATGCCCAGCTAACAAGATGGCCAAATCCTCACCATTACAAACAATAACAGTACCTCCAGTTTAGCTGTAACAAGCACACACCACAATAGCGTGGCCTCGGTATTTCGGCGCCAGCCCACGCCCGCGACTGCCTCACAGTGCCAGCACGGCCACCGCCGTCCACGCTGAGTGCAGCTTGACACGCGTGACCAACGAAATGTGTTAGTTCACCAATTCTGGACTGCGCAGACGGCCACGCAGCGCGGTTATCGGGGATACGCCGTCCGAGCTGGCACTTACGCAGCCTGTAGCGGCCGCCCTAGTCACTAGGGCAGCTGGTGACAGGCGTTACTCACTGGCGCGTGCTGGCCGCTGGCCCTCCATGTCGGTGCCGGCCAGCAGCTGGGAGAGCTCGGCCTCCAGCGCCGCGTCCGACACGTCCAGGTCGGCGTCTGGCGCCAGGCCGGCGGCGTCCGCAGCACCCACGCTCATCAGACCATACTGGGCAGCAGGGCCCAACAAGTCAGTGGGGTCACTGGGATGGGAAGCAGCTCGCACAGGAACAGCACAATGCACCAGGCTGCACAGAGGCTGAGCATTGTGTGCATTTTAACCGGGCTACTGTTGTCAAGAACAGCTGACCTGGAAACAAGTTATGCAGTAGCCAATATATTCACACACCAGTTTGAGCCAGTGCATCACATGGATCATGTGATAATCTCATTCCCAAAACAAAGTGTGCCTAGAAAAGAGCCACTGTAGTAAATGCCATGGGGGATGAAAGCCATGGTGTAATATTTGATTGAATTTGTGGGATAATGGTTTTGCATATATTAAGCCTAAACAGGATGGTTCAAGCTTTCATAGCATTTATGATGCAATCATTCTGACACATTTTGGCAAGTTCCTGCATGATAGAAAACACTGAAATCTGCTAAAATGGCTAACATACCTGTGAAAGATCTCCTTGGCCTGTTTTTGGCCTTCTTCTCCCAGCCATTATCTCCTTTCTGAAAAATGCAAAGCAAATTTATGTTTAAAGGCAGAGTATTTGAGAATTTCCAAAAAAGATAGTCTTCTTAGAATGACATGCAAGCAGTGAATAGTTTTCCTATGAAACATTGTGTTACCTTATCTTCTGACAGCTAGTCTGAGCTCTGCTAGGCTGCTGAGCTGATATCAAGGTGCATGTCAGTGTCCTTTGTTATATTTCATGACAATATGTAAAGTAAAAAATAAAACTGTTAAGTTGAAGGAAAGGGATGAAAACCTGGCAACAAGGCACTCAGGACAAGATAACAATTTCAAGGTCATATGATGCCTGTGAGCAAAAGCATCAATTGGTCTGAGGTGATCCTAAGTCATTGCTCCTAAACTGATAAGAACCATGTATCTGACTATTTCCAGTGAGCCTGCCTTGTTGGCACCACCTCCCAGTCATATTAATGCACTCTTTTGTCACCATGACCTTGACCCACAATGAGCACAGGTGATGTCAGTGACATAACCTTGCCTTTGGTCTGATCACATAACTCATCATCATACAATTTGGTGCTGGACACACTTCTAGAACCTACCACTGGACCTCTGCAGTGGTTTGTTTGTTAAGTGCTATGCAAAGCAGAATACCTTTGTTTCCATAATTTTATTAATACACATTTCCTGCTGGTTTGAGCCTAAGCCTGATCTAAAACAAAGCATGGCAAAGCATGACATCTATATCACATAGACACTTTTTGTTCCACCGTACTTTCCACTTTCCTGCTAATTTGAACCTAGGCCTGATCTAAAACAAAGCATGACAAAGCATGGCATCTACATCACACTGCCGCTTTGTTTTGTTCCACTCATCTCTTCAATACAAATGTCGCCATCACTTTTCTCCCCTTCACATAGTGAATCACCGAAATAGGTACCACAGAACATGCGGACTTAACCTTATGGGTATAAGTTCAATAAGTGTTGTCTTCTGAAATGGCTAGAATAAAGGCGACGAATCGCAGTTTTCAAGTCCAGTCCCCGTCACGCACCCGACCACCCACGCAATTTGCAGAAGAGCTAGGCCGAGCTGCGCTGAGCCTCAAGGGCGTTTGACTGGAAGGGGAGGTACCAAGTTTCAACCACGGCGCATTGCTGCATAACCTTGTGTATCATCAATATTTCAGAAATATATGTCACGTGATAAAAATATTCGGTTTTGGCAAGTTTCATTGGTATGTAAATGTCTTGGTCAGATTGATTAGATCCGTACAAATTTATTTTAACATGATAATCATTCCTTATTAGTCTTCATCTGAAACAGTTGTATAATCATCTTTCAACATCTTGGACGGTGTGACTGCGTGATGTCATGGCTATTGGACGGGGTTGGTGGGACGAACGTGACGTTTGGAGCACGTAAGCGGTGTTTGTCGTGTGGTTGCGCGAAAACTTGGCGAAGTATGGGAATCTGAAATACTGCGTGTCAAAGCTGTGATGGCGACATCTATGACGAGATTACAGAAGTTATCACTTTACAAAAGTTTGCTTAGGGAAAGTGCCAAGTTTTCGTCCTATAACTACAGGTAAGTGGCCGTCCAGAAATTACGTTACTCGTGGATGAAGAGATTTCTTATGAAGCGTGAGAATGAGGGCGACTTGGATAGGATAATGTCACGTTTGGGTGTGGTTGCAAATTGTTGTATTTTTTTTTTATAGTGTTTAACACCATAACCAGGGAATGGGTTGGGTCTGACGCTGCACAACAGCACAACCAAGTGGTAACCAAAGGCCAGGCTGCAAAAAAATCATAAATTGCCCTTCATTCCTATGCATCTTTGGTGTGCTGAGCCTCAATGTATCAACTGAGGCTCCTAACTGAGGCCAGGTAAGCTTGTGTTGAGTTTTCAGACTGTTTTGGGGTTAAAATGTTACCACATTTGCCTACATTTTCCTTCGCAACATCAAGAGGTCTTACAACTTTGCCTCTTAATGCACTGAAATTGGTGGGGATTACATCAAGCCCTAAAAATAGGGTTTAATTTGTTTGTGGTTTGAAAATATCACTATGAGGGTTCTTGTGTCATACTTCATGTGTTTCATACTTTGCATGATTGGTGTAGCATGCATTTTTTAGCCTGAATAAGGAGCAGGGTGGTTGAAATGCATTGATATATGTATTTTTTTAATGGGATCCTTGGAAGTCCTGCATTTCTTCAATTTCAGTTTCATGGAGTCCTTTTCCATTTATCCAGTATGATGTGCCCTGTTTGAGCCTTGTGATTGGATCAAAACTCATAGGAGTTCTCTAGATGAGGGGGAAAGGGGGCTGACATGAGGTTATGCAATTTCCTGGCTTGGCAGAATTTAATGTTACGTATGCCTTTGTGCCTTATATAGAAAGTAAGTTGTCAAAATGTTACTATCTCCCACTTAAATAAGGGGAATGGCATATATGCATTAGATGGAAAAAATGAAATGAAGGCCTGTTTTACCAAATTGAGAATTATCAACATGCAGTGTACAAGGAGTTACATGTTAAACATATCCCAGGCAGTCATTAGCATGTTTTTTTGAGAGTATGGATAATCAGAATTATTATAGAATTGATACTTAATAATGAAAGAATAGCTAATTTAATCCTACAAAGGGCTGAAGGTTTATATATCAGTGCCTGATATACTGAAATTTGGCTTTTTTGGTGTGGGAACTCATTAGGTTGAAATTTACATCTGTTGATCTTTGGCTTTGATGTCATGTGGGATGTCATGTTCAGTTGTGTGCAGCTAAGTGTGATGTATACTTAAGTATCTCTGTCCTGCATGCTGCATCGTGATGTACCTTGTGGGCTCCAATCTAGTTTGTGCTATTGTCTGAGTGCTCTGGCATTGTCCAGCAATGTTTCAAGTTCTACAGGCTGCAGCAAGTTTCATTTGTCAGGATGTCTTACCTGAATGGGGAACAAACCAGTCAGATATCACCCCCCAGAAACCTGGCCAGGCTATTAGGTGTCTCTGCCTGGAGGAACCCTCTAAGTGTACTGAACTTTACTTTTATTTGAATTTTCCATGCAACAGGTACAAAAACTTGGTAATCAACACCAGCCAACTCAACCAAATGTGGTGGTAGTCGTTTGCAATGGCCACCAAAACCACACTAACCCTGTCTGACATGCCTAACATGAGCACTGCATTGCAGCCTGCAGCCCACCTTGTGGATACCAGTGGGGGTTTTCGTGGCAGCCTGTAATAGTCGCACACATCAACTTACATTCTTCACTCCCGAAGCCCTACACGCCCAACAATGTCTAAAGCCATAGCATCCATAGCATCAACGCTGTGCAGATTGCGATATCTGGTTTCGACGATCGACGCCCAAAAAAGGATAATGATGCCCAACGACAACATCTTCCGCCGAGGCAGAGCCAAGGAACGCATTAGGGCAGTACTGTAATTTCCTTTTCAGTGTGTGTGTGTGGGGGGGGGGGGGGAAGAGAAGGCTTTAACTTCATAACGTTGAGATCAAAGCTGTTGAAATTCGGGAACAAAAGTTCAAGTGTATTAGGGGCTTGGTTTTCTGGTGTTAGTCCTATTCTATTTTCTTTCCCTTTCCTATTTTGTAAAGCTAACCCCTGTGGTAGAGGTTTGACGACCTTGACACGCGACGAATTAGCCCCCACATTACTCCAGCGTCATGTCTGGGACTTGTGATCTATTGCCCCAAGCAAGGACAAGTTCGGATTTACATTGACCTGGGCTCCTTAGTCAGTAGGTGGCCTTGTGCCGGTCAGGGGACCACAGTACCTATCAAGGGTCCTGCATTGGCAGAGAGCCCACAGCCGGTCTGGGGCAGTGTTGGAGGGGGCCCGCAGAGGACCGAAGGACCTCTCGGGATCGGCGATCAGGTGCATGGTTTGAGGGCACGAGGTGCTGGCTGCCGGTCGCACGAAGGACTCCGGGACGCAGGAGTGGTCCCTCGAATGCCAGTCAGAGGCCCTTTTGCACCGATTTGGGACATCTTTGGACAATGCGGGCCTCTTTTTCGGCCAGAGGCCACCAAGACCTAACAATCGGCTTGGTGGCGGTCTGAGCCCTGAGGCGCCCGTTTACTGAGCAGTGGCAAGGCCTAGACAATCGATTTGCTTTGGTCGGGTTATGCAAGACGTAGCCAAAGTTTTTCTCAAGGGCAGAAGCGTGTCAAATTTTTAGAGCTACAGTTTGTAAGAAACAAATTTTCTCCAAAACCCCACGAATTTAGACAAAATTTCTGTAAAATTGCCCGACTCGGTTGGGGCTTCGCCTGCTTCCAAACTTAACACGAGATGGCCGGGGACTGTCAGTAGGAGGGGAACACTAGCCATGATGTGCCGCATCCTTTGGAAGCATACTTGCGACTTCCAGCGCTTGGCGTGCCCACGGCGTCTTTCGAGTTGACCTGAGCGTGCCAGACCGCCCCCGAACAGCAGCGCGACCGACTTCCCCAGCCCGCTGGCCTGCCACCTGCTGCGCGCCCCACACTCATCACTCGCCGCCGTATCGCCGCATTTTCTGTTCACCCCGTCCCAGAGCGGCCCCAGTACGACCAGTGTCTCGAAACATGCAGACGGCTGTGGTGCAAAGCGTCAGCACGCTCCCCGGACTCTAGTGCCGTCCGGGCGCGGTCTCAGCACGCGTTCTTGACCCCGATTCATCTCCCGGACGCCGAATTTGTCTCGATGCAGCTATTACTGAAACTGGCCTGGAGCACAAACATCAAAGCGCTTTGGTTTTTCACCTGGTGTAAATTTGGGTCATAATAGTCAAGTGTGGATGAGGCGGCACTGAATGACCAATAAGTTTCTTCACTTCACACACACACACACACACACGACACACGCACATGATGGGCACATATGTAAATGGCGTAGGCGTAAGATCTGGCGGTTTATATATAAATGACTTGGTGTGGCGTTTGGCTTTGGGTGTGTGTGCAAGCGCAGTTTTTAAGCACGATGGCGTCCTGAAGGATCGTGCATGGGCTTCATGCAACATGACTTGTGCGTGATAGTTATGAATTCATGCACTATTTTCCTGCTAGCACAAAAAAGGTAGTTACGATCTAACCTTGACATGAGACAGCGGCGTTCTTTCTGCTCCATGTCAGCGGTTCCTTTGTTTTTCCGAGAGATGGTAGTTACATCCTCGTGATATGTTCCAGAACCTATTTCATTAGGCGAGTCAAGGACGGATTCCGTGAGGGAAGGACGTTAGAAGACCCAAAGAAGATTGCAACTGAGCTTGAGAAGGCCAAAAGCACGCTTGAGGGTCTCAAACGACAGGTAAGTCTGAACTCCAATCGAAGTTTTGTATCCATTTAAGCGGTGCTGCAGAATCAGGGCCTAACAAATGACATTGTGAGTGACACATTTGCATTTCCTTTACGTTATCAGCAAGAACCATTTTGCGTTGCCCGGATTGCTGTAAAGCAAATGCGTGCGGTTTCCGTAAAAGGCACATGCATCGGCGCATGTACAGATGCGAAGTGTCGGAAGGACCGGTTTGCCGGCATGCTCTTTCTTAGCCACACTGGACGAGCTATGGCAGCATGGATACATGTCCCTTGACGCGATAGTGACTGACCTGTGGCGCGGCGTGCCGAGACCGTAACTGTATGGGCCCTCCGTCGAGAGGGCCGAGACCGTCCCTGAGGCGCGCTGTCTCCCCAGGTGGTGATCCAGAACATGTTCGAGCCCGGCCGGCTGGTGATCGAGAAGTAGCCGGTCGACAGCGGGGCGCGGCGATGTCGGAGCAGGCGACCGCCGAGCCGCCGAGCCAGACCCAGACGGTGACGGCGCCGGCCGAGCCGCCGGCCGACACCGAGCCCACGCTCCACCTGCGCCTCGTGCGGCCGCACAACCCCCGCCGGGTCAGTACGGACGCCGCTGCCCGGCCACTCAGGCCTGGGCCGGTGGGCCGCATGGGCTGGTAGCTGGTCCTGCCGCTCGCCTCGTCGTCTAAAGAGTCAGCTGGGCATGCGCTAGTGCCGTCCGTTTGATCATCGCGCGTCTGGCTCCTTCAGTGTATGCCTCTTTTGCTAGAGGAACTGATTGTGGAAGGGTAGGGAGGTTGCGTGTGACCTTTCATGCTAAACGCATGTAATTTAGGCCAGGTTTGGTTTTTGAGAGCTGCGGGGATGGTGCTAGACCTGCAAACTTCAGACATTTTTTCTCCGTTAACTGCTTGGCTCCCAAATTCGCCAAATTCGACGATTGCGTATTTTTCCGAGCGTCGATCTGTGGATGTGGTCTTGCCATCAGCCAGCATGGGTACGTATTTGTGGCATTGCCGTTGGCTCCGGGACATGTTGAACGGTTGTTCAGTGTCGTCCACGGTCGTGCCGAGGGGCGACCCCTGAGCCGCCACCCGGGCCTGATTCCCGCTTCCGCCGCCAGGTGTGCTGGCAGTCAGACACGGTCGACAACGAGCACATGGGCAAGAAGAAGTCCAAGTGTTGCTGCGTCTACCGCAAGCCCAAGCCGTTCGGCGAGAGCAGCTCGGACGAGGAGGACGAGTGCAAGAACTGCGTGGGCCACAGGAAGCCGAAGTCACCCGCTGAAGGCGGGGAGCAGGCGGGGGGCGCGCCGGGGCCCGCCGCCAACTCCGGGTCCGGCTGAGGCGTCTGGTGACCGGGGTGACCGGGTGACCTGATGACCTCTTGACCTCCTGATGACCTGAGTGACCTCCTGGTGACCTGGGGCAGTCCGGCGCTCCTGGTGACGCGCGTTCCTACACCGACGACCCTGTCTTCTGGGCCGGGCGCCGCGGATACTCATCGTTTCCGGCGTCCGCCTTTGCGGGCTTGTGCCGTTGGTGCCTGTCTCAGTGTCGCTGCCTTGTTGGTGGGTGTGGGTGCAAGACTCGTCGGGTAAGCTGCACGTTTTTAGCTCGAAGATGCGCTTGGCGTTATTGTGGCATCGTGCCAGCGTATTGCGTATTGTGCCTGCGACCGGACAACGCAGCGTCCCGACGCTGCAGTAGGCCATGTAGTGGAAAGCGTGTCGTCGGCTTGGCACGCAACTGCAAGGATTTGCGATCCATGTGCTTCTACCTTGCTGTTTGGCTAACCACTGTTGCCGTGTACATGTGACGCTCACAATACATTAGCTGGTTGTGCGTTTTGAGCGTTGTGTTGCCGGGCGGGCTGACGTGCTCGGCGCTAGCGGGACATCCAGGTCAAGTCGGGCTCATTGTGGAACTTCCGCCTGAGGCCGCTCAATCAGTCAGCAGTCACAGAACCCAGGCCCCAATTAATTACCTATCAGATGCGGCCGTATGGGTTTCCAGTCACACGTATGAATGGCAGTGGTGGAAGATGATAAAAACGTGCGCAGACATGTAATAAAGTATCCTTTTGGTACAGAATACTTGACAAAGAGGTCAGTTGGCACCTCCGGCTCGCGGGCTATGCTACTAACAGCACAAAGCTAACCGTGATCTGTATATTGGCCGTGAGGCCGTGAACCGCTTAGCAAAGTAACGTTGAACGGTATAATGACGTCTACGGTCAACTGTGCCGTGTCGTTGCTATGACCTTGGATGACATTGACTGCCAGTCAGTGACGCTTGACCACAGGTGGTCATTGTATGGCGCTGAAAAATTAAGGACTGACGTCAGAAAGCTTACAACTCAATACGTGCAAGGGGTAGGTCTTGCAAGACATTGTCAGAGGCGATAAAACAATGCCCTACCCCCAGTTACCCAAAGGTTGATTACGGCCACCTGGCCATTAACTGTGCGCACGCGGACAACGAAACACGCGTCAGACTGCATCTGCATTATTCTGAGCGGGCTGAAGGTTCCGGCCAGTCCAGTAAGGGTTTGCTTAATGCTTTGAGCGGAAGTCAACCCAAGGAGGTGAAAAGACCGGAACGCGCTGCAAATGTCGCCGCGCACTTTACGCGCTATAAAATGTGCACTTGGAACGCGTTGCTCTGCATTCCCCGAGCTGCCTGACGGGAAAGCCGGCCCGAGTGTCGGGAAGAGAGGCTGCCCTGGTTTAAAAGGGGAGTCACCGCTCCCGAAGGGTCAGACTTCAGCCATGCATCGCCTCCAGACCTCAGTGGTGACGCTCGTGTTGCTCGTGCTGGTGAGAGCTGCCCTGGCCGGTAAGATGGGTGATACACAGCCAGTGATACGTGGTGTGAGGTGGGCGACGCGCGTGCCGAAGCCAGGGTTTGCTGCAGCCGGGGAAAAAAGCTAGGTCAACTTCGGCAGCTGCGCGGTGCTGCACCGCTTGGCAGCCAATTGGTCCGTGTGACCCGCATCACCACCCTCCGCTCCACCTCAGCATGACTTCGGCCGGCGCTGTTTTCAGACGCGTTGAGTTACCACCGCCCGGACGAAGCCGGGGGCGAGTGTCCCGTGAACGACCTCCGGCCGCTGCTGCTGTGCGCGGCGGGGGGACCGCCCTTGTGCAGCAGCGACGCCGACTGCGGCGTCGGCCAGCGCTGCTGCAGCTTCGGCTGCGACAGGATGTGCGTGGCCACGTGCCGGCCTGCCTGCGGCCCGGACCGGCGCTGCCGCTGCCCCGCGGATGACTTCCCGTGCCGGCGGCCGGGTGAGGCCCTCTGCCTGCGAGACGACCAATTGGTGCAGGGCATTCAAGGGTGACCTGGTGTGACCTGACCTGACCTGACCACCAGGGCCTCAGGTAGTGGCCGAACTGCATGACCATCGGGGTAGCGTGGTGGAGCGGGCTGCTCGCCAGCTGTTGAAGCGATGTTTGTGGCTCACGCTGGAACTTGCCGGATCGCTGACGGTTGTGCCTTTATAACAAATATTCTAATTGATTGCAATTCTAGCACAGGTGTATCTAATCCACCTGTAAATACCGCTATTAAAAATGAGCTCGATTTTTAGTATTCGCAAAAGAACACAGTTAAACATAACCCGACTTTAACGCCCGGAAGGCAGCATCTTCAGAGACACAGACGACACAGGGATTTTCGCCTCACTGCTGACTGAGGTCTTCGCAGCGGTCTTGTCACCAATGACACATAAAACGACGCCCTGAGGCTGTCTAGGTGCTTTGCCGCTCTCCCCCCCCCCCCCCTCTCACTAGTTAAATATCTCGTTGTGGAGCGACCAATCGACGGAATCAATCTGGGCCCACGTAACGAGCAGCGTAGGCGCTGGTGGCTGTGTGTGCAGAGCAGACCCACAGCCGGCGGGTGAATGACGTCATTCATGGTCAGCGAACAAACTACATATATTTTGTAATACGCCCGCCTTCAATTATCGTAATGTTGCCTCGTGTACGAAGCAAGGAACTCCTCACAATGCAAAATGTCATCGACCGTCGGCACTCCCTATGCCGCAATCATCCTTGACAGCGAATATGGAGGGTATAGGACGCTGCCAGCTACCAAGGGTTTTGCGCAATCACCTGGAAAATCCAATAGTATTTGTCAGTGGAAGTGATCGCCATCACACAAGACAGTTCTCAGATCTTGGTGGCTGGCGGTGCGACCCGTGGATAAAGCCGAGAACACGACACGGAGAAAAGACATCACCGGTCATATCACCGCCATATCACCGGTCATTACCGGATCGGCATACGAAAGATCGTGACGTCAGAAAGCAGCAAAGTGACGTAAGAAGATTGTGTCATCGAGACGCCGTCAAAGTGACGTAAGAAGATTGTGTCATCGAGACGCCGTCAAATTGCTGGCGAGGAGGATGCTCTGTGTAAGAGCCTTAACAAACACTTTTCAACGGTGGGTGCAAACAGTCATTGCCATTTCCACTGTCATTTCCATTTCCGGTCGGAGTCATTTTCACAAAGTTATGTGGCAGACCTTCCCCTCGGCCAGCTTGCACTGACGGAGATGCTCTACACCTAAAGACCGCGACCCTCGCTGAACTTTTATTCGGTCTTGAAAACTTGCGGAAACAGACTACTCCAGGGACCGACAATATCTCTTTTTCCCAAGACCACCCTCATGCAGCCGATCAACACGTATTTCATCAGGTAAATATTTCTATCATGACTGCCCAATTCCATCTTTTGGCGACGGGGGGGGGGGGGGGTATCCCTTCTGCACAACTCTCAACCGAGACCGACGTGAGGGACTCATGGACAACAGAGAATATCCCAAGAGGTTAATGTATGGGGCCCTCAACTATAGCGTGCAGAGTCTTTCGGGCGAATGGAAAGAATCAGTGGAAGCCCCCTGATTGACGAGAGTACCTCGGCACCGTGGCAGGAAGGGCCCCAGCAACAGCGCAGGGCCCGCTGAGCAAATACAGAAAACTCCGGGCAACATGGACGGCTCCTTAAAGATGAGGTTGTCCCCGCAAGTGGACATATAGAGCCCCTGGAAACAGCGTAGGGTTTATGGGCAGCGTAGTGAGCCTAAAAGTTGTGGATACCGGAGTGCCCCACTCTGGATGCGCCCGTGTGGGAGGTGGGGTGAGGGTTGATACATCCGTTCTGACACGGAAATTGCGTAAACGTGTCACCTGTTCCATTCTGAACTTATTGACATGCATTTGAGTGTGTATCGAGCATATATTTATAATATAGACTTACGTTGAAAAGGGTGTTCCACATTTTTATGGGGGTTGGAGCTGAAATAGCCACCTTGAAGACCTTTCGGTGCAGGTAACAGCCCTACGCTTTTTACGAGCTAAACCCCTCTATTTTCTTAGCTATACGCTTGCGAAAATCACGCGAGTATGTCGGGAGTATTCCAAGGTCACCTTGATACTCGCGACGCCGTTATAACGTCATTCAAATCCCGTCATTTCATAGGGCATGCGGTGATCAAGGTCGAGAAAAAAAATGTAATGGCCCAGTTGTTCATGTCTGGCGTTCGTGGGCATAATTTCAAGATACGACGGCCGTCAATTGGTTGCCAATCAATGTTGTGCAAGGTACGATGACGTAATTAAGCAATGACGTGTCGAGGAGCATGGGTGTAGGAACAGGAGGGCCAAGGGACCAATGCCCTCACCCCACTTTTTAAGGTGGGGGAGGCAGCAATATTAACTGGCCCCCACTTTTTCAGATTTAAGCTGCGTTTAGCTTACTTTTGCGCTACCATAAACATGCATGTCGATTTACCTAGTTCACTAGCCATTTTCCTGAAGATGCGCCATGTTTACTCTTCGCCTAATGGCCATTGCCCAGCATCACAGCCGCGTGGCCAACACCACGCCGCCTATGAAGACTGCAATGCGGGGCGTCCAGGGTTGTAAGATTTGCGTGCGCGCATGCTTAAAACTGCGTTATATAAGCTAAATCACTAATGGATTAAAATGTCCAAAGTACTTCTTTAAGAACCGACGTCATTTTCGTCCACCCCTTGGCTATGGCTTAGTACTGGTCCCTGGACCGAAGCTGCTGCGCGGCCTACGGGGACTGCAACGCATGGCGTCGAGGTCTTTGTTGCCAAGATTTGCGAGCGCGCATGATCAAAACTACGCTGCATAGTTTGCGTCGCAATCGATTTTGACTGAGTGCTGAATATTTCCACACAAAAATACATTGTCGCGTTAATAACTTTTTACACATTTTTGCGTACAATCTACGTGAGTGGGGTCCTTAACATGGCTGCAGAACCTACATAAAAATCTGACGAAGCTTCTGATTTTATCGTTTTAAGAAGAGTCCACTGGGCCATTCCAAATTAACAGCACTGGTGTTTTGTTCAACGCATTGGTTCAACGTCTAATTTCGGCAGCTCATTGACTTCAAAATGCAAAAAGATCTCGCAGAAGCTTTTGGTTTTTAGTTCTGTTCTGGTTACAAGGTAAAAATAGCGATAAAACGTAGATATTCTTGTCCCTTGTTAGCTCGTGGGGTATATCTGGCGGTCTTTTTTTGGAGGGGGCACCATCAGGGGGGCTTTTGTTAACCATGTGCCGCTTGGCAAGGCTCTGGCTACGCCCCTGCCTACATACAAAAGTAGATCAAGCCGGCTACGTTGAGTGAGGGGCAATTAAATGTCCCTTGGATCAATTCATGCATAAGGCAGGCAGCTTCCCGAAAGTTTTCTGCGGTGATGTGGTGTAAGGGAAGATGATACGGAAAAGATACTCCCACAATTCTCAGTCAGCCCTGGAGGGGAAGGGGGGGGGGAGAGCCAGGGCAGGGGCTATCGACGACGGATAAGAGCAGGCTTCAGGTAAGGGATATATGACTGAAGAGCCTTTATTCTGCCTTTGGTTTTTTAAAGAAAAACTCTAGGTTTATGGTTTTTGCACCTTGTTTTCGGCACTTAATATTTGATGCCTTCGAATTTCTTTCCGTCTAAAATACTGCGACAAATTTTGTTTCTAGCAAAGTAGCTCGCGAAATCTAGGCGCATGAGAATTCAGACGCACTATGGGTCATCGATTCGCATTTATAATTTTGACCAGCCTATGGTGAGGTTGTTTTTCGGTACCTACCCTGTGGAGATAAATGCCTTCTCAGTGGCCCCAAAATGCTTACCCACTCGTGGAATTTCATGTTCCCCGGAAACGCAGTGTCGAAATGGACGAATAATTGTGGGAAGCTGGATAGCCTTCTTTACCGAATGACATAGATGAGTCGAATAGTCAGGATCGTGCACCAGTGCGAAACAGCTGTAGATGTATATCTAGCCAGCAATGACATTTAATTATCTCCAAAACATGTTAAGTGAATTAAGAGCGGACAATAATCTTTGTCTCTACCTCCCCCTCCCCCCGCCTGGCCACCGAGCTTGCTTCCAGAAAAAGTTCTTGAAGGCATACCCTGAGCCTGCCCCCCCTCCCCTTTGTAACGTTCCTACGCCTATGTCGAGTAGCATGTTTGCTAAACAGAAGAATTGTGGTGTCTAAGGCAGTCTTTTCTGCTTCAAAATGGACGAATAGCCACAAGTGAGCTTGTTTCACCATATCTGATGCTAGCTTCAATACTTTCGAATGTGCAGCATTTCCTTTAATTCAACATTTGACGTCCCTGCCGCCAGCGATCGGCGGCTTTGTCGGCTGTCGCCCGTCGTCCCGCCGGCCAAAGCTTGCCTTGCAATCAAAAGGTGATCACTTTTCACGGGTCAGATGCCATGGACACATTTGTGTACCCAAACACGCGTGATAAATGTCCCAGATGGTATAGCAAACTTGAACACGATTGCACGACATGCCGTTGGGGGGGGGGGGGGGATCGACGCATTGAAGGTACTCTTCACCTCATCGACCCTCCTATCACAAAAAGCTTTATCACTCTGAGAGCACATCGAGGCAAAAGCATGCCTAGGCCATAGCCATTGATTTGCCTGAAACAGCCAGCTCCCGTTTCAGCGCCTAAGCTGTCCCAGAGGGCCCGGTGCCGCCACTGGAACTGCTTCTTTTTGCGTTGTTGACGTCTGCAGGCATTGAATCTGGGTGCCTCTGGAGATGGGCTTATTCCAACTTCAAATCGCGCTCATAACCCTTTCCCAATAAAATGCTTTGAGCAAACCCTGGTTCTTAAAATCTTGAACAAAAACTCCATGTTAGCAGATAAGAAATTATACCGTGCTGCGTGTTGTGGCTGCTTTCATTGAAAACTTATGAAGAGGCGGTGGCCGCCGTATTCTCGTTTCACCGTGCACCGAGGCACGATACTGCGCAGGACATTTTTAGGCACCGTGAACAGATAAAAAGAACACTTGTTTGTGCTGTAAGCTCAGTTCCGCGAGCTTATGTCGTGCCACAGGTTTTTTATGCTCGTAGTAATGTCGACGACAGCAATGGACTTTGTGCATGTGTCAAATAAAGCACTACTGACAGGTATGCACACAGCAGAAATACCCACTTAATTGCTCTGGTTTGCCTTCAATTTATATCTAATGGAAGAAGTCATGCAAGATCTTAACGCATCAACAACGCTCTTTGATTTTATGATATTTATTTTCCGTGGGAGTCATATGAAAAAATCCCACCGAAAAGTTGCATGGGACCAGCGATCTACCCCACGAACTTCTGTAACCAGAAGGAAATCTGGTGCCCTGCGAGTACGTCGCGTGTGTCATTAGGGTTTTACGACGCAGCTAGTTGCCGAGGCTATATATATATAGGCTAAATGGCTGCCGTCGCCCGCCTCTCATCCTGGCAGGAAGGGCGGGCATCGCGGAGAATCGAACCCCGTACCTCTGGTTTCCCAGACGCGAGTGGTTAACGCAGACGAGTTATCCACTGCACCGCGGGCACCCCTGCGAGTATGTCACTGATTATCAGGTCCGCATAATCTGTAGATTGAGAAGCCGTAGTTACAACCAAGACCATCAAGTTTTGTATTTCCGCGTGGTGTTCAGGCTACATTTCTAGTCGACAGAAAGGTGACGTCACTGTCGGGCCGAATGACGTCAAAGGTGCGTGCTCAGCTGGCGGACGTTTGGCCAGCGACGCGTGGAATCAGCTGCTTGCTGTCGTGCGGGCCGACCGCTCAGCTAGAGCACACGACACTCGTTGTGGCACGGCCCGCGGCAACAGGTGGGGTGCGGACTCTGGCAGTCGTCGTTCGAGAAGCACTCGTGCTGACGTGAGCTGCTGCAGCCCGGCGACCCGCTAGCAAACGCCGACAGACACTGCTGCACAGAGCCGCCCGGCGCCACGGCAGCCAGCACCAGCACCAGTATCGTCAGCAGCGCTGTCAGCTTCATGTTGGACGTCTGTGGCAGTGGCTGCAGCCGGCCGGGTTTTATACCAGCCATGCGACGCTCACCCGTTCTCGGGATGATGCTGCCTGCATGCAGCATGGAACAGTTCAACGGAAGTGTGGAGGGCAAGCAAGGTCCAACAGCCGGCATATGGGGCGAGTCCAGGGTGACGGGCTGGACCGCGCAGCAATTCGGGGAAGCACGACAGCGCGCCTGGAATATCCAGTCCGGGGCTTGACCGTGGACGTGGTCACAACAACACGACAGGTGGGGTTCACTGAAGCCTGCAGGCGGGAGTGCCACGTGGATTTGGCCAGGTAGTATGAAGACACGTGCAGCAGCCTGTCCACACAATCTTTTTATAGCCACAAGAGGTGCAGGCAGGGGAGACAAGAGGTTCAGTTCTCCAAGTTGTATACACAGTCTCATCTTAGGTAGTCATTTACCTGGGCGTGTACTGCGAGCCTTCATCAACTTTTTTCCAATTCCATAACAGTCGTGCCGGAGCACATGAATCAAATCGGAGCGGCAGCTCAACTTATTGCGCATTAGCGGCACTGCAACTTCGTGGAGTTCGAAGGCGGGGGAGGAGGGGGCAAGCAGATCGAAGAAACTTCTCTAGCCGCTTCTTACCATGCGATGCCATGGCCTCCTATACCCCATTTCCTTATCCGTCGTCCCTGATAAACACATCCAGCTTATGTCATAGGACTTCTACGAGTCTGTAGAGGCATTCTACGTTACACCTGATGGCGTACCTGGTCGATGGACTCCAAAATCATCGAGTCACGTTTTGCTATTTCTAAACGTTGTTTGACGTGGTAGCAGAAGTATGACATAGAAAAAAGCTAATCGAAGTCCCAACACATCATTCCTAGCTTCTAAAGGGAGCTGGGAAGCCATGTCTCAGGTCATTACACGTCCTTCCAGCGCACTGACCTGTGGTGAAATTGTCTGCCTTCCTGGGTGAGTTTTATTATTCACGTTATGAACGTTGATATTTAATCGGTCTGCTTCTTAGAATTCAGCCCACCTGCCGGGTTATTATGACCGCGTCCACGGTCAGGCCCCGGACTGGATTTTCCAGGCGCGCTGTCGTGCTTCCCCGAATCCCTGCGCCGTTCAGCCCGCTCCACCTGGCACGCCCCATATGTCGGCTGTTAGGCCTTCCTTGCCCCAGGGGCGGGTCAAGAGTGGGGCACGGGGCCATGGCCCCACTCGGTTCCCGAAGAGGCCCATGGCTGGCCGAACAGACGCAGTTTTTTAGTACAAAACGCAACAAAATTGGACGTCTGTGGGCTTCTATGCAACCCTGAGCAGTTGCAAGCGAAAGTATTGGGCCAACGAGTGGGCTGTCCATAGACCCTACGCTGTTTCTGGGGATGTATGTCCACTTGTAGGGTTAATCCGATCATCAAGAAGCCTTCAATGTTGCCCTCAATTTTTTTTTGCACCTGATCGGAGGGCCCTGCGCTGTTGCTAGGCCATACCTGCTAGCGTGCCGAGCCACACTTATCAAAGAGGAGCCTTTCACCCATTCGCCCGGAAGGCTCTATACACTATATAGCTATACACTATAGCTATATAGCTATACACTATATATACACTATAGCCGTTGGCCCCATGTGCCAACACGCACCCGGGTGACCGACTGAATACCCTTCGCTCGGGTGAGTGTGGGTCCGTTTGACCCTCCTGAGATCTCAAAAATAAGAGAGCTAGATACACCAAATCCATGAGGTGTATTAGCCTGTACAAGAACTCACTTGTGTCAAACTTTGATGCTACTAGGTCATGGCCTTCGGGTCAAATAAGGCCAAATGTAAAACTCCAGACAGAAGATGTATGACCTCGTCTAATACTCCGCTGTTGCATCAGATTGAACCATTCCCGAGGAATAGTCTTCGTTTAATCCATGGCCTGACTTTGACCTGCTGTAAGTCAATGTTCTCATGAGGCATAAAGAAATTTTGGATGTTTGTCCTATAGTCCACTTGTAAGGTGAGTCTGATCGTGGAGGAACGTTGCCCTTGATCTTTTTGCATATCTCGTAGGGCTCCACGCTGCTGCAAAGGCACTAACTGATAACATGCCTGCACACTCTTGATCGATCAGAGGTCCTCCACGGATTTTTCCATTCGCCCGAAAGGGTCTATACGCTTTTGCCGGGGCCCCCATATGCCGGGGTACACTTAGTTACTCAGGGGCACTAAATATTGGTCGTAGGTTCTCCACTTGCTCGGAGGGCCTTGTGCTGTTCCTAGAACCCCCATATAAGGTAAGGCACCGAGCGACTAGATGCTTCCTCTCGATCGCGCAGAGGCCTTAATTCATGTACATTGATATTGGGTAATTTCCATTTATTCAGAGGGCCCTGTGCTCTTGGCATTGGTCTTGGTGCCTTAGCCTTAGAGCATTATTTGGATATTCGTCGATAAATTTGCACTCGCAGTTGACGGGCGTAGCTTTACTTGCCACCGGCGTCGTAGTGTGTCATTTCTGTTGGTTATTGAAGTTGTTGTAATAAGTATACTTGTGCATCATGTTCTTAATACATTTTAAACGCTGAGACATCTTGAATTCGCTAATTTGAATTCTTAAAATCAATTGGCTGGAATGCAAAAACTTTGTGGAGGGAATTCCAAACCCTCGGGACGTCTCACAATGTCGTGTGCCCCCCCCCCCCCCCTGGCGAAATCCTGGATCCGCTCCTTGCTTGCCCTCCACACTTCTGTTGAACTGTTCCGTGCTGCTGCAGGCAGCATCATCCCGAGAACGGCTGGGCGTCGCATGGCTGGTGTAAAACTCGGCCGGCTGCAGCCACTGCCACAGACGTCCAACATGAAGCTGACAGCGCTGCTGACGATACTGGTGCTGGTGCTGGCTGCCGTGGTGCCGGGCGGCTCTGTGCCGCAGTGTTTGCAGGTGTTTGGTAGCAGCTCGCAGGTCTGCCACAACTTACGTCGGCACGACTGCTTATCGAACGACGACTGCCCGAGTTCGACCCTCACCTGCTGCCGCGGGCCGTGCCACAACGAGTGTCGTGAGTTCTAGCTGAGCGGTCGGCCCGCACGAGAGCAAGCAGCTGATTCCACGCGTCGCTGGCCAAACGCCCGCCAGCCGAGCACGCACCTGTGACGTCATTCGGCTCGACAGTGACGTCACCTGTCTGTGGACCAGAAATTTAGCCTGAACACTACGCAGAAATACAAAACTAAATGGTCTTGTTTGTAACGGTTCTGACAAGCCTGCCTGAGCATAGCAGTTCGCTTGAACGCGAAGATACGCTGGACGTTATGGTTGCAATATTAAGTGCAATATTTGCAACGGCACTGCCGGAGCAGACGCTGTGGTTGACTGTGTGCAATAATTACTCTTCGGACTATTCCATGTGGCAATGGGCTCTTTACAAGCCGTGTAGGTATGACCTGACGAACAATTTGAGGCTTTGCAAGCTCACATGTCATGATGCGGCCATTTTGAATGCATACTAGTGTCGGCGCCTAAGTAAAAATTATGGCGCATAACATACTGTTTGTGGAGCGGAGTATATCCGTGATCTGTGGACGGCGATGTTCGTCGGTGGCCGCCCAGTGGTGTTGCCTGCAGGGCACGGGTCACCAGGGGAGAGATGGTTAGCGTGGGCTACCACTTCAAAGGACACGGGTCACCAGTCCGTGCGGTCACATGCAGCAGCATCCCTTGTGCTGCTTTTTGGGGGGTCTTCTATGATAACCTATTGTAACAACCCCTACATGAATCTGCAACAAGCTGACCCATTCAGCTGATACGCTAAAAGATATCTCTCGATCATTACCCTGAGATCATGCTAATGTGCTCACCTGAAGGTACTGATGATGTGACGGGTCAGGTTTTTATCTAATTATCACGATTTAGGTTCACAATTTCATTGAATAGCTCTAAATCACACTACCAGTTCTACTGCGCATGCGTACGGCCAGCAGTGTCTGAAATTTGGGTGTTTCTTGGCTTTTGGCCCCAAAACATGTTGATCTTCATAAATATATAGTTGAGAAAATATAAAAATGTTCCCTGTGCACAACTGCGAAATGGAAATGAGCCGTTCCCGAAACTTCGACAACATCGCAAGCCACACTCAGCACGAATAAACAAGCGATGCTGCTTGCGGTTTCAGCCGAATCTTTTTCTCATACCACACAATCTGTCCTTGCAATGCGCGCAGTGTCCAGGTCCGTTCCTGCTCACCAGTACACGTTTAAACCACCTACCGTCCACCGACACTTCCTTGCTTAGACAGCCGTACTACGAGCGCTGCATCCAAAACAACAACCGCCTCTTCTGACGAGTTGGATAGCCGGGGAGAACGGAGAGAACAGAGAACATCTCGTATGCGTCGCGATTCAATGTTTCTGGATTGCATGCTGAAATCACTGTAACACAGCAACAATGACACGAAATTGCATGATATACTGGCATATATATGTATATATATATACATATATATGTATATATTATATATATATATATATATATATATATATATATATTGACATAACCTAATTCATCATACAGTAGGTAAAAACAGCTTTGAATGCTTTTCAAGATACCTTCTTTAATTTTCATTTGACGCTAAAAACCGGTGGTTGTATATCAGGTAAAACAGTGACGTCAAAAACCATCCTTAACATTCGCTTGGGCACGAGAAATCCACGGCTCCACAAGTCTCCGGATTTCGGGGAGGACTCAGCATTGGAGATCGCATCTTCCCTACCAAAAAATCTGAGCTGAACATGGATAAAAATGCATAAAAGTGTAATTAGAAAAAAGTGTGGCAGTTCTTTCTATCCGTTTACGAAGCGTCGCCACCCAACTATGGTGTGAGTGTAAAGCAAAAGTAGGGTTTCTCGTCCTCCGTTGGGCAAAATTGTTGGTGCTGTTTTAATACAATTATTTGCGTTTTTTGTTGAACGTATAGTTGAGCTGGGTTTTGCTAATGAATATCCTATTTTGGGTTGGTTTTGCATCAATATCCCAAAATCCAATATGGGTTTTTTCCAATAATCCCAAAATCCAATATCCAAATATCCAATATGGGTTTTGCATCAATATCCTAAAAAACAATAGCAAGACCGATAAATGAGTGCCAGCAGGTCTATCGTTGAAGACTGCTACTCTGTGCGCGCCATTTCCGCAGCATTCTGAGTTTCCGACATTTTGTTTAGAAGAGCCGCGTAGGAGTCGTCTCAGGCAGTGATAGTGGGATTAGTTAAGAATATAGATGGAGTCAGTACACAAATCTAGCTCAACATCATAAACTGAGGATTGTAGTGTATCAGACTGAACGCCGGTGAGTAGATGAATAGGTGCAGACTAGTAGGGCTGGTTTCCTCTATGAAGAGGAAATAATTCTTCCGCCGCTGCTGCATGGACCTCCGAGCCCCGATCCCGCAGGTGTCTGACGTCCCTGATGGTGAAGCTTGTACATAACTGTGGGCCGGGATATGCAGAGAACGTCGTTAAACGCAAATAAATGATGTTCTGTTCATGAATTTGACCAAACGTCCTTCTCAAAGTTGGAGGAAGGTGGTAGAGCCACATCCATTGAGACAGAGAATGCACAACCTGTGTATATGTGGTATCGCCTGGCTGACGGCAGCCCAGCAGGCCCAGTCGCGTGGAGGTGGAGTTGTTATACTCGCCGCGGACTCCATAGAAATACATAGAAACTACACCCCTGGTCCCAACTTAGATATGTCTAGGTCATAAGAAAAAAAAGCCTCGATGGGTATCACGTAGCCCCAGCATCTGTCCCTTAGCTGAGAAAGAATTGTACCTTAATGGGTACGTAGCTGCACAACCGCCATGTGCCAGATGCTCCTTTGCGTGTAGTGTACATTTCGAATCAACAAGTTTGTCATGATATGCCTTGGGAATTATGCAACAGGTGCGCAACATTTTATGCATTGGTATATATCAGCCATAATTGAGACTCACACTTTTAGAATAAAGCTGTCAATGAAAAGCTTTCTATCTGCTCCATGGCTTTAAAAAGTAGGTCCACAGCTACAGTCGGTGTGAGCATACGCATCAGGAAAGAAGCATTTACTCAGGACGCAAGAAAATTTAAGAATTTCAAAGCAGCTAATATTCAACGGTCTTTCGCAATCACTGAGACCAGCCAGTACGTTGCGTTTACCGCCAATTACTGCTTAAAAATAGTCCTTCAGTTTTCAGTTGTTTGCACAAAGCAAATCCGCCGAGGACTATTTTGTTCTCACTGCAAGCCAAGATTTCAGAATTCTTGAATTCTTGTTCTTTCTCCAGGAGCCAAAACCAAATTTCAGATACTGACGATCTGTCGCACCTGCTGACCGCGTGTAGGCCGGCTGGACAGAGACGTGGCTCGTGGGGTGACCGAGACCGTCCAGCACAGCCTACCAGCCTTACCTGTCCCGTCTGATCCGCCGCCGGCGAGAGGTCGGCGGGCCGGTGCCCGCACCCGTCGGCCAATTCGGGTCGTGTGCGGGGCCGACCGATGCCGCCCTGCTCGCGCTGCTGGCGCAGTTCATCGGTTACGGACGCTAGGGTACCCCGCCAGGCGGACCGTGCCGCAGGACTCACCGAGAGTATGCGGTGGAGGCCGGCGCGGCTGAGCCCGCGAGTCGTCACCGCTTCAGTATTAGTCATATCAATGCCCAGTCGCTGACACGTCGACTGGCCGAAGTCAGTCTGTTCCTGCAGAAACACGACATGGACATCCTATGTATATGCGGTTGTCGCCCGGCTGACGGCAGCCCAGCAGACCCAGTCGCGTGGAGGTGGAGTCGTCATACTCGTTGCGGACTCCGTCCGCGCAGCGAAACTCGACATACCGATCCCATGGTGGGCTCCTCTGGGACCCTCGGTGAGCGGCCCCGACCACCGCACCGTGGTGGCTTGGTGCCATCTACCGACCGTCGGAAGGACTAACGTTCCAATGCCTAGAGAGCGCTCGAGACCAACTACAGGCCGCCGTCGCCACACGAAAACGCACAGAACAACTTGCAGCTGGGAGACTGTAATATCAATCTGCTCAACCGGGACGGTCCCGGTGTACGCGGTTTGCATACCATTCCGAGAGATATGGGCCTCAAACAGCTGGTCCGTCGAGCCCACCCACCTTCACACGACACCAGCCTGCTAGACCTGATCGCCACCAACTGTGGCCGGTCCCCAGGACTCAGCTGAGGTTAACCCCGAGCCTGTGGCGGACCACCTACCGGTGCCACTCCGCACTAGCGTGCCCAGAGAGCGCCACCACCACTGTGTGACCGGTCAGTCACCACGACCGTGCGACCGCGGAAACGCATCGGCTGGGACGCGCTCAACCTGAGTCTGCTGCTCGTCGATTGGGGGCCGCTCTACGCCGCTGGCAATCGCCGATGACAAGGTAGACGTATTTGTGGAAGTTCCGAACGTTGCATTCGACGCTCACTGCCAGACCCGATTCGACGTCACTGCCGTGACGTCACTGGTGACGTCACGCCAACCCAGATTTTCATGGCTGCGTGGAGATTTCAAAGTCTCTGCAGCCGTGGAGGAGCGCCGCTGCGCCCGCGAAGCCTGTGAGCGCTGCCGCACCACAGAGGCGCGCCGCGTGTACCAGCGGTGCTGTGACAGAGTGACGGACTGATCACTCTCGCGCGACGCTCCTACCTGTGAAGCGGTCTGCAGACAGGGCGGCGGGACTTCAGGAGCCGCCTCAGGCAGTTCAGACTGCAGCCAGCGAGAGGGCGCGACACACCTGATCACGACATGGGCACCCGGGCGGACGCACTCAGTGCCCACTTTCCTGCCGCTGGCCTCGCATCGCTGCCGAGGCGGCGGCGGTGCGTGCCGGTGCAGGTGCGCCCCGGCTGGATCGTACCCGTACCGTGTCTGTGCCCAGGCGTTCTCTCGGCATCCAGCCACTCCACCGGAGTTCTCTGCAGCCATCGGGAAGATAAGCACATCGAGGGCTGTCGGCGTCGATGGCGTACCACTCCATGGAGTGAAAAAAGGACTTCTCAGTAATCGGCGCACGTCCTTTACGCCTGATCAAATTACTGTCACATCACGCACTTTTCCATCCGTCGGGGAGATCGCGCGCGTCACCCCGGTAATCAAGTCGGGTGACCGATCAGACCTGAACAACTTTCGGTTCATTTGTATTCTTGTCGTGCTGTCGAGAATTAACGAGAAGGTCGTCCACTCGCAGCTCACTTCTTACCTTCTTGACAATCGTGTACTGACGCCATCGCTATATACTCACTACTAACGTCACTCGACGGAAGACACCCCGATCGACGCTGTCCAATCGCTGGCGAGGGCTGTCGACAATGGCTATGTCGTGTCGATGACGACGACTGATCTTAGGAAGGCCTTTCACAGCGTTGATCACGGCATCCTCCTGAGCAAGCTGAAGTGGTACGAAGTGCCTCGGAATGGTTCCGGGACTACCTGAACGGTCGGAGGCAGGTGGTTGGTGGTGGCTTGATTGCCGTATCCTTATCCCACGGGGTGGCCCAAGGATCCCTTGTCGGCCTAATCCTGTTCCTCATCTTCATCAACGACCTATCCAGCTTCCCACCCCACGGCCGCCTACTATCCTACGCCGATGACATCCAAATCCTTGACTCCGTTACCCCCGATGTCGTTGGCCTGTCCAACCTGAAAGCTCGTGTCGAGGAGTCCAGTAAGTGCCTTCAAAACTGGTTTCAGTCAGATAGCCTTGAAATGAACCCCAAAACGACGGACTTCATGCTGATCGGCACTTAACCCCCTATCACAAAGACCGGCAACCTCCACATTACCATCTCCGGTGCAAACATTCATCCATTCGCTTTCAGGTGAAGGCACTGGATGTACTCCTCGAAAACCACATCACCTGGGAACACCACATCTTTGTCGTTCGGCGCTAGTAAAGCAATCCTCGTAGCTCTGCTCAAAATCCGGCACCACTTCACTCCTGAGGTTTTGGAGCTCCTCGTCCAAATCCACGTCTTCCCCACATCCTCTACAGCCTGTCCATCTGGGGTGGATCGACCGAACATCACTTTGACAGGGTGCAAAGGGCGATGCACTTCGCAGCCAGGCTAGTAAGTGGTGTCTGCCGCAGCGATCACATTTCACCCGTTCTGGAAGCGCTCGGCTGGCATCGCATCGCGAATCACGCGCACCACCGGGACTGCCTGAATGTGTATGGGGCACTGCGCGTCCCCGAATCCCTCAGTGCACTGCGTACTCTGTTCATGACGCGCGCAATGTCTTCCCAGCGTCAAGTTCGGGCTGTCTCGGGCGGTGTCGGCTCGCTACATTTGTCGCGCGTCCCGCTAATCGTCACCCAGCGGCATTTTTCGTGCCGCGTCCCTGCTGCGTGGAACCGGCTGCCTGACGCGGCCGTCCGCGCCCCCCTTGCGCCAGGCATTCTCGACCGTTTTAAGTTCCTGACTCTTTGATTGAAAGTGCCTTCATCTGTGCGTATATGTGTATCTCTGTGCACTGTGTGTATGGCTTAATTTTATTGTAAGACTAGGCGCAGAACAACCACCACGTGGATGCGCCTTCAACAAAATAAATGTAAATGTAAATATTACACTGAACGTCCAAGGGATGTAAGTTGAAACTGACGTGAAATGGAAATTTTGGCGGCGTTTTGATGACACCATCTTCTTACGTCACTGCACAGCTTTCTGACGTTATGAGCTTTCATACGCTAATCAATAAGCGCCTTTTTCGCCTGCGTAACGCGAAGTCGCGGGTACTTCGTCGTGTCATCAAGGTTTTTTACTGGGAGATGAAATACTGCGCATATATCATGTCCAAAGCAGAAATATCTTGTCCTTTTCTTCCTTTTCAGTGACCCGGGATTTCCAGACGCAGATCTTGCCGTTGATATGAATGCAATCCCAATTTTGTGCGCGCGCAAAATGGCATTCCGTGTGCGCAGCCAAGGAAGTGGCCTTTCATGTTAATGGGACCAAAGTACGAGCCGCCCCAGTCAGGCATTCGGAAGTCATGCAATAGAGCGTCACTACTGAGGTCATGTCCGTTACGTCTAGCACGGTCAGCCACTTCGCTCTCTGTGGGAAAAACGGATCACGAGCTTCTGGGCCGTGTCATCACTCTGAGCACATTCAGCGACTATACAAGGTATTATGTCGGGCGAATTATTGATATTTAAACAGCTAAAGATGATGGAGCATCTTCATTGTGAGAGCCGTGGTCGATTCTGGTCGGTTCAGTTGCTATCTGGTGTACCGCAGAACCATTTGGGAGCTATCGGTAAACTTGAATTATCTTATTATTGATGTTACACTACTAACACCTTATTATTGATGTTTTGCACCGATATATCACTACTGATGTATTGGATAGTATGGCTGATGGCAGTTCCTCAATATATGGCAGACTTTATTGCCACTGTACGTACCTATTTGCCCTTGTCTGTCCATTTCCATTTATACGGTTAATGTGTTTTCATTCATCCGCCATTGCGCTGTCGATGAAAGTCTTGTTCTTTCCCATGCACGACATGATTGGTGTTATTACTTGGGCAAGCGTAAGGTGAGCCGATTCAACAGCAAGCTTCCGCTCAGCTGGTTGGCTCGCACGAGATGGCCAACATTATCTGCGCACTAATTTAATTAGGGTTCGCCCGGCCTTGCATGCATGTAAAAACGCTTGGAACCATTGTTATAATAACTTAGCATTGAGAATGAGATAGACGTCGATTAAATGCTACCTTTAGCTGTGACTGCATGTTGCCTTTCTATGTTCGATGTGTTATCTTGCATGTACATAGTATACATATAGGCTTTGCCTTAATGGGCTAGATACGTTGAATAAGCTAGGCATTACCTGAAACGTAAAAATATAACTAATATATCAAAGGTGAGCAGATTTTTTGTGTTTGTCCCTTTCACTACTTCTTAGCCGGAGTGCAGCAACATGCTCACGTTGTGCTTGCATGATGCTGGCGCAAGGCTCTGTTTGGGCGCAATATGACCTCCGCAGTCGGAACGCCCTTAGAAGCCCATTAACAACAATACAACGACGTAATGCTCGGTTACGGCCCGGCTGTGGGGGGGCACTTTCGGTCACCTGATCACGGGTAACGGTTGTAAAACTTCATGGAAAGAAGAAATGCCGAGGGCCCATATTCTTCAACGGTCTAAGAAGTTTAACGGCCATTGAGATCTGGATGCGTATCCCTTGGACTCGACAATGCTATGTCGAATTGACAGCTGTCCATTTACAAAGAGTAATGATTGTCCAGCACTTGGCGTGATTTGGACAGGCGTTCACGCCCCATTGCATTCATAATGCGGTGGCGGGCAGCCTCCGTATCACGCTGTACCGTTTTCTAGCGCACTGTTTTATCTGTAGAAGTAATGCTATCTGACATAAATGATAACAGACCGCCAACCTCTAACACTAAAACACTAAAAAACACTAAAAAAAAAACACTAAAAGCCCCCACTGCCCATTACCAATGCATCGATTAAGTGGGCTCCCTGTGTCTGCATGACGCGTGTACGGATGAGGGAGGATTATTGAGGCAGGGTGCCCCACGTCTGTGTATGTAAATCAACCTGCAGCGACAATCACGTGAATCCGCCAGTCCCGGCTTCTTCGTTTTGATATTTTATACAGAAAGTTGGTGATATTCTCGTCATGCGTCTGAATTATTTTGCTCAAGGGACCGACCACGTGACGGGACCTACATACACCGCAATCCCTCTCGGCTAAACTACCTGGGTTTCCGTTCCCCAACCTTCAAGCGCACGCGGTTTCCGTGCCGCTGGACCGTGTCCAGTCATTAGTGATTGCTCCTTGGACCGCTCTGGCTGGCCTCACTCGACGCACCGCCTGCACGCCCGTTACCATAACTTCACGCGGTATATATTCACAGCGGTCTTACCATCCTGTGACTTGTACATGACATCGGCTCGAGAAAAGCAACGGATGCGTGAAATCGCTTTCGATGAGTAGCACAATGCAAGGTTACAACAAAACAAGACATATGCGGCATCTCGTCGCTTCCCGAAGATTCCATTCCCACCAGATGTAACTCCTTCTAAGAAGTCGTGGCAGCTGACATCTTCGGCAGCCAGCTGGCGTCGGCGTCGGTGCAGATGACGTCGGGGGCGGATGACGTTAGAGCGGCTGACGTCAGGGGCACCTACACGTTCCGACGTCGGCCGGTACTTCAACTCCGGCTGTCAGAGGTGCCGGTGAGCTCAGCGAGACGCCCGCGTGCCAACAGTATGCTGGAGGCGGGATCGACCGGCTCTCCGCGTTTGGATGGGGCACCAGAGAACGCCACCAGCCGGCTCCATACCCGGACGTCAGAGGGTGCGGGGGCTGGCGACTCCGCGTGGACCGAGCTCTCGAGGGCACGGGGCCGATGACTCCGCGTGGACCGAGCCCTAGAGGGCGCGGGGCTGGCGACTCCGCGTGGACCGAGCTCTCGAGGGCGCAGGGCTGGCGACTCCGCACGGACCGAGCCCTAGAGGGCACGGGGCTGGCGACTCCGGGTGGACCGAGCCCTCGAGGGCTCGGTCCGTGACTCCGCGGGCAGGCAACTCCGCACTGACCGTCAGCCGAAGAGCGAGCGACACTCGTTGTTGCACGTCCCGACGCAGCAGAACGGGGCAAGCACGTTCCTGAACAGACAGTCGAGCACGGTGGAGCACTGATTTGCCGGCGGGGGCGTGATCGTGCAGGTCGTGGCTCTACCCGGGCACTGCTTCAGCGGCACGGTACCCAGCGCCTCCGCAGCCAGAGCCAGCGCGAGCACCAGCGTCAGCAGCACCAGCAGCTTCATGGCGGTCTTCTGAGGCCTTGGCGGCTGGAGAAGGGTTATATACCGGCCCTGGTGCAGCCGTCTTATCATCCCCAGCCCCGTGACCTGCTCAGCATGCAGCGAGTTGTGGATAAGCCGTACGGTACGATGTATCCTGAACAGTTGTTTCGCAAAATCAGATGCGGATTGAGTCGATGCTTGCAGACCGCAACCAAACTCAGGCAGAGAGGCCACTCCGAGGCAGCCAGAGGCTGTCCTTTTGTTCATACATGCCTGGGCATGATAAGAGATCTCAGCTGTCTAAGGCGCTATAGACGACCCCATTCAAAACGTACATTGGTCCATTTCCCGTCTCCGTGTCCTTTTGTGCTATGATGCTAACACCATCCATGCAAAGTCAAAACATGAGACGGCGAAAGGTAAAAATGTCGAAAGGTGGAAGTGAAAGAAACCCCGGGGGGGGGGGGCAAGCCAATGTGTTCGGCTAGCTCAACAAGTTGAACACGTGTGCTGTGACTTTGCGACCTTGCAGTGACTTTGTGAACACATCCTCACGTGCATGGATTCCGGGATCCGCCACCAAGCTAAATCACCGACAGATTGAGATGCATGGAAGATATTGCCAACTAGCACGCACATGAAACACAAAAGCGATCTACCACCGTTTTTTCTTCTCCCATCGTGTTTTTCGTCTTTCCCTACAGCGTCCAAAAATATCAACAAATGCCGTTTGTCTTGCGCAGTCAGGAACTAACGATGGTGTTCATTGCCATTCGCCCAGCCCAAAATCAACTGCAGCCTACGCCCTGCCAACGTGGACATCATGCCCATAATCTGGCAGGAGCTGCTGAATACCCGACTTTGAACGAGCCTCGCCACGTGATGCATTCTGGCATTGCACAAGGCACCTTGTCCACCAAGCGCACCGTGCAGCTATCGCGAACAAAAATTTTCGTGCGCATGCAGATGCACCCTTTGCCAACTTGGTGCGGGGCTCCCGCTGCAAAATATGGGTCAGCAGGTCGCCATGACCCGTCTTGGGACGGGACATCGACAGGTGCGGGTGTTCTCCCGGATGACCTTCGTGAAAGTGTGGAGGTCAGTCCAACGCCGCGCTAGCTTATGGGTCGCGTCATCTGCATTATCGTGCGGCAGACTGCTGTATGGCTGTGCGGCAGACTGCATGGCTGTGCGGCAGACTACACGGCTGTGCGGCAGACTGCATGGTCGTGCGGCAGATTGCATGCTGTGCGATAGGCTGCGCGGCTGTGCGGCGGACTGCGTGGCTTCGCGGCAGACTGCATGACTGTATGGTAGCCTGTATGGCTGTGTGGCAGACTGCATGGTTGTGCGGAAGACTACATGACTGTGCGTCAGACTGCATGGCGGTGCAGCGGACTGCATGGCCGTGCATCAGCCTGCCTGGATATGGTGCAGACTGCATCGCTGTGCGGCAGACTGCATGGATGTGGGGCAGACTGCATCGTTGTATGACAGACTGCACATGGACACGTCACTGCGTGAAAATAAATATATAGTATTTGCTTTCCTTACTGTTGGGGGGCTTTACGGCAATGTGACTACTCGTTAACACCATAAATTGGCTCAAATGCTTCTGCGAGACGAGTTATAATTAGGAAATTCAGGTGCTAAATAGGCATCATACAACTCACAACAAAGCGCCAGAAGGCGAATGCCAAATGGGCAAAGGAACTGGGGGATAGCCTTCGGCAAACATATATTTTTAAAACACGAGGCTGCCACAGCTAATATTGTATGGTGCCCAACTGCCGACGGATGTAAATGTCCTAGCTTCTTGTTATCTGATACGGCATGTGATAACTCCGAGATTCGGCAGCACTACGGTCTGTTTTTTCATCGAATACACTCTTTCTTCGGCAGATTCCCCATGTGCTCCTCTTTCTTACGAAGGTTGAATTCGCGACGTATTGCTTGTTCACCATTGACGTAAGTACAATTAGACTGTCTGTTTACGAAGCATAAGCGTGCATGCACAATACTGCCGCAATATTGTTGGCCATCACAGATTCCGTGGTGCTTCCCCAATGTATGTGCTAAAGCTATTAATAACTGTCACGAGATGCATAGGCATCGGCCTCGGTCCCGTCTCGGTCTCGGTCTCGGTCTCGTCTCGGTCTCGGTCTTGGTCTCGGTCTCGGTCTCGGGTCTCGGTCTCGGTCTCGGTCTCGGTGGTCTCGGTGGTCTCGGGTCTCTGTCTCTCTCTCTCTCTCTCTCTCTCTCTCTCTCTCTCTCTCTCTCTCTCTCTCTCTCTCTCTCTCTCTCTCTCTCTCTCTCTCTCTCTCTCTGGATACCTACTCGTGTTGTTCGATGAGCCGTGTTCTGGCCCAGAGACGGACATTTTCGCCGCGTGTTGCACGATTAAACACACCTTGGGTGGCGGCTTAACGCTGCTTTGGGGCCCCACGCCAGATGAACTGAGACACTAAGTAATGGAGACCCCTGGCGTTGACATAAGCGCAGTCAGCATCCACAAACTTAGCCGAATCTCGCATAAATTCACATAAGCGAGGTGATTTTCCAAACATTACCGCTTTTCTGCTACCCTTCGATCGGGTTCCGAACAATTTCCGAAACTGCACACATTATGAAACCATGCATCAGCGGTTGCGACAATCCACGTGGGCGACGCCGGAGACGGTGGGCGGGCAGCGCACCCCGAAGCATCCGACAGCGGGCTGGCCTCCGGTCCTTGGGCTGATGTGCCGTGCAGCCGGACTGCGTTTGAGAAGCCGTCTGCGCTGGGGCCACAAAGGCAGAGCATACTGGTGCAT
>NW_023596225.1:23352971-23360471 GCF_011947565.3 Pollicipes pollicipes | reverse complement strand
GCCAGGTGACCGGCGACGCAACATGCGCACAGGAATGTGCAAATAACATGTGAGGAGCTTGCCGCTTCGCCCCAGGAACCCCGCCTCGCCGGCGCCGCCGTCGTTCCAGCTAGCATCAGAAGCGCCGCGCCACGTGGAAACTGGGCCAGGAGGGAATCGTGCAGGGCCCGCCCGAGGCGAGGGCGGGCGGTCCTTGCATCGTCGCCAGCAACGCTACGCCCGAGATCTGGCCCGGAGGCACGTTGGGGGCCCTACTCTGGAAGCAGCGCAGGCCGGCCCGGCGACACGTTGGACGGAGGGGGCGAGGCGGCAAATCTATTGGGTCACGTAAGAAAACGAGGGCTGGCCGACCCAGCTGGAAGGGCCCACCAGAAAAGACGAAGAGTCTCGGGGAAAGTCACGACGGAGAGTCCGGGGAAGGCGCGAAAGTGAAGGTGAGCGTGGAGAGTCCAGAGAGGACGGAGTCTCCCGGGGAGTTCCGAGGAGCGAGGAACGAGGAGAAGTGGTGGTGACAACCCGGTGGCGACATTTGGCCCTGCGTACAACGGGACACCGGCGCCAACATGCACGTGTGAATCCGCAGGCTATTGTCCCTTTCCCTACCGGGCCATGAACGTTCCCGTGTCCCTTAGCGCTCTCGTGTCCCTTGGCCCGTCCCCACCGGACGGGCGCGGGCCAACGGTCACCTGTTCCCTCCCGTTTAGTTAGGGGGGGGGGGGAAGGGCGCTGGCCATGGGACCCTCCCGGACGGGCAATGTGTCTCAAGCGCACTTCCATAATTAAGGAAGGAGGGGGGGGGGGGGGGCAGGGTCACGTGGTTCGTCTATGTCTTAGTGACTTTTGTAAGTGCAGGCAGCGGTCTGCGTCTTCAGTGGTTGTGTGGAAGCGAGGCTGGAGTGATTCGGTCAGACGACACCAGGACACTCGCGCCCGGTGTGGGTGGGCATGGTGACAGAGGCCATTAGCACGCGCTTCGGCGCGACGGGTTGCCCGTTAGCCCGCACCGAGGCTATCCTGATTCATAACTAAAACAACCACCTCACCTCACATACTACACTTCAGGTGTGTTTCTGTTCTCGGACACATCAACAGATGACACATCAACCGCGACCATTATTTCCTGTTATATTACCGGCTGCGTCAAAATGATGATCCACGCGCGAGACTGTCGTCTGATGGATGTCTGCGATGTCTGCTCTTTCATCCGAAAAATGAAACAGTTTTTGTCATTTTTGAACCCCATTACAAAATCAGATGCCACCAGGGTTGTATTCGAGGCGTACCAAGAATGTTTTGTTCTGCGTGACGTCGTGTAGAATCTGTGCCTGCCGGACGCGTTCTTAGCGCGACACGATTTCTGTTTACATCTTCGTAACTTGAGTACACGCGAGATCCAAACATTCACGTTCGGACGTACTATGCGTATTCCGAACAATGCAGACAGCAAATAATGCGGTTTGCAGCGTATAAGCACCTTTTCATTTACTGCTGCAGGTCCGGGTTGTGTACATTGGTTTGTAATTGAGCTTGACGCGTAAATATCTCCCTTACTTTAACCAAACGGAGGAAGAAGAAGATTCCGTGCGTGCGGCGAAGTCTCTACGTAACGGCGCGTACATGTTTGTCGTTCGGATTGCAGCGAGCATCAAAAGGCGTGGCATCTATTGAAGCATCAATGGCATAGATTCTTTGTCGTCCAGATGGCTGCGAATACGCCCCAAATCTCGCTTTTGCTGCTCATGCTGAAAAAATACGAAAGCTTTTCGTAACTGTAATCGTGCATCGCACAGCCACCAAACGTCACAGTCAGACCTTCAAAAAAAAAATGTCATGCACATTGATAACAGTGCGCAACCATCTTACAATGAAATGCGATGCATGAAATATATAGCATGATGTCACTTGCTAGGGTTATATGAGATTGCTGACAAGACCACGAGGATTAGTAGCTATGTTATGACAAGATATGTTATTACATTAGAAAACATTTTAGTTACCTTGGAAGGAAGGAGAGTTCTAGTTTTTGATACCTATACGTATACACTCACAGATGCACATATACCCACAATTAACTTGGCAATGTGATCTGTTCATCAACAAATTTGTTGTTGGAATATATGGATGAGCTAGGTACGGTTCTGAGTTGATATCTTCAGTACGCATTTTTGCGACTATTTCAGTGATAATTTCCATTTGATTGGTTTTCAACACAAGCTGTGTGAGGCCGCAAAATTGAAAATCCGGTCCGGTCCTAATCCATGTTGCCGTGGACATTTCTGATCCGGTCTTATCTGGCCCGCGGATGCATCTTCAACCAGTAGATCGATCCAATACTTGAAGGGCGCTTATGGTGGTGCCTTTTCAGCCACGTTCCCTTAAAGATTAGCTGCAGAAATGCAGCCCAGACAGGCTCGTCGTTTTCCGAGAACTGGTGGCGACGCTGCTGGTTCCAGGGTAAATACCGGATTAGAGTTGCACAGCAGGAATTTCCAACAATACCGATACTTCATGGTTTCTTCATGGTTCATGATGCGTTCCTGGTGGCGAGGTTCGCTCACAAATTGCAGTTTAGCTAAGACAGCATTCAACTGGCAGACGAGAAGGTGCATCCAGGTGCAGCCAATACCTGCACCGCGGCGCAGTTACGTCATCCATCACAGCCCCACCACTCATCCAGTCGCGTCTGCCCTGACGTGCCCCGACCTTCCGGTATGTTCCCTGCACTCCCCACAGGTGGCGCCGCGCGCGGCGTGATCAAGGCTGCCTCCAGCGCTGCGCAGTACACTTCGCGCGGTTCTGACAGAAAGTTACCCCCGTTCCTGCACACAACGCGTCGCGGTCTGTCGGTGCGCAGAACGGCCGACAAATACCAGGCAGCGCTTGTCACGGCCGCGACCCGGCTGCCGTCATTGCATAAAGCCAAGCCGACGGCGCGGCGCGAGCAGAGTTCAGCCATGTTTCGCGACACGACCGCGGCCCTGGCAGCATGGGTGGTGGTGCTTTTGATGGTGACGGCGAACGTCGCCTCGGGTAAGCGTGCGTCTGTACATGTGGGGAGGACGCGTCATCTTTGTCGAGGATTGGGTACGGGTGATGGCTTGGTAATTTGTCCTGCTGGGAAAACCTACAGCCGTTGATGTTCGTATCTCTCATTCGTGTGGAAACATTAGTATTAATTTTCACTGCACTGGTATATTGACAAAGCTACATACACAATGCCTCTTAAAGGGACTGTCTCACGTTTATATGGAGGTTTGAACTTGCACAGTCATTTTGGAGACGTTTTAGTGCCGTTCATAATCTTGCCCTTCTTAAGACCTAAGCCTCTCTAGTTTCTGGGCAACACGTCCGTGAAAATGGGGTAAGGTGTATCGAAAGACTATTTCAAAGTTGCCTTGGCAGTTATGACGCGATAATAACGTCATTTGAATCCTGCCATTCCGTAAGCTTTGCGGCGATCAAGGCCAATAAAAACCGTAGTCGCGTCGTTCATATCTGGCGTTCGTGGGCACGATTGCCAGATACAACGGTCGTCAATTGGCTGCTAATCATTGCAGTGTAAGATGTGATGACGTCAGCAAGCCATGACGCATCGAGGAGTACATTAACTGGGCAGATAATTGTGCTGTCTAGAGCAGTCTTTTCCATTTAAAAAGTGTACCAATAGTTATGAGTGATGTTGTTTTCTCATATCTGATGGTTCTCTCAATGTCCTCAAATGGGAAACATTCCATCTGAAAGCAGTGTTCCGTTTTCCTATGGGGTTTTTGAACTGAACTGGCCATCTTAAATATCATTCGGTGCAGTTTATAGCCCTGCCCTTCTCAAGACCTAAACCCCTGCAGTTTCTGAGCTACACGCCCGCGAAGACGTGGACAGTATATCGGGGAAACTATTTCCAAGTCACCAAGCCATTCATGACGTCATAATAACGTTATTCAAATCCTGCCATTTCATAAGTCTCTATGTTCATATATGTAGGGCATACTGTAGTGCATTTCAATATGTCCTGGTATATTTCTACTTTGTAACTCCAGTTTTACACTGAACTTTGTTCTACCCGGCATCTATTGCCCTGATCGGCACCCTCCTTCCGATTGCAGGTGCGTCCACAACTGACGCTATCTGCCACTACGACGACATCGGTCCTACGGTGCGGTGCCGCCCTGTGCCTGACGCCTGCCACAGTCATGCGAGTGCGGCCCCGGCTACGGATGCTGCTATTACGTGTGCAACAAGTCATGCCGCCCCACCTGTTCGGCCCCAGTGCGAAGCGGGCACACGCTGCACACTGGACGCGGGCGGCACCACGGCCTCCTGTCAACCGTTCGTTCCTATCTATCGCTGAATCGTATGGCGTTAAAGCTGAACTTAAACGGTGCATGTCACGGCTGCTGTCATATGCGATCGCGATGAGGATCTGATCAGAGGTTAGACGGAACATATTGCTGACCTGCCTCCGCGTCCACCAGTGAGAGGCTGCGAGTACATGCAACGCGGGTGTAGAATGTAGCTGCCACAACAAGAGTGAATAATATGGGCTTCATTGGACTTTCACAATGGGTTAATGCACTGAAATTTTCTAAGATTTCTAATGACTGTGTGAGTCTCTAATATATACCTTGTTCTCCGACAAGGAAAGGGTTTACGTGACATTTCATCAACAATCAAGACCGAAGCTGCGTGCATCCAACTAAGAATGAGTTATGATGTGAGACTTGACTACATTTTTTGGCCATGCCTTCAATACTCCCTCATTATAGGACAGTATCATACAGCATAGCCACCCACGAGGATCGCTTTGAGGGTGTTTTACGCGGGCTACGCCATTTTTACTTACATTAGTACTATGAGGAACAATGCGGGCTTCGGGGATCATTTAATTTAAGCATCATTCATCGTCGATCATGTTTGAGTTTGTCAGCTGTTTTAGTACGGCATAGCTACCAAGAGGGACGCAGATGAACAGGGCGAAGCCAAAATGTAGGAATTGTTTTGTCGTATGTGCGTCAGACATGCCAACGAATGGTTTCAACAGCTTCGAAAAGTTTCGGAAAGGAATAGATATGACATACGTGTCCATAGAAAAAACCGAATCTTGATTGTAGCTAGCCAAACGCTATTCCAGCAGAAATTCGTCTTTACATTTGTTGTTGGGATGTCTGCAAAACGTCTGTGTACGAAATTGCTGTCAAAAGCTGGATAGTTGCAAAATAAATGCTGTCTGCTTTCTTGTGCGGAGACGCGCGCAGATTCAGAAGATTGCTAATCTACTCGCATCAACGAATCAGATTAGTCCAGACGGTTTTTTTTTTTTGCGGAAATGGCGTGGTTTTGTGCCTCATGTTGAGAATAATGTACACATGTACTTTTTCACCGTTTGATGATCGTGGTATGCCTTAAGAACGCCCCCACATGACCGAACCCAAGGAATCAGGTCTTGCACGCCGCCGTACAACCGACGAGAGCCCGGCGATTGTCGCGAAAGGATGTCTGGGTCAGCGTTTTTGTTCCGTTATCAACATTGGGTTACGTCATAGAACATGCGTACATTAAATGCAAATTTGGCACACATTCAGTGCGCAATTCTAGCGAATTCATTATACGTAAGTAAGCATGACGGCCCCCTATCAGAAAACGCATGCATTTTCGGCCACCCGCGGCTACGAAAAAAGCATCGCAAGCCATGTTATTGTAAGCTGTGTTGTTATGAATCCTAATTGGAACATGTTTTTAGCGGCGTTGAAAAAGGAGTTGAGACAGCATGATTGGGGTCAATATTCCTGTGCACGTTGCGCACATCACACCAAAGAGCACATTCCTTTTGCGAAAAAGGCGCGCGTCTGAAGCTCATCGGCGGCATCTGAAATAAAACAACACTGTTCTATTACGTTATTTCAGTAGCTCGATGAATCCGGTAAATTCCGTTGCCTTCCGTCTAGGTCAAGGCATCCTTGCCATTTTCAGGCTTCAGGGGCATGTTTCACATTTGGAAACTCCGTCATTCTGGCTCTGAGAGCCCATTCCCATGCCTAAAAGGAATGTTTCATGTTTGAAAATCCTGTGTTCTGACTCTGAGAACCCCTGCCAAGCGGGGATGAGGTCAAGGCCGCGATTTGCATTGGTGCAGCCTCTGCAACAATGAGGACCTTGCGTCACTCATGGGCCGACAGAGCCTAATACAGGGTCTTTTGTTGGTAAGGGTCCTAACCGGTCAGGAAAACATTTACTGAGCAGGGTCGGCAAATGGACCCAAATGCCTGAGGATCTCTTGTGTTGGTTAGGGCTATCTGCCAATGGAAGCGGATATGAGAGCTCAGATGAGAGTCTAGCGGATATGAGAGCTCAGATGAAGTCTACAATGGACAATGAAGGAAGCCAAAGAAGGGAGTCGGTCAGGCCCCCATTGCGGAGTAGGGTGCCTTCCGCGCCATTTCAGCTAACGGCCTGTTAAGCCGAATTAGGTATCTGTGCCAGTTATTGGACCGCAGTAAGAGATATTGTTGCGACAATGAGGACTACTGCGTCAATCTAGAACCAACTGCCCGGACAGAGGTCCGGTCCCGGCGGGGAAAGGACCAATGCAGGTTGCATTCCTTTAAGTGCTCCGGGTCGATCAGGGGACCCGCCACCGTGTGATCAGATTGACAACTGGTATGCACCCCACCGTGGGACGCATTGGACTTTCAGCCCTTGGCCGGGAACGATAATGTCCCCTTAGTGTGCACGCACGTGGCTCCTAGCCCAGAAAAGGCGAGGTGTCTCATTAGTGTTCAAAAGAGTGAATCAAAATGGGGTCGGAGAATAAAAAAGCCAGCGCATGTTTGCCAGGGAACGTTAATCCTTTTACATCATCTACTTATTGAACAAGTTACCTGAGAAAATTTTAAGCCTGTGCACTCGCAATCTAAGGAGCAAGACGAGCACCACGCAGCGGGTGCGCGCGTGCTAACGACCGTCGTAAAAATGCCTCCGAAAGTCTTCCAAAATCAATTCAGACCACTCAAACCTGAGGCTGGCGCAATATTTTATCGTTTTAGTTGAGGTTGTCATATGGAATGAATAAATAGCTACAGCAACACACAAATTAGAGTTTTCTTCACTCTTTTAGTTCCATCAAAAGTTGGCGGGGCTGTAAATTGTCAATCCGCTCCATTACCAACTAAAAAATCGCACAAGTGAAATATCTGCCAAAACTGCCTCTCAAAAATGCGAAATGCTAATGCTATGCTGAAAATGCTAATAGCACCAGGGCCGACGACGCGCGTCCCCTGTAGAATGCAATGCTGGCGACGGGGTTTTTATTTCAAGCCTCGCAAGCGCTCAGGTTCGGAATTATGCTACATTTTGTTTCAATAATCATTTCTGACTTAAGGCTGACATTGCCAGACGGACATAGCTCGGACATGTCGATACAAATTTTGGACCAATTTCAATCCACAACCATCGTTCACAGAGTTCTCAACATTTCTGCAGAACCCAAAACATGATCTGACAAAG
>NW_023596225.1:23208717-23351971 GCF_011947565.3 Pollicipes pollicipes | reverse complement strand
ACGTCCCTCCCGCAGGACGCCGGGGGGGGGGGGGGGCTGCTCACGCGGCTCGGGTGATCGTCCGTGCGACGCAGAAGACCACGCCGACAGCGGGCGGGGACGGGCCGTGCACAGCAGCCGGCCGTGCCTCTGCCGCGTGGTACACCCACCGACCGGCGTCTGGGTGTAACCGGACCGGGGGGGGGGGGGGGGGGCGCCACGCAGCGGCCGCAAAGCTGCATAACACCCGCTGAAAGGGATGACTGGGAGCTGGGCGGATTTTCAAACAGAGATGAAGTACACCTTCCTCGAGTGGTTCGAGCCGGGTTATTCAGCCAACACCAGACGTGGAAGATCAGCTTAGCGACTCAGCGACGATGTCCAAAGGAAAAGGAATGTCCGCTTCGCTCTGGCGCGCGGGTATCGCGCAACTGTACCTGATGGAGAGCAATAGGAGCCGGCCGGCCGGCGGTACGGACACCGCACAGTCGCACCAGCCCACGGTGAAGCGGGCTGGTGCAAATGCTGATCACGCGCACGGAGAACACTGTCAGAATCGCGGCCAAGCCGAGGATCGAGTCTCTCGCGGCTGGGTTCAGGCAGTGACCTATGTTTTAGAAGTCCCAGGGGCGACCTCATCGGGCTGCCGGGCTACCAGGAGTCTGGCAAGTGACGTAGTTCGTCACGCGGAACCCGCAGGCACACCTGCGGCCTTCCTACTGCTGGCAACGAGCAGGGGTGTATTCGGCAGGAAACCAGAGAAACGCCCACAATCTGTGGCTACCGCCTGCTATCCAGAGCATGTTCGGCGATGGCACTTGTAAGCAAATGACTGGGATCCATGGTTGCAACGGCCGACATAGTATCAGGCGAACAGACAAACATCAAGCTTGCAAAGGCAAACTTCACGGCTTCGACAGCTCCAAAGCGCGCTGACACGGGCCAGCATACTTGCCATGCCGCACGTGCCAGCCATGCAATGGACCTACCACCGACGCTTCGCACCGCTCAGACACGAGCACCTCCACTACCGAGAGCCGATAAAGAAGAGCTCCAGTCCGTACGTCATCCGCGCTCCAGAACGGCTGATTGCTAGAGGCTGCACCGCACGGCCACTGGCAAACACGGGCACCTCCACTGCGGAGAGCCGATGAAGACAACGTCCAGTCGACACAGCGTTCGCGCTCCCATCGGCTGGTTGCTTATGGCTACGCTACACCGCATGGCCGCTGGCACAGCGGTGACCGATGTGGTGGTGAGCTGGTCAGCGACCCGGTTACGAGGTAAGTCACGCCCGCCCGCAGATCAGTGAGAACGGCAGTCAGCGAAGCAGATCAGTGAGAACGACAGTCAGCGAAGAACAAACTTACCGGGCTGAACTCGCCGCGCGCGCATTGTCAGAGTTATCACAGTCATGTTTCCTAATTCGGGAATGCGATTGGCCACCCGGAGTCGTCTGCCTTGTTCCCACCAGACCAGGCGTTCTCGACTGGGAGAATTCCCCAAGAAGAAGACGCGGGGATCTCAGGAGGAGTTGCGATGAGGAGAAGTCATGTCTGAGCCAAGAAAGATTGCCGTCCTGGGAACGCATGCATATAGGCGCTGGCTGGAACGTGATGTTGTCACCAGGCTCTGCCCATGCAACCGCACGCCCTGCGCCGTAAATTATTGCCGCAATACCCACCAACCGGGTCTCTTCTTCCGCTGACATGCAGCGTTTTGAAGCACGAGCCGGATCCCGAGAGCTAAAATTTATGACGTATTTTGTGATGACATGCTGTGGGGTATTCAGAGCATGATCACACTACATGATCTGTGATCAGTCGCTTACTGTAGCCACCGATGTTTATGCCCATGTTGCGGATCCCCCCCCCCAAAAAGTGTCGATGTCTAAATCGCAACAAGTGAGAAACTCAGTAATTAAGTTTCTGTCGACCGAAGTAATCGCCGTGCAATGCACGCTTGAGGGCCTGCCAGCCGCTTGCATTTTCCTACCAACATTACGAGATAAGACTAAGCATCGCTCAAGTGAGCCAACTTTTGTTGTGTGCCCCGAGGAGAGAAGGGGGCAGTAATAATAAGATCCCCACTTGGACAACATGGACATGGACAGGTTGGGAAATGCTTCGCGATGTCCTAATCGCTGCGCGGACGGGCAGAGCTCTATGTCCTCGGCCAGCAGCAGTGCTTCGTTTCGCTCGCCTCCGCCCTCGCGTCTGCAATCGAAGTTGCGAGGCTTCCGTGTCACAGTACTTCGCCTCGCTCGCTCTGCCTCGCGTCTGCATCGGAGTTGTGAGGCTTCCGTGCGACAGTGCTTCGCTTCGCTCGCTCCGCCTCGCGTCTGCATCGGAGCTGCAAGGGCTTCGCTTCACTCGCTCCGCCTCGCGTCTGCATCGGAGTTGCAAGGGCTTCGCTTCGCTCGCTCCGCCTCGCGTCTACATCGGGGTTACAGGGCTTCGGTGCGACAGTGCCGGCAGCCGGCGCCGAACGGTATTGTGGGTACCGCAACCGTGCCAGGAACCGCGGCGTCGAACGGTGCCAGGCATTGTAGTTATATCGCTTCAGGTGCTGGTGCTGAATCAGTACTGTCCAACTTGCAATAATGAAACTGTACCGTCGGTACTGGGGAGTTACCCGGGTTAGCGATAGATTAATTCATTTCAAATCTAGCCCGCCCTACGCCGCCCCGACCCTGTGTTAATGTAAGCCCCTAAACATGAAGAGCGGCTTGTCAAACAGCACGCGCCGTGCTGCTGCAATCCTCGCTGCGATGCACCGCCGGCTCAAACGGAGCGCGCAGGACCGGCGGCACGGCGGGCAGAACGGGGTGCACGGCACTCGTCGCCAGGGTAAATCGCGATGGGAGGAACTCATGATTGTGAGTGCTAGTGTCTTAACTGCAACTTACTAAGTGAGGTTAACTGACCGATAACGTGGGGGGCACATTGTCAGAAGATCGTCATAGCAAGCATGAAGTGCGGCTACATTATTTTGATTCTGCTTTATGTCATCCGCGTACCGCCATTGGCTGTGTGACATAAACGTTTATAACATTAAAATCTGACAAGTACATCTTGGCGTTCTCAGCTTTTCCGGTTAGCAATAATTTTGGCCAGTTAAACCAGGCAGTTTGGACTAAGTAAAACAGGCAAACAACCGAAAGAGGCAGACGCTAGTTGCAGGCAGCTGGTAAATGACAAGTCATTCCTGACCGCCGTCCCTCCCCGGCAAAGTCCACAGAGACCCTTCCTGCCAACACACGGACCACCGCGCTGTTCGGGTCAAACCACACCAGGGGCGGATCCAGCGCGCCGCCGATAGGAGGGGGGGGGGGGGGGAGGCAACACCGACTTGGAGGCAAACTCAAAACGGTGTCATGGTTTTCAAACACCCACCGGATTTTACCCACCACCTGGAGGAACGCTGGAAAGTGATGTGTCATATGCTCCGCCATGCACCGCACGCGCTCAGTCGTAAATTATTATTACAAAATTATTACAGACAAACGTTCCCTCCCTAAAGCAGCACAGGTTCTCTTAAAGGTTCTGAAATGTATGCTTCTCTACCCGACCTGAGCAGCCTTCCGCAGTGGCACGTCCCAGTTCATCCCCTCCCCACCGAGATCTGCCCTTGAACCACACGGCCACTACCAGCCCGACCCATCGGCAGTCGGTCAACAGTTCGTCACGCTCGGCTGAGAGTGCAGAAGACAAGCTTATATCCGGTTCGACCCACATGCGTTGAGAAAGGCGCAAATTCCAAGGACGCGGGAGCCGGGGAGGGGAGAGGGGGGGGGGGGCAGTGCGAGCAGCTCGTCCCCCCAACTTGAAAGCTACGGCGCTTCCCCCCGCCCCCCACACACACTTGGAAAGGCCTGTGGAGGGCCCATTCGGGTATGTTACGGACCGATTCTGAATTGTAAAGGGATTGTGCAAGCCTGTTAAAGTCCATTCTGACTTGTCGAGGGCTCATTTCTGCCTACTTACGATCCACTCTGAGCACAAGAGGGCGTTTGTGAGCCTGCAGATGTCCCATTCTGACCCGAATAGGACCCATTATTGACTGTGGAGGGCCCATTCTGACCTGCAGAGGACCCATTATTGACTGTGGAGGGCCCATTCTGACCTGCAGAGGACCCATTATTGACTGTGGTGGGCCCATTCTGGCCTGCAGAGGGGCCCAGCCTGACCAGACGCGACTGACCATGGAGAGTTCATTCTCGCCTGCAGATAGCCCATTCTGGCCCGCAGAGGGGCCCAGTCTGACCAGACGAGACTGACCATGGAGAGTTCATTCTCGCCTGCAGATAGCCCATTCTGGCCCGCAGAGGGGCCCAGTCTGACCAGACGAGACTGACCATGGAGAGTACATTCTCACTTGCAGATGGCCCATTCTGGCCTCCATAGAAAACCCATTCTGGTCCGTAGAGGGCCATCGCGGCCTGTAGTGGACCTATTCTGACCCGCGGACGGCCTATTCTGGCCTAAAGAGGGCCCAATCTGAGCTGTAGTGCCTGGCGGGACCCATTTCAACATGAAGAGGACACATTATTGAATGTGGACGGCCTATTTCGTCCGGCACATTCTGACCCCGTGGGCCCTGTCCTGACCAGTCGAGGGCCCATTATTGACTCAAAGGGCCCATTCCGGTTTGAAGAGGGCCACCAACCAACCTTAAGGGCCCATTCTAGCGTTCTGGCTGCCCCCCCCCCCCTAAAAAAAATTAGACATACATCCCGCGCCCCTGCTCAATTCACGCAAGGTAATGAAGTGCCAGTGTCATTACGTTAACTGAAGGGAAAGCATGCTGCTGCTTATTTAGTTTGCACAGCCGCAGGCGCCCGTGCCATCACGTACAGGGGAGCAACTAGGTCAATACCCTCCCAATATTTTAAAGAACTAAGTTTATGGCAGTGCATGGAGAGAAGCATGTCGAAATGCCTCTGAGACTCCCAATACTGGACAACTTCCCTCGCTGCTGGGCAAAGCCGTCTACAACTGATGCAACCGCATCACAAGACGAAGGCCACCAAAAACGGCTGCACCCCGCCCCATTTTCACCGCCCCGACCACTCGCTATCGCTCCCGCCCTATCCCATTATTGTTGTCTGACGACTGACGGCGTCGCGGTAAAGCCCGAGTCAGCCGGCTCCAAACCAGTTCAGTGACACCGCTGCGGCTGAAGACAGGGGCTGGCCGCTGCTCGATGCGCGTCATTGGTCAGCCGCGCGGTCACGTGTGCGGGCCGCTGACGCACGGCGGGCCCCACGTGACAGCAAGCCCGCCCCTTTCGTCAGACGGAAACCCGCTGTTGTCAGGCAGTGCAAATGAGCGCGGGAGAAACACAGAAGGCGCTGATTGGCGAGGGGGGGAGGGGGGAGGGGCGGGGGCAGAAAAAACGCTGAAAGACAAAGGGCACCTGTCCTGTTCCGCAATCACAATTTGTGTTACCCTCTGCGCGTTCATTTAGGAAAAGAATATTAGAACAGATTTGTCAACACAAACAAATTCGTATCGGAGCCACCGGAAAGCCCACACTGGCACACCAGAGCGAGCAGGCGACGGAGTGATTGTCTGGATATCAGTGACGGCCGGGCAGGCCAGGAGTGACGTAACTCCAGCATTCCGGAGCACGCACAGCCGGACAAGCCAGGAGTGACGTCACGTAGCACTCCGGAGCAGATGACGGACCGCTGACTGCCAAACCTCTGAAGAGTTGGAGAGGCATGGGTGATGGGGCGTTGGAAAGGGTGGGCACCGACAGCTTTCAATTAGTTTCTTACCATGCAAACCGATGGTCCTGATCAGGGGCTTCCCGACACGACCTGGCGGATCAAAGTCGGGCAGAAACCTACCTGGTGTTTCTGGTGTTATTTGGCAGCCTGTGCCAAGGCCTTTGCCCCCCCCCCCCCCCCCCTTCCCCCAACACTCCTAAACCGCCTCTGTGACCCGCACGAGAGGATCAGCATACCCTGATGCGGCATGCTTTGTTCACAAAGAAGGGGAGAAACGAATGATCTCGCCAAGATGGAGAGATGATCTGTGCACCAATCCTGAGCCTAAGACTCAAGATCAGTGCACAGACACGCACAACCTATCCTGGGTTGGAAGGGAAGGTTCGTAGGACTGGGTTGGAAGGACTGGCAGGTTTGCGGACAACCCAGCCAAAACACAAATCTTCATCCCTCAGTGGACAATGGCTACTTTCAGTTGCATCAGGTTATTTTGACAATTTTAAATAGTTTAACTCCTCTGCTATTCTCGCCTTCAACAGGTAAATGGCAGGACAGCATTACATTACGAACGCGAACAAAATACATTACGGTCTCATCGCTGAAATATCGGGATTTGAACCCACCCGTTTCCCACCGCCAGGACCCCAAGGTTACCACTCCTTTACTTCAAACTCACGGACAAGCAGCGAGTCTATTCTTCCTCTCCCCCCTCCCCACTTCCCCCCCCCCACCAATACTTTCATCACAGGCCCGCTGGCGCCCAACCTGTCCTAATTCCATCGAATGAATACAAGGTAAACGGAAGACAACCGTCCATGGCTACTCTACCCTCCCCTCCCCGGACACAGGCTAACGGAGAGAGTGTGAGAGAGGGGGGGAGAGAGAGACCCAGCAGGCACCGCCCGGGCCGCCGGTCACGCCCCACGGACCGCCGTCGGTCGCCGAGCCGGCCTGAAATATTGCCTGGCCGGGGAACAGAGAGCGCCCACCGCCGCCGCCGACGCGGCCGGGCCGGCACGCCGGTCTGCCCGGCCGAGCCCCGCGGCGGCGACCGGCCACGACCGAGCCCGGCCCCGGCACCGCCCCAGGCGCGGCCCCGCCGGCGGCGTCGGAACCCCGCCTCGCCCCGCCCCCGGCTGGGACGGCAGTGGATCAAGGTCAATGACCCACGCCGGGCGCCGGCCAAGGCAAACCCGGCCGACGCGGACGCCGCGCCGGCGCGGCCAATGCCGCTGGAGGTCATCACAAGGCGGCGCCGGCCGGCAGGTCAACAAACACGGCCCGAGGCCAGCTCGCACCGAGGCGCCGCTATATTTAAGCGATGTCCAGCAGGTGTCGGCAGCGGCCACATCTGCATCGCTGGCAGCAGCCAAACGGACGTCACTTGCCTCCTCCACAGTGAGCTCCAACGCGTCCCAAAGCTGGGAGTGTGGGTATGGACGTTGTGTACGGTGCTTCTTGCCATGCAACGCCATAGGCCTAATATCCAGTTTCGCGAAAGATGGGGGGGGGGGGGGGGGGGCGAGGCCCTCTCGCCCAAGCCGCGGCCGAACCCGTGTCCTTTGCATGCCTTGATTGGCAGCACATTTCTGGCACCTGCACGGACCAGCTTCGCTGTCCACATCGACCTCGCTGGTACTTGAGCTATATTCGATGCATACAATTGCTACTTTTATAAGCGCTGCACCTTACCGGGCCAACTGGCCAAGGCAGGCGTAAACACTTCAAAGCGTTTCAAACGCACGGCAACAAGCCTTCGTCAATAGCGCCAGCACTTGACCTTTGGACGCCGGAGCTCTCTGTAACGATTACTTGTAAAACACACCAGTCACGCACGACTATTTCCGGTCGAAAGTTCACGCCGGTCGTCACCGCGTTCCGAGATGGAGAATACACTCGGTGGGCAGGTGAGATCCCCATATCAGAGCCGAGCCTGGGCGTTGGCCACCGCCACCAGCCGCTCACGGCAAGGAAGAGTCGGAGCCGACCGAGATGGGCCTTGGCGCCGCGGCGATCCCAGGGCCCCGAGTCCGCCGCCGCCGCGTCAGGACAGTCCGACGTCCCGGCACGACAGCCCACCGCCGCCGCGTCACGACAGCTTACCGCCCCGGCACGGCAGTCTGTCAACGCCGCCGCGTCACGACAGTTTACCGCCCCCGCACGGCAGTCCGCCGCCGCCGCCACCGCGTCACGACAGTCCGCCGCGTCATGACAGTCTGCCGCGTCCCGACAGCCCGTCGCCACCGCGTCAAGACAGTCCACCGCCGCCGCGTCACGACGGCCCACCGCCGCCGCGTCATGACGGTCCGCTACCGCCGTCCCACGGCAGTCCACTGCCGCGTCACGACAGTCCGCCGCCGCCGCCGCGTCACGACAGTCTGCCGCATCATGCCAGTCCGCTGCTGCGTAACGACAGTCTGCCGCCGCCGCCTCGTCATGACAGCTCACCGCGTCACGAGAGTCCGCTACCGCCGCCCCACGGCACTCCACTGCCGCGTCACGAGTCCGCCGCCGCCACCGCGTCACGAGAGTCCGCTACCGCCGCCCCACGGCACTCCACTGCCGCGTCACGAGTCCGCCGCCGCCGCCGCGTCACGACAGTCCGCCGCGTCACGCCAATCCGCTGCTGCGTCACGACAGTCTGCCACTGCCGCGTCACAACAGTCCGCCGCTTCGCGAGTCTGTCGCCGCGGCAGAACAGTCCGCCACGGCGGCGCCAGGACGGTCCGCCACGTCACAACAATCCGCGGCGGAAAGCCCGCCAGCATTTTTCCCCGAGCCGATGACCTCCAGCCGACGCTGAGCACAGTCGGCGCCGACCGGACAGCTTTCCTTCGCGCGACCAATGACAGAAAGACCCCGGCTGTCTGTCGATACGGCTGTCTCCGCTCGTCTGGTCCTCAATGGGCGCACGGGCCCGGAATGCACCCGGCGGGTGCAACGGGGGAGGAGGAGGGGGGGGGGGGGGGGGTCGCGAGGAGCCGTCGTCGGCGACACAGGTGCGGCCGTCTCCCGACGGCGGGTCGACGACTCCAGACGGCGGGCGGCGGATAGCGCTGTCGCCCCCGGCAACAGGGCATGACAACCCCCCCCCCCCCCTCTCGCTACGGCACCAATCGGCGCCAACGACACACTGATAGCGACAACCACCCGGGGTCGTCCGATAGATAGGTAGGAATGGAAAGGTGAAAAACATGAATCCTGATATGTCCGGAGGGACGTGCAGTTTGTGTGTGTGGGGGGGGGGATGTATTGAGCAAATACATTAACCGCGGCGAATATATAACCGACAACACGCGGCGGCCAATTTGACCGTCAGGCTGGGGCCGCATAAAATAAAAAGCGAAGCTCCGGAAGACATCAGTTTTTAAACAAGACCACGCTGACATACTACAACTGGCTGCATGTAGCGTGTGATATGTCCCCAACTTCTCCACGCTTAATAAATATTCGCAACGCAACATAATGGATTTATATTGTTTTCCTTCACCTCCATCTTCAACGCAATGAGCGTTAGCTACGGGTGTAAGTCGCGTGGTATCGCAATTCTAGCGGCTTGCCTTATTCATCTTTAACTCGTGTATCAATGATTGTACTTTGTTCTTCTATAACATCAGTGCTTTTTGCTTCAACCTGTTTCCTCCTCGTGTTTATTTTGTCTTTTTACGAATTCCATTCTTCGTTTAACATCTTTTTCATATGCAGCGTCTTTTTGTGTTTATGTGTAAGTACCATGACCCAGTACCCAGCGCGAGGTCAACGCGTGGAATATTGTTGTTAAAAAATTTGAGCTTGTGTGGTGAAGAAGCATGGGCGGTAATGTTTAGAACGTCAGACAGTGTGTAAGCTTTTCATGGTCAAGATAAGGTGCAAACGTTGAAGCAAAACAGGATAGTGGTTGGTTGTGAACAATCAGCCACTGTCACATGCCTCAATACAGATTAACCTCATCCAGTAGAAACCCAGAAAACTTAAAGAATTTGGCAAGTTCTCGCATTTGGCGTAAAAATGCGCTTATTATATGTTGTTTTAGGCATGCATATTAGTGATACACACTCGTTTCGACAACCACCTAATTCCCAGAACTCCTTGGCACGTCCACCAATCCAAACAGGAACTTACTCACAGGCCGTTCACAATAAAACGTTACAAACTTAATCCCCGTGACTAGCTTTCATGAAGCCTGTGGCAGTTGAAACTGGAACGAACACAAAACTCTGGGCTACAGCAGGAGGCTCAACGTCAAGGACACAATACTGAAGTGCATCGCAGCGCGGAGCCCCGTATTCCAGTCTAACGGTCACAATCCAGTAATACGTGGTAACAACAAAAACCCAGGTAACTGGGACCGACGCAGCGTCAGTCTTACGCCAGTCTGTCAGTCTGTCAGTCACAGTCAGTCTGTGGTGCCCCTGACGCAGCGTCAGTCTTACGCCAGTCTGTCAGTCTGTCAGTCACAGTCAGTCTGTGGTGCCCCTGACGCAACGTCAGGGGTACCACACCATGGATTGGAGCAGACGTACACGGGGCAAGGAATGGAAGATATACTGAGGTCGCGCACTCCTGTCCAACACTGTCCTAGTTCCGCATGCTTAAGAATGCAGGCAACATGCACTGCAAGTGTGTACGCTGTAAGTTTTATATACCACCCGCGCCATGTAAGATTTTCTAATGCCAGTGGGGCTATCGATGTGCGGGGTGCAGGAGACCGACCTTGCCCCCCCCCCCTCCCTAACCTGTCCAGCCGCCCGGTAAGCGCGTGTGAGCTGCGCCGGTACAGCAGTTGGCGTCATCCGCCCGCCCGCCGGCGAACCGGTCCGGAGGGCGGGCCGCGGCGTGTCCGATGACGGCACCCCGGCCCGGACCTCGTCATCCAGCCGCCCCCCCCCCCCCGCCCGTCACGTCCGGCCGGCCCAGTCCGGCCTACGTCATCCAGCCGGCCCCACCGCCACCCCCGTCACGTCCGGCAGGCCCGGCACGACACGCTCCCCCACCCCTATGCCATCCACTGGGTGCCAGCTCCAACCCGCAGAGTCGCGCCCTCCCCCCCCCCCCCCCCCCCAGGGGTCCACTTGTTCATGTTGACGTCACCTCCTCTCAGTGTTTAGTTTGATAGGGCGCGAAGCTGAAACTCGAGTTCACGATTGGAGGAAGAGCACGGCCAAAAGTCGCGCGATGGACCATAAATCAGGGGAATAACAGCAAAAACGCTTCCCACTGAAGTGTTAGCTCTGTGACATCTGACGTTCGCTCGTAACAGCAGCGACATTGACAGTGGCTCGATGACACTGAGTCGATCAGTAGCACTGATGAAACCTTTAACGTGAATGTCTGTCCTATTGTTCGCCCAAACCTATAGTGTATCTGATAATGGTGTGTCTAGAACACCGCCACCTCTCACCTCCAGCCCGGGCGCACTCTCACAGAAGCCACCGGGGGCACGTACCTCACCCCTACCAAACGTATGACATGCATTAATATCTCCATAACTTAATACCGACAGTTACAATATCCATGTAGACAAGTAAGAATACAAAATCTAGAACATGTCCAGTCCTTTTACGGCGAGAGAGTAAGCGGCCCTTCGACGCACTACATGCAATTTTCCGCAAATCTTTTTTGAGCCGCTTCTATTGTGCTATACTGCGTACGCCGCTGCCACGCCCACCATACGGCGACCTTCCGCGCCAGCTGAAGCGGCCGACCCCGCCCCCTGCGGCCGCCATGTCAGCCGGCCACGCCTCTGACGGCGGCCGGCGGCGGGAAATTCAGGCCGGGTCACTCCCCCCCCCCCCTCCCCTCCCCACCCCCGCCCCTCCAGCACGCAGGCCCGTCAACCTCGGTGATGAAACCGGAGGCGGAGGGGGTGGCAAGAACAAGCACCCGACACCGCGGGCGTGTGAGGGGGCGTGCGGGGCGCGCTGGGCGCGGGGTGGAGCTGCCGATCACTGCGGCGAGGACGTGACCCGAACTGCCGCTTGCCTCTGGAACCCACCCATCATCGACACCGACCAGCCGACAACTTTTCGTTTTGCTTCGGATTGACGGGAATATCAACACTAAAGCTGCCGCTTTTTGAGATTTGAAATACTCGCGCCCGCCCCGCGAGGCAAGTGCCACCCTCCTAACAAAACTGCATGGGCCCGTCAACGTTATTTTTCGTTCCAGGTACGCATACCCAGCCATATATCATCACTGCCAGAACAGCAGGGCCTAAAAAACGTAAACCATACTCCTCCATTCCGTTTTTTAATCTGTTGCTTTTTTCATAGCCCACATTAAGCCTCTCATTCCAGGCACGCATACAACGCCTTATAACATAACGACAGCCCAAGGATTCACAAACCTACAAAAAGGAATTCCTGTGCCTGTTTTCTTTGCACTGGGGTCTTTCACACATTTCACTGGCACTGAGTGAAACTGTTGATTGAAGAGCCTATTAAACAATCCCCCTATTGAACAATCTCCTCGGTCCCAGGTATAAATAAAATTTTTTGTCCAAGATGAAATCCCCTTGGCCAGCCAGAAGACTCGAACTCCACAGCAAATCGAACCAGTATCAGAATTCCAAAATCATGACTGAATTTACTATTGCCTAGATTTATATCATGGCTTTCCAGTCATATGCATACATGCATTTCAGCATATCTTTGTAAACAAAAACTGGCCATCCAAAGCACAAAGGTAGCAGGTACTTTAAACCCACCGAGGTGTCAATTTCGCCAGGAAACAATAGCATATTCACTGAAAATGGGTAGCCTCACACATTAACATATCCCATGGAAGGAACATCAAGACCATTGCCCGCGGCCAAAAGACACCACGGTAACAGCATTGCCAATGCCATCCACACCGCAGTGGGTACCTGAATGATGACTATTGGCGAGCGCGCTTGCCTGCGTCCAAAAACGAGGCTTAGTGTCTCCAAACCATTATGCGTTTGAATATGACCTGCGTTCTCTGTGAACTCTGATTTAATTGAATAATCCACCGCAAGCAACATATGCTATGGGTGGGGGTAAACGACAATTTGTTTTGTTCTTGGGGGCTGAAGCTGGAGTCCATCAACTGAAAATGAATCTACACTCACGGCAGTCTTCTACCATTGTGAGGATATTTCAGAATGACTCTTGCTCTTGTGTTGAAATTTCACCATGTCCAAATGTTGAGTTACGTAATTGTACCTAATTGTAAGTTTTGCAAATGGAACTCCACAGATGTTCGACAGGAAAACTTGAAAATGAGATAGAAGTTCGCTATTTTACCATACAATGTCATATCACATTATCATATCATGTCATATCATATCATATCATATCATATCATGTCATATCATATCATGTCATACATGATAGTCTTCTCTTGAGTCTACAGCATGTCATGGATTAAATGTTCACGGAATCGCATGAATTGCATAACCGGTAATCTTGAAAATGAAATAGAAGTTTTCTTTTTCATTACTTCAGTGCATAAAATGCATTGGTTGCCAACAGTTGCTAGCTAGCTGGGCATAAGTTGTAACTATTACGCAATCTGGAGAATGACATGTGCAGAATATCCACCAATACCCGCAATGTAGCCAGCAATACCCCACGGGCTTTTAAAGCCCACAAAAAGCCCACATGTCGAGGAGCTGTAGACTCAAATATGGCCGCACCAATCCGTGCTGAGCGCAGGACGTCCTTAAAATAACTACGGCTGAATCAGCGCCTATGCATGCTTTAAATAAACAGGATCTCATCGTCGCTGACATATGTATTAGATCTGAGGAGTTTGCGCTACTCAAGATGAACCGTGGCCCATGACGTCGCAGCACTGAAAGCGGGAATCTCAAAGCTCTATCCTTGGCCTGAATCGCACGCGCGTTAAGTTTCAAGCACGCTTGGGGCGCCAACGTGCCACCCCGGTATCCGTCAAAATCTAGTCATGATCACTTGAGCAGACGAACGCCCAGACTTCATAGTCATAGCTACTCTGTGCTCGAGATTCATATACATGATCGTAAGGGGTCTCGCAGTTCTGCAAAATATTTTTGGGTTGATGAGCAGAGAAAATACCTAAATCACTTAAAAAATACCAAAAGACGATTTATTCGAATTAAGTCCACTGTTCTCAACGTTGGGAGGGCTCCCCCAAACGAAGAGAAAATTATACTCCTCGGCTCCATGGTTTCGATTAGAGCCCCTCCAAATTGGCTTTCCTAATCGGATTTAGCTCGCTCTTTTTTCACAGGCGTCCTATTTCAGACCAACAAGGGGTCTTTGATGGATCCAGCGCCCCATATGATTTCGGAAGCCTCGTATGAAGCTGATAAATAACTACTGAATTTCAATTTCAAATAGCAATGTCGACACCCTTTGGACGCCAGGAGGGTCCGTTGTGACACCCCCATGGGCGGCTCCAAAGCCTAAGGAGGGGAAGACATCCAGTCATTTCGTCCCTGCCCTTGGTTACGTCTCTGGCATGAAATTCCGAAGTTATTAGGCCGGTACGGCACTGACCAATCCTACCCACCATCGTGTGTCATGATATTTCAATGTTTAATGTGTATCAAGGCATATCAAACAACATCAACTTGTATATCGAACAACAGCATCGAATTGCATATCAAACAAGGAAACAAACTGTTAATCAAACCGTATATCAGGCGTTATCTATCAACACTAATCTAAGACCGTAAAAAATACTCCTTCCATAGATACACTTCAAGAACAAGATGGGAGAGGCTGCCTGGAACGCTGCTAAGTACCGCGCCTTGCGGTACAGTCCGTCCGTAACCGTCAGCAACCGTCAGCAACGGTCAGTGACGCGTCCTACAGTACGGCGGGCTGAAATCCGGCAGCCCTGGCACGAACGCGCGGTCCCGAGCGCACGCCTCAGGGCGGCGGTCCAGGCGGGCTCGACCGGCGCCGGCCGGGCGCGGCCCCCCGCCAGCCACTCGGGCGGGCACGGCCGCACCACGTGCACGGCCGTCATTCGCGTCAGCGGCCGCCGCCAGGGGGCGTGGCTTACGCGAGCTGGCCAAGGCCAAGACCTCACCTGGACGGCGGGGCGGCCCGGGCCAAAGCCGTTTTTCGGCACGACGCATCGCCAAGGCTACGGCCGCTGCATGAGCGAGCCGGGGTCGGCTCGACCAGCGATCCGCACACCCAAGTCCAGATGCAGTACAGAAACAGCACCTTATGCGTACACCACGCGCATGCATACACCGCATACGCGCATGTAACATGCCCGCACTTCCAGACTGCGTCTACCGAATACTTGTTTTTGTTTCCTTAGACACGTATGCACCTGAGGTAGTTACTCTCCGTTCACTAACTTTTTGGGAGCTGCCTGTTCACGCTGGAGTGATTCCGTAGACCTTTGGCCCGAGCACGGGTCACCACATCCGAGCTACGTCCACCGTGCAAACACGCCAGCTCGGGCGACCCCGCTCCCCCCCCCCCCCCCCCACTTCCTCGGCTGAAAGCAGTCTGATGAAATGTTTCCGAAGCATGGCCTCGCCGCCCCGGCCGCTGGTGCCACCTGCTCCTCGGACGCGGCGCCGAGGACCAAAGGGCGCAGTAGGGCGCGCAGCCGCCGCGCTGGTGCCGCGGCCGGAGCACACGAACAGCGGCGGTTTGTGGGGCGGCGTCGCACGCTCCGCCCCGCCTGTGACGTCTACATGGGAAAATCACGCTGTTTATTCTCGGAAATAAAACAGAACAGAGCATTTTTGAGGCACGCTGTTCCAAAACGAACATGAGGCAGTCATTTTCTTGGCTCCCCATAAGCGGTAAAAGCAAAAAAATAAAAAATGGAACTAGCGAAAGTGATCATACATTGAAAGTGATCATACATTTAACGGCGGACCGTAGCTAGTAGCCATCGCAATGAAGCGCCGAATCCACTGACAGGAAGTCTCTGGCAATGCCAGTGCTGACGAAAGGAGATCTGCCATCCTTCTGCTGCATACAACGCCGTCTTGCATACGGTACTGTAACAGGCTATCTGACATTTGCTAATGCACTGGCATTGCCAAGTTTCCATGCATCGTCGCGTTGCAAGCGCAGCGACATCTCGTACACAATACTGATCAATCTAGGTCATTGTCACGTGATCGGAACGTGACGCTAAAGCAGCATGCGGGCAAAGGACGACGAGATAGAACCGCATGAAACCAGACATGTCCGGATTGATGCGGAAATATCCGGCATATGCTGGACAGGTCGCACAGGATAAGCATATCGATGCATACATGCGCATGGGCCGAGGTCAGATACCGGGCACGATGCTATCAGAACATTTGTTAATTCACATATCTAAATAAAGCCTCTTAGCATAAGGTGTGGTTTTTAGAACCGTAACCCTCGGTTTACAGACTTAATTCAATTTTTTTAAATACATTCCAACCCCGCGTATCCGAATCATCCGCTCTAACATCTACCTACCCCGACCCACTACAGCCGACGCTGACGTGGGTTTTCAAAGAAGTCATGGACGCGTACCTTCCAACAGACATGGGCGGGCTTGCGCGTCACACGGCGCGCCCCAGTGGGATGAGCCACGTGAGCTGCCCGATGCATGACGCAAGAGACAGGACCGCAGCCAGCACAGAGACGGCCTCCTACCCCAACCGGACACAGAGAGGCGCTCGGTACCTGCCGGGACCGTATCGACGGTCGGGTACACAGACCCCCCCCCCTCCCCGCTCTCAGCTGCTAAGTGGACGGCGATAAAGTGGCTCGATTGTACGTGTTGCGAAGGGCTGCCATCGGCTGCTGCGTGCTGTCATGACCTCAAACTCAGCGACGGCGTGGAAGGCTGCAAAAACACAACAGACAGCTAGCAACGGGCGTCGGTAAAAATCTTGACGGTTAGTTTTAATGCAATCAAATATAGCCATTCCTGGGAATTCCTCCCGATTAATCCATGCCCGAGACAGTGGACGGGAAAACTGATGATAATCGGTGTAAATCCAAGGTGGGCGCCTTCACACCACTCAGTTGAAGAGTAACGGTGACCAAGGTTAGCTGGCACTCATGCGAGAAAAAAAAGTCACATATTTGGCAGTCAGCCAAATCAAATTCAGTTGCTACTATCTGAACGCAATGACTATGGTCACGTACCAGAACCTTGGTTGCTGCTCGTTACTAGAGTAACCTACCATGCTTCCTCCCAGGATCCTTGGAAACTAATGTTCACGGCGTACTAAAACGGAAAGCGGAACAAGAAACGGGGCATTCATTAACACACTTGAGACGCAATTATCTAGCAATCCTGAGAGAAAATAAAATAGCTTTGGAAGGATACATTTCGGCCAGATTCGGACCAGCTTAACTTGGAATTTCATGCCCCACGGGAGCACTTTCGTCTTCGACCTGCGAAGGGGCCTCATCAACCCAAAAACTCGAAAACCAATCGAGCTAGAGCCGAGAGAAAACAGCAATGAAAAGCTCTCGCCAAATTACTTCACGCAGATGTGACTGAGCAGTAGAGGATCTGACCTTAACGACAGCACGGAAGACGGTGTTAAATAGCTCTTGGAAACCTCTTTCAGATTGGGCAAAACGAAACCTCTTCCAGTGTCACATCTTAAAATATCGACATATGCCACCAGTGCTATGTCATGTTAAGTCAAATCGGTGAGTCACTGTCGCGTTGAGCCGTCCGGTTATACCAATAACTAGACAAGTCAAATCAATGGGGAAAACAGCGTTGGAAAGACCTTCCAAAGCTGTAAGATATATCCAATTAAAGTTTAAATCGTATGGCCTTCAAGGGGTCAAATCTGTTTATATAAGCATAAATTTTAATCTACCCTGACCTTATATCAAATGGGAGATCGGATGCACGCCGTTCTACCATTTCTATGGAGCGCCAGCGACTGCAGATGTCATATTAGCGCCCAGGGGCCATGGCGTGGCCGGGATTCGAACCCGCCCCCCGCCCCCTCCATGAGGGGTCCAAGGAGCTAACCACCCAACCATTACGCTTCAAGCTTGACCTTGGATCACCTCACCTTGCAAAAGCAACCAGAATGTCAGTCAAACAGTTAGGCAGTGTATAAATGAGAAACGCAAGGCTGTTTTTATTCAGATATTTCAGCTATGGTGGGGCAGAATTCTCTGGCCGCTTTCGGGCTCCGCGATATTCTTCTTCAAATTGTGCGGAAACCAAAGCCGGAGTATCTGAATAAAAGCAGTCCTACACCGACACCAAAATGTCCAGCTAAAAAACCTTAGCATATTAGTGAGAAAAACAGTTTAGGAAACATCTTGAGATTGCATTTCATGCGAGAAATGAGTGACGCTTGTCATTCTTAACAAAATGCCACCGATATGACCCCACCGATATATAAATCATGAGCTGTCGACGTCAGCAATATCCAAATTACACAACATATGCCGAAAAGATGTCAACTAAGCAATCAAAAAACTTAACACCATGCTCAAAACCGTTCAAAAGTTATTCCGGAAAACCATCAGGAGGGCCTCTGAGCCCCCACCCCCGGCGTCGGGCAAGAACTGACTACAACGGTACATAGGACGTGCCTTCGAAGGTTGCCGCCCGCTGGTTTCCTGGACTGCCAAACCGTTCCGTCCCGGGTAAACACAGTCGGCTTTTCTCTTGGGCCAGAGAAGCCTCGCGGATGCATGATGCAACCGAGGGGGATGCCGAAGCGCGGTCCGCACGTGAGACGTCAGCCCGGTCGCCCGTTCCTGAGTCGCTGGCGGCGGTGATGCGGCTACTCCAACCGCACCCCATCAGCGTGAGAGTACGGCAGAATTTCAGCGGTACCTCCAACCTAAACCGAAATGTAACGCGGACCGAACCGGACGAGCTCGAATGGCCAAGGCGACGGCAGATGGCGCCAGGACTGGCGCGGCGTCACTGAGCGGGCTCTTCGTCAACAGCGCACACATGGAAAAAAACGCATAACGTTCAAAATCCCCACATTGATCACTCGTGGGCGCATAATTAAAAAAAAAAACTTGACCGGTGCGGCTTGCATCCCGCTCATGCGTGTTAAAATGTAGAACTACCCTCCAACTCAGCTCCTGCAGCCGAACGAAAGGAAGACTATCAAATCGAACAACCCAGCCGCCATCACTGGTCGAGCAGCCGGCTAGTGCCATGTCCTACCATTTGACCAATTTGAGGCGCAATTATCGCTCAAAGCTCAGAAATACTCCCTGCCCGCGTATGAACGAATGCTCGTCTACAGACAGTAGAAGGGCACCCATGCCCGTACACTTGGCGTGAAGGTTTCTAACGGCCCGAAAGCCTAACTCCATCGAAAGGTCAGAAAGGTCCGATCTTCTCACCGGACTGAAAAACCATTCGGTGGCTGAGGTGCGGACTGAAGCCCACCACCACTTCCCGACCCCACCAGTGACGTCACGACACCGCCTTAGCCCCGGCCGCCGCCTGGCGTCTGCGTCAGAGCGCCGACCGTGCCGAGAGGCGCAGCGTCGGCGCGACCGGCGGCCGGGGCACGCCTGCACCACGGCCGGGGGCGGGCCGGGCACGCGGACGGCGCGTGCCGCCTGCGCCGCGCCGCCGCCACGTGGCGCGCGTAAACACGGCCGGTAAATGCAGCCGCGCTCGGGGGCTGCAGAGAATGGGTCACCCCTGAAATGGTGCCATCGCAGTCGGCGCAGTTGAGATCGGCACCGGGAGTATTCGTATCTCTCTGGGTCGGAATAATCCCGGAATACTATTCGTATCTCTCTGGGTCGGAATAATCCCGAAATACTATTCGTGTCTCTCTGGATCGGAATAATCCCGGAATACTATTCGTATCTATCTGGGCCGCAATAACCCCGAAATACTATTTGCATCCCTCTGGGTCGGAACAATCCCAGAATACTATTCGTATCTCGCTGGGTCGGAATAATCCTGGAATACTATTCGCATCTCTCTGAGTCGGAACAATCCCGGAATACTATTCGCATTTCTCTGGGTCGGAACAATCCCGGGAATACTACGCGTATCTCTCTGGGTCGGAACAATCCCGGAATACTATCCGTACTTCTCTGGGTCGGAATAATCCCGGAATACTATTCGTATCTCTCTGGAGCCAACTCAAAAGCGTGCCGTGTCGCCAGGAGTCGGAGGTGGCTTCAACCTCATGCGCTTAGAATCGATCTCAATTGGTTCCGCTGTGGCCGGACGAAACATTCCTTCGTCCGTTTTGCGTTAAATTTAGTTAAATTTGCGTACAAATTTGCGTTGCGTTAAAATTTAAATGGTCCGTTAATCCTTTACAGGACTGAGCGAGTGTTGTATGACAGAGTCTACCCAAAACTGGATCCGAACGCTCCGCTCCACGCAGCGTCATGCACCGGGGCACTCCAGCACCGGCCAGCGGCCCGATCTCTCAGCAGCTCGTGTTTGGGTCCACGAACAGCTGCTGAGCCCGCCTGCTGCATCGACCCCTGGCTCAGACCGCCGCACCGCCGCCGCGAGGGCCCCGGCGGCCCACGCGGGGCCGCGCCGTCTGACGGCCGTGCACGCGGCCGCCGCGTGATGGTCCCACTCGGCAGGTGCCGGTCCGGCCTGGGCGCCCGAGCGCCGCTCCCGTGACGCGGCGGCCACACGGCTGGACCGGTCCCGGCGGCGGCACGGACCCGTGACCGCCGGCGGACCGGTCCCGACGGTGGCACGGATCCGTGACCGTCGACGGACCGGTCCACCGAGTAGACTGCCGGCAGGCGCAGCGGGGTGTCAAGCGGCAGGCGTGGCGAGGATCCTACGCACGCAAGCGACCGGTTTTGGAAGGGGTCCAGGGTGAATGACATGCCGACCTTGGGGCATTTCTTATCAAATTACCTCGGCATACTTACGCACGTTTTCAACCACGTTCATCAACGCTTGGTGGTGCGGCGAAGCCTGATTACCAGAGCTACTTAACGCATATCCCTTTTTATTATCCATTTTTATTGAGTGGCACGCGCGGTCGTGTTTGATAACCTGACCACTGCTGCTCTGCGCCTGCCTAATGGCCTGCGCCGCCTTCCTGCCTAACAGTCGCGTCCACCGGCAGCGGCAGCCAGCGCACCGCGGCATCTCTCGGCTGCTGTGCCGGGTCGGCAGCTGTGCCATGCACACGAGGCGTGTGTAGATCTGACCCGAAGCGCCGACTGATCCCAGTTCGACACCGTAGTACCCTGCACAACGGGGGCAGCCAAAACAAACCAGAGCACGTGCGTCACTGGGCGCACATGCATCGACTAGCCATACTGCGTCACACTTACAACACCACACGCGACACCTGTTTACGCGGCACCGGCCGCACTGATTGCTCGATGCAACATGCAGCTGACGGAGCAGCTCGCCAAATGCATAATTCACCCGTCGTATCAGATACCAGCACAGCGCCGTGAGGTGCGCTGAAGCAGAGCGGGTAAGGACGTGCCATCTCAATCTGCCATGCCATCTGCCGTCGACCAAACCTACGCAGCACCGTCCCCCCCCCTTCCCTCCCCCCCCCCCCTTAGCCGCTCCTGGGAAGATGCTGAAGGCTTTGCGTACTGCGCAGTATCCGGACAGCGGAAGGTTTTCATGAGAATTGCTTAAAGGTTGCCAGCGGCACATCGCTTCCAAACGGGTGGGTGCTTGTCGAAGAGAGAGAGAGGGCTGGAGAGCATGAGCAGGAGCGGAACATGAGCGGGAGGGGGAGCGAGAGCGAGAGCGAGAGAGGGCGGGGGGCGGGAGGGAGAGGAAGTGAGGGAGAGAGGGAGGAAGAGAGAGCGGGAAAGTCGACAAGTTCATTGCATCGATGGGTAGCTTTAATTCCTATCTGTCTTCGCTTGCATGTTTCTAGCACGGAGGTACACGGCACAGATTGTAGACACACTAATCAAACATCTTCACAAAACCGTGCGCATAACCTACGCAACTGACGTGGCCTTTAAACCCGAGAAGGTCATGAACAGTTATGTCTAGATCTCCCGTATTTTTCTCTAGCACCCGAGAACCGTGAGCTTCATTGTGTTATATTACGATCCTTGCTTACATGCATCCAACACTGCAGAATGTTGCATCAACGTCAACTTCCTCGGTCAGCGAGGGAAGGCGCATTTTGTACCGCTTGCCAAGCAATCAATACTTTGTTTACTCAGTCACCACGTTTCTGCACCACCAGCCACCTTGAGTCGCTAAGGTGAAGGTTCACATTTTCCATCGTTCTTAAACACGCAAGTCTCACACAAAGCCCGTAGCGCTCGTCACTGGCTGGTTAAACAGAGTACAAGGCCTTGCAGGATGCCCCCGTCACCACATATATACTGAATACGGGTGATACTCCGTGCAGTGACGCACCAGTAACAGGATGTCTGTGAGTACTTGCGTGCGGCCTTTCGCCTCCTTCCCTAAAAAAACGGCGCAAAATGACCTCGACTGTCAGCGCAACCTTAAAGGGAGCGTGCCAATTTATTCGCGCTTTTCGCACATTGTTAGACCAGGCACGTCCAAAGTGATGGTTACTACCATTTTGCTCGAAATCGTTTTAAATAGCTCAGAACTTTGATTTGAAGTAGCAGCCCATACGGGAACGTTATACTACGGCTTTGATTTCTCTCCTATGGAATCGAGCACGATGGCTCTTTTCGAAACGCAATTTGGCGTTGGAAAATAGAGATCAGAACAGAGAAAAAAAATCACATGGTTTATAGTGACGCACTGGTTCAAACTTCAACCAATGCGCCTCTTGGTAACTGGCCCTTGCCGCCTGCTGTGCCAATCACAAACGTCTATTCGAACTGACGTCATTCATGTCGGTAGATGTGCCCCCGTAAGCCCGCAGACTCGCAATGTGCGGGTTAAAACATCTCAAATGTGGTCACACTCCGCCGTCGTCATGACGACCGCGGTCGCGACAACTGCAGTTTCGCGGACTCGGGGTATACTCTGAGGTTACCAAGAAAGGAAGAAGTGCAGTGCTGTTACAAAGTGTTGACAGCGCAATTGGAACTCGAACTTTTATCAGACATATTTGGTCCCGAGGTTTTACCAGAGTATGCTTTTGAAATATGTCGCAAAAGTGGGCCACTCTCTTTAAGCCAAAATGAACATTCCCTGTGAGCGGCAACAGCATAATTAACGCACCCCCTCACTTCCCAGCTTGCGCTTAAGCGACAAAACTGCTTCTCCGCTAGAAACAGCCCACACAGACGGCAAACACGTGACCTGACCTTCATTGACACGACCTGGTGTCAATCATATGTTTTGTAAACAAACCGGGTAGGACAAGCAATGACGTGCTGCGCTCAACTTTCGTTTTCTGTTATTGCCCTAGGGCACGCCAGGTGCAAAATCGGTAGGGGTTAGCAACCGTCATAGAAAGGTGCGCTGCGCTGCGGAAAGGGTGTTTTCCCACGTTGTGGAAGGTGGCCAACTTCCCCAGCGGACGAAGGTCAGGGGTGCTTTGTAACCATTATGAAATGAAACCATATTTTGACATGATTTTAGAAGAGGTCGGGGCGTCTTAAATACTAGCGGCAATCACCATACGCAGCATGATCTTATTGGCCATTGATATGCAGAACTGGCGCTGGCCGACGCCACCATAGTCATCATACAGTCACAATAATTTTTATTGTTTTAGCCTCGACGTGGGCGCAATCGTCTGTATTTTTGGGCGCAAATAACCAAATTAAATCATGTCCAATATTATGAATGTATGCAATGATTATTTTGTCAATAAAATAATTCACTCGGTTCGATCGATCGGCAAGAACACCGGCCTTCTAACCTATCCGCGATGGGGTGGGTGGTTTCGCGTTACTTAAACGTTCGCCATTTTGCCCTGGATGGGACGGCCTGCGGGTGCTGACAGAGGCCGTTCAAGGTCACGTGAGGTCAGAGGACAGGGCGGACCATACCGAGCATTGCGCAAGCTGAACTTTCGCCACAAAATTCTGCCCTTCAACTGGGATTGCACGATCGGATCGGGTAAGGATTTAAACAAGCACCGCTTAGCGCGAACATTGACCCCAGAAACCCATCCCATCAAAATGTTGGTGTTGGGTGACTGAAAGCCCACCCCTTCCACCCACACAAGAGCGCCTGTTCCCTTGAAAGGTGCCCCGTGCGCCACACGTGCCGTCCTCCAGTGAGAGGCCGCTGCCCACCGCATTAGATGCATCAGACAGCAACCTCGCACCGGGCGGAAACACAAATAGAGGCTGCGGAATACAGCTCCGCTGTACAATCCGTCCCGGCAGCACCCCACCACATCAGACAGCAACCTCGTACCGGGCGGAAACACAGATAGAGACCGCGGAATGCAGCTCCGCTGTACAAGCCGCCCCGGTAGCACCCCACTGCGTGCGTGGCAAAAACTCCTCCGGGACTCAGTGACCATTCCGGATTCTCATCCATGGAGGAGACGGATTGGAGGAAATCAGCAGGCCGGCTTCAGTACTGCTTGGGAACCCTCCTGGGTCACGATTACTAACAATCCTAAGTATTCAATACACAACTGTGGGGAGTGAGCGGCGGCACCCTTCCATCACTGGTATTCGAGGCAAGTTTATTGAGAAAAGACAGACGATAAGCGAAGAAAAGCAAATACGTAAAATGAAACGGCCTAGCTGAAATAAAAGGGGCATTCAATCACAGACACGTACCTATGTTTGAAAGCGGGGAGACCCGCGAAATACCCAATCCTCCGCAAGCATGAAAGACATCGGGCGACGCGAATGTAATGTGATGCTCTCTAAATTGAGAAGACGGAAAGAACAAGACAGCCTGGGCAGAGAGAAAAGAGGCTCCAACGGCGAACAAAACATTATGACTCGTGGGGCGTCGGAGAGAGCGCGAGCACGCGCAGTACGCCCGGCGTACTCACATTGTAGGCCTTGTGGACGACGCACTTGTCCTGCAGGTCCTCCAGCTTGATCTGGGCGGTTCCGATCAGCTGGTCCGTCCAGCCGAATAGATGACTGCAGGTAAAACAGCACCATGAACAGCGGCAGCACCGCCTGCAACGTGACCTCACGTCACGCGACCAGCTCGGGGCCCGGCACGGACAAGGCCAACGTACAGCAGCCACAAAGGCCATCGCACGGCAGACATATGACCACACCTGACATATGCCCATGTGACCGAGGTTCGGTATAGACATACTCGCACCCAGCGCGGACAATGTACAGCGGTGTCCCTTACGTGAAGCAGAGAGTACCAGCAATCAAGACCACGCTTGATGGCGACATGGCATCGATGGTTACCTGTCACAGAGGTACCTCGGGGGATCAATACAAGCTGGCGGGGACATCAGGACGGGTGTGAAGCAGTCTGCGCGCTGCTCACAGGCACGTGCAGAGTCCTAGCTGGGGTCGGAGCAGCCAACGTCCGGTAATCGGACGGCAATTGGAAGATGCAAAACCTGTGTGAAAAGGTGTGGAGAACGCCAAACGCGCAATGTGTGGCCTACACCGACTTGAAGGAAAGGCATGGTTCACCCTGCTCGGCATCATTCGTACTGTCCTGGTTGCTCCACAGAGCAAAAAGAGCAGCAGCTAGGCGCTACGGGGACCGCTGCCCCGGGGATATTGACAGATCCCGGACCGGACGGGGTCCGGAGCGACTGTGGACTCCCTCCCACGCCCTTCGTTTTCGCGCATCGACCGGGACAGAAGACAACGTGACATACAGTTGACTGCACGGCTGCGCACCACCCCCGGACACGCGCGCAGTGCTGGAGAAATTCCACTCCGCGTCTCCGTTCAGGTAGTTCCGTCCGCTACCCGCCATCGATCCTCGGCCACGTGCACGCCTCGGCGGAGGCCTCCCCCCACTTAAATACGTAACCCTCCGTACACAGGAGAGCGGCGTGGCGTGCGCTGTTACCGTCGTGTCGGGACCTGCCGCACGCCGACCGACGGCTCGTCGCATGAGAGCGTAATGAGCTCGCTATCGAGCCATGTGACGCCGAGGACCTCCGCCGCAGGGCTCGCTATCGAACAAGGCGCAGCCGAGGACTGCCGCCGCAGGCTCGCTATCGAGCCAGGCTTCGCCGAGGACTGCCGCCGCAGGCTCGCTATCGAGCCAGGCTTCGCCGAGGACCTCCGCCGCAGGCTCGCTATCGAGCCATGTGACGCCGAGGACTGCCGCCGCAGGGCTCGCTATCGAGCCATGTGACGCCGAGGACTGCCGCCGCAGGGCTCGCTATCGAGCCAGGCCTCGCCGAGGACTGCCGCCGCAGGCTCGCTATCGAGCCAGGCTTCGCCGAGGACTGCCGCCGCAGGCTCGCTATCGAGCCAGGCTTCGCCGAGGACTGCCGCCGCAGGCTCGCTATCGAGCCATGTGACGCCGAGGACTGCCGCCGCAGGCTCGCTATCGAGCCATGTGACGCCGAGGACTGCCGCCGCAGGCTCGCTATCGAGCCAGGCTTCGCCGAGGACTGCTGCCGCAGGCTCGCTATCGAGGCAGGCGTCGCCGAGGACTGCCGCCGCAGGCTCGCTATCGAGGCAGGCGTCGCCGAGGACTGCCGCCGCAGGCTCGCTATCGAGGCAGGCGCCGCCGAGGACTGCTGCCGCAGGACGCGACGGTGGCCGACCAGTGATTGGCCCAGGCCGGCCGCAGACGTGAGCTGACCACCGATCAGCCAACGGCAGCATCGACGGGCTGTGGCCCGGCAGCCAGCGGCCAGAGTGGCCAGCCAGCATCCGCGTGATCGTGCCTCGTGCGCATCTAAAAGTTTGAAAGTAGATCTTGTACGCGCGCCCAACCCTCCTCAGCCGTGTAAGCGATGATAAATCATACCAACTAAGCGAAAATCCCGCAGAGGAAAATTCACTTCCCCAGTCTGCTCTACCGCTAAACGCCCCGGATACCGGCGATATACACGAGCTCTCTGTACATCTGAAGCGAATTTACGGGCAACTTTACAGCGCACGGCCGCCATGCACTTCGCACATTACATGCTGCATAACATCACATAATGGTGCCTAATAACCGCCGCGTAAGATTACAGGATCAACACCGAACAACGGAAGCCTTACAAAGCCAGCCGCAACTGGCTTACTTCAAAGAGCATAGGATTAAAGGGAGTGCGTCTGGTGCGTTGGAGGCTTGAAACTACGGCAGTTGCATAAACTGTGTTTTCCCATCGATGGCATCCATCACTGTATGCGTCGTACGGCTGCGAATGCATCTATCTTAGGAGAAGAACTGCATCAAACAACGGGACGAAAAAGCCCATTAACTGCGCATTGAAGGCGCACAACAAATTCACAGAAAATCAAGCTTCCATTCATTCCATACGCCACTGAGCACATCCAATTTGCCTTGAAGAAAAGCGTCTTTACTTCATTGACGACTGAAAACATCACAATCACAGAAAAGAATAACGGCTTGTCTTTCCCTCGTTAATGATGACTTCACTGCGCAAAATGTGTTCTCGTTATAAGCAAAAAAGGTCTCGAACTTTGTGGTCGAGGGCTCAGCACCATTTACGTAAAGTAGTACAGCAATCTTGAAAGATTACGGTTCGAAGTTACCGTAATCTGAGCAAGTGCTTACGTGTATATCATATTTGTTTTGACTTGGACAATAAGATACTCTGAAATAATAAACAGTCTGATCTAAGTTAGCCATATTTGATGCTTGCTTCAATTAACTAAGTTAACCATATTTGATGCCTGCTTCAATATCTTCCACTGTGGAACCTTCTAGCTAAGCAAAGCATTGCATCCCTTTCTCACTTCCTTGTCATCAGCCAATCACGCGTGCACTTATAAGCCCCACAGGGACACGCCCCACCACGGCTCAACTGCGGCTGCAACTCACACCGCTGACGCTACGTCGCTACGGCCTCCCAGAATGACGCCACGACCCCCCAGAATGGGAGTGGAACACCAGCAACAGCTTCCCAATGTGCAAAGCAGCATAACAATCCCATACTCCAGACACGAAACAGCCAAGCTGATCGTTGCTCGCGGCGGAGCGTCTCCGCCTCTCGCTGGCCTGCGGCGGTCACGCACTCACCCGCGCTCCCAGACCTCACACTTGATACTCTGGCGGCGGAAGATGCGCATCATGGAGCGCGAGCTGCGGTCGATGGCGATCAGGAACTTGGCGTCGTAGTCGGGGTTGTTGGTGTTTCTCACCTTGCCCGTCTTGTCGTACGTCGGCGCCTCCTGCTCGGCAGACAGCCCGACACGGGGTTAGGTTTGCGGGCTTAATGTAGCAATGCTTGCGATGAAGTCGTGCAACGCATTGGAGATGCGGTTTAAGTTCGTGCCATTCTTAGTGTGGAGCGCCGAAGCGCGCGTAACTAGTGTCGGGCACACAACACGGTTACGTGTTGCGTGTCCGACCCTTTCTGAATTATCGAAAAGCGACGAGGCAGTGGTCGCAGATGCTGAAGGAGATGAGGCCCATAGCGCTACCATACAAAACGCCACGAGCGATCATCGGCCGAGGAGAGTTTCACCATCATATCCACGCAGATGTCTGCTCATCAGTGCACACTCAATGACGACTTATTTTCTCACACATAGTCGATACAAAACGTTTCCCAATGGTCCGCAGCCTGGGCGCCCAGCTAACGCATCAGAAGTGGCAGCGGTCGCGGCAGCTGACTCATAGTGACGATAACAAAGCACAGGTGCGGCCGCGGGCGCACACAAAAAGCGTGCGATATGAGGGGGGCGGGCCGATATGCGCCGTCATCGGGGGTGAGCGCCACGAGCCTGTCGTCACGCGGGTTCAGGGCTGTACGACGGGCCGCCGGCCTGGGTCAAGAGGGCACGTGGCACGGTTCGGCCGCGTCACGCGCGGTCACACCAGTCCGGGTGGGACGCGGACACAGCTCCGCGGTCGCGGCGGGTGGCATCGAACCACCGCGTTTTGCCTGCCCCTGCATCAAATGAAAGGAACGGCCTACCGTCTAGCTGTTGACAACGCGGCAGCTGTGGCAGAAAGAGCAGCATTTGAGCAGAGCGGCAAGGCTACTACATGCCGTAGCGTCCGGGCCTTTTGACTGCAGGACGAAACGGACTTCGGTTCTCGCTTCAAATATCGCATCAAAGTGTGATACTGAACTCCGTCATGTCATTTCCAGCGAGACTGTGGTATTCAAGGCTGACGCGGTGTGGGCTTGTGGTTGCAAACCGTGTGACTCGGAGAGCAGCGGCGACTCCAGCCCGCGTGAGAAAGCTGTCAAACAAGGCCGGTCCGCACGGACGTCACCGGGGACTGACATAAACAGCCAAATCCCTGCAATGCCCGCCCTCTCGTCCCCAGTTACAGGCATCTGCAGCCTTCCGGCCTCTCCCAGTCTACACAGTTCTCCGCAGCCTCTCTGAGTCTCCGCAAGCTCTCAACGATCTCTCCGAGTTTCCGCACAGTTCTCCACGGCCTCCCCGTTAGGGGAGGCCGTGGAGAACTGGAGGAGAACTGAGTCTCTGATGAACTGAGGCCGCGGAGAACTGAGTCTCCGCACAGTTCTCGGCAGCCTCCCCGAGTCTCCGCACAGTTCTCCACAGCCCTCCGAGTCTCCGCACAGTTTTCCACGGCCTCCCCGAGTCTCCGCACAGTTTTCCACTGCCACCCCGAGTCTCCGCACAGTTCTCGGCAGCCTCCCCGAGTCTCCGCACAGTTTTCCACAGCCACTCCGAGTCTCCGCACAGTTTTCCACTGCCACTCCGAGTCTCCGCACAGTTCTCGGCAGCCTCCCCGAGTCTCCGCACAGTTCTCCACGGCCTCCCCGTGTCTCCGCACAGTTCTCCATAGCCACTCCGAGTCTCCGCACAGTTCTCCGCAGCCTCCCCGAGTCTCCGCACAGGTCAGGCCAGGCCGCCACGCGACCCCGTATGAGACGCCACCGGCCGTCCAGGCCGCAAGCCTCGGGGCACGCAGTGGGTGCTTGCGAACGTGTGTCGTGGTGTCTCCACCCAGTCCATGTCGATGAAGTGACCAGCTCAGACCTTAGTGGTTATTGCGTTGCATTAAATTGGAAAATGGCACGGCCGCTCAATTCCGCAGCCCGACAGGAAGACGCCCACTCCGTACCGCCGGACCCACGTCAATGCATGCTCGGTTCGCTTAAACGCGGCAGTAAGCATTCCACTTACGTGTTGCGAGGCATACACCCCATGCCGCCCATTGTCTAGCAAAAACTTGGCCAAGTGTGAACAAACGCGCGTGTGTGCGTGTGTGTGCGTGTGTGAATTTGTGTGGGAGGCTCGCCGAGGCCAGTACCCACCTGGGGCCAGGGGAACTCCCACTTGACGTATGTGTCCACGTCCTTGGGGTTGGGCACGTTGTAGTTGATACCGCGCACTATGGTCATCTCCAGGTCGTTGCTATTCAGGTCAGTGCAGGCTCTGCAACAGAAGGCGCCGTTCAGCGGACCGTGTTGAGGCACCAGGGTGTTCTCAGACGGACGACAGCTTAGCCCTGATATGACAAACACAGGAGACGGCCGAACGGAGGAAAACCAAGCCGCATTCCAGGAAACAGCCGGCAAAAGTACGACGTGGTCGTACTCTGCGACTCATGCCACTGCGACCGCGAAGCAAGACCCAGAGACTCTGGCAATCCGGTACAGGTTGAAGGTGCCACAGCTTGTCCAGGCATATCTTTAAACCGTCTTCCAAATTATTTGCACGGGTGACTTCAGGTTCACAGCAGAGCTTGTCGTGTGCGCCCTGGGCCGATCATTTAGGTGGTGCTGATCCGGTTCGCCGAATCCTGTCCGCAGGCTTCTTGCCACAGAGGACCGCTGGGAGTTTCACAGGCCGTGCAGCGCTACAAGCCAGCCGTCCCGGGCCAGGCTGACCCGTCGCGGACAGCTGTCAGCTGACATGGCTGACGCGCCGCGGACAGCTGTCAGCTGACATGTCTGACCCACCGCGGGCAAGTCAGCTGACATGGCTGACCCGTCGCGGACAGCTGTCAGCTGACATGGCTGACCCGTCGCGGACGGCTGTCAGCTGACATGGCTGACCCATCGCGGGCAGCTGTCAGCTGACTCCTCCAAGCCAGTCGGACCATGTGAAGTGCCCGGTGCTGGGTCTGCACCCAATACCCCTGATTGACGAGTTCAGAACGTTCCCCCTACACCACGGAACAGGTGGACAAAGTGAAGCAATACCAACAACGCGACGCGATCGCATGCATACATGCCCACCACTTGAGTTATATTAAGCACGGGACCACCATCAGCAGTGGCATCGAGCCCGAACAGGCTTCAAATCGGTGCACGCCCAACTCGCAAGAGCACCAGCCAAACAGGCAGCTAGCGAGACCAGCAGTCGCTTCACCAACGGCCACGTATAATGCGCCCTCCCGCTCCACCGATCCCGCCCCCAGAGCGACGCCGCCCCGCACCTTCCCCACCCCACCGCCAGGGGCGCGCCGGCGGCCCGTGCCGGCCCGCCAGGCGCCGGACTGGAACGGTCAGACGGCGGACAGGAGCGGAATTCCACGGCGGCCGGCCCGGAGAGGTCACTGGGAGCGCGCGCGAGTGAGACGCCGCCGATGTTTGCCGCGGCCGCTACTGACGGCCGAGGGCCGCGCCGCGCCACAATAACAAACAGGGCACCAGGTCGGGAACGCCGGGTGCCCCCCTCCCCCAAGCCGCTGAGGTGAAAGTGCAGCGTAGTAAGGTGAGAATGGGAACGTGGCGCGGTGAGAAGAGGATCTCGCCTTCACCGAAGCGGAACACGCGCGGAAATGAAGGTCGTAATGCCACCTGAGGTTTGTTGCCGTGGAAAACGTACGAGCGCCAACCGGACGGCCCCAACACTGCTCTGCTGCGCCGCGTTTTATTTCATGCGGCGCTAAACGTCAGACGTACAGGACGATGCGCTCATAGAGCGTGGGCACCTCCGATAGTCTTCCCCCAGTTCGCGCCTCGTGGTGTTCAGCTCCAGGCCCAAACAGACAGCAGCCCCGTCACCTGCCCCACCGCACACTCCAGAACTCGCCAGCTCTTCACGGAGACGCCACGTCTGCGGCCGCATCAGCACGCCGACCACTCACTTGACGATCTGGAACTCGCGCATCTCGTAGTGGAACTTGGGCACGAAGTCGCCCCGACGGAATGCGTGCCGCAGCGCGTCCAGGTCCTTCAGGCTGTTCTGCGAGAAGCGGTCGAACTTGTTGGCCTGCGCCACATCGCCCAGCGCCTGGTAGTGGTCTCGGTTGGTCTGGCACATCTGAAAACGCGCCCACCAAGACTCAGGGCCAACAGCGCATGTTGTTATGGTCTGGACATGGGAGACAGTTTCCGGCCGACACTTCTCGATACCACTATGCCATGTCCAGAGTTCCGAACGGCAAGCTCTACCCATGTTGCGAACGGTTAAATGATGTACGCCGTACTTAATTAGCATCTTGGTTGCAGGTTACATTATTATTCTGAAAGGATGCTCAAAATATGAACACGTGCACTGCCTTTACGATCTTGTGCGTTTGAATAACGACCGCCGCATGCTTTCCCATAGTCACACCGCATCTCTAACAAGCGTCTCCAGCCCTCCACAAACGGGTGGCCGCTGCGGGCGCTGCGTGAGGCAGCCGTGAGGCGCGCCTGGCACGTTGTGCGGGCGCGCCGCTGCTCCTGCTGACACCACCACCACCCACCGTGGCCTGACGGATCAGGCTGGCCTCCAGCTTCTGGAAGAGCTGTGTCAAGTCTTCATCCTGGCCGGCCTCCATCACCTCATCCCTCGACAGCACCTCGAAGTCGGTGGTGGCCTTGGCGCGATGCTGGGGCGGGATCGGCAACTGGAAGCGGGCCGACCGAAATCAGAGCACACCCACGCCGCAAGGTAGGGTGGCAAAATACAGCCACGCGGCGCAGCGAGGCCAAGACACAGTCACAACGCCGAGCACGGGTCCAAACTCCCTGCCGGGGTCCGGCGACCTAGTCTACGCCATCCACGGCACCCGCAACGCTGACCACAGCGCAGCCAGTTCCGTCCACAGCGGCCACGATGGCTCCCTCCGTCGTGGCCACGCCGGCCGCGAGACCGCCCTCTCACCGAGTCCATGTTGACGGGCAGACCGCTCTCGGTGGCCTCCAGCAGTGGCTCGAAGCCCTTGGCCGAGCGCAGGTACTCCTTGGCCGTGGCCATGTCGCCCGCCTTCTTGGCCTGCAGCGCCGCCTGCATGAAGAGGCGCCGTCGCGACTGCAGCAGCGCCATCTGCTTCTGCTGCCGCGTGTGCTGCCCGACCGCTGCCGACACATACGGGGTCCGACGTGCTGCCGTCAGGGCTGGAAGAAGACTGTTGCAGACAGCCAACGGCTGCTTTCAAATGGACAGAGGAAAAAGACAGGAGCAAATGGAATGGGGGAGATGAAATACGGATTGATCCGAGCACAGATCATGCTCGATACAGCACAGCCGCCACGGATTTCGGGGGAACTAAGGCTTCCAGACTACTTGGTAGAATCTAAACAACTAAATCAGCAGCGTACGTGTCCGTGAGCGTGTGCGTCTGTGCGTCCGGATCTATTGGCGAGACGCACAGCGCTGACAGCCACACGGATCGCCGAGCGTTACGGTGCGTATATCTATCCCACGCTGCTGCGCAACAAACTGGCTTACAAATGAAGCTTATCTCCCATGACCCACACACGTCGCTGGTAGCCAGCTCATCACAACCGGTTCCTGTCACATGTCCCGTCAGCCAGAGATGGAATCAGGCATAAAATCCTATGAATGACATTGAATTCGTCAAAAACAATGCAACATCCTATCGTTTATAGAACGTTCCCGGCCTTTCCATGCCTTTTGAACGGCTCAGCTCCGTCGCTGAACCAAGCAACACGGCCAGCGTCTGACGGTCCGAGAGGTCCCCCCCCCCCTCCGCACAGCAGCAGCTCCTGGCCGGGCGCACTCACACATCAATACATAGTCCCACCAGCTGCGGGTGTGGACGCCCCCTGTCCCCCTCTCCGCACAGCAGCAGCTCCTGGCCGGGCGCACTCACGCATCAATATATAGTCCCACCAGCTGCGGGTGTGGACGCCCCCTGTCCCCCTCCCCGCACAGCAGCAGCTCCTGGCCGGGCGCACTCACACATCAATACATAGTCCCACCAGCTGCGGGTGTGGACGCCCCCTGTCCCCCTCTCCGCACAGCAGCAGCTCCTGGCCGGGCGCACTCACACATCAATACATAGTCCTACCAGCTGGGGGTGTGGACGCCCCCCTGTCCCCCTCTCCGCGCAGCAGCAGCTCCTGGCCGAGCGCACTCACACATCAATACATAGTCCCACCAGCTGCGGGTGTGGACGCCGCCCCCCCCCCCCCCTCCGCACAGCAGCAGCTCCTCACACATCAATACATAGTCCCGCCAGCTGCGGGTGCGGACGCCCCCTGCCTCCCTCTCCACACAGCAGCAGCTCCTGGCCGAGTGCACTCACACATCTGCCGGGTGACGGTCGGCTTGGAGCCGGAGGGACGCGGCTCCGGGTCCGGCTGGGCGGCGGCGGCCGGAGCGGCGGCCGAGGCGCCCTCGGTCGGGATCGGCGCGAACCCTGCCGACATGCGGCGCCGGTCAGGGCGGCGTCATGGCACCGGCACGGGCGCCGCACACCGAGGCTGGTGACGGGATGGGAGGCGATGCCACGCCCACAGGCTTGGAAGACATAGCTGCCAGGTAAACATAAACAATAGCATACGTCTGGTACGTGACAATGGGCACAGTCGTGCATTTATGCATAAACATTTACACAGCACATGTGTATTTGCACTACGGCTTGTGGAAGACCACGCGAGCAGACTTGCAGCGGGGAAATAGACGCACAATACACAAATATACACAACATGCTTAGCGCCCAATGTCTGCAAACACATCCAGCAAGGCATGGAACGTCCGTGCGCCGCCTTGTCCGGCCTCCTCTCCCGCACGCTAGTCCTGCCGGACACGTCAGTGCGACAGGCTGCAGCCCTCCGCCCGCGCCACCACCGGGCCCCGATGCCTGCGAGCCGGTCTCGCGCACCGGCAGCCCGGTCTGCAGCGATCCCACCGCATCTGTTCATCCCCGGAGCGTCTGACTCTGGTGAGATGTGCTGACCCGACAGGCACAGGCCGCGGCGTCCGCTCACCGGGCGGCGTCGGCAGCTCGTCGAAGGCCACCGGTTTGCCGGCCTGGTGCCGCCGGATGGCGTCCGTGTACTGCTTGCAGATACGGCCGAACCGGCGCGCCTTGCTGCCGTTGCCCGCCTCCTTCGCCTCGTCCTCCTCTTGCTGGGGACGGAGTGGGGCGAGTCAGGCACGAGCAGGAGGCCGCGTCCGGGCTGGCACGTGATGGGCCGCCTACGTCACGGCCAGCTTACTTTAATGTGCTCTTCCGAGGCGCGCTGCTTGTCAGCAACGACCGACGACTTGCAAACTGCCTCGAACAATGTTTAGTTATGCTTTAACGATACCCGATTAGCTATCGACGTAACCTACGGCAAACCGTCCGATAACTAGCTACCATTCTAATGGCGGCGTACTTTCTGGTATCTAGATATGCTAACATCGCAGATCTGGGCAAATGATTTGCAGCAAAAGAAGCAGAGCAACATCACCACTCCCAGTGCCCGCACGACCCAAAGCAAACAACGCAACTCTTGTTTTCACTGCTCCAAGCCCCATGGTCCCCGCCAGCGGCCTGCTCCGCTCCTGCGGCAGCCAGCGACCCCGCGCCAGCCCGGCCCACCTTGTACCGCTGCAGCCGCTGCTCGAGGGCTTCCAGCGCGGTGGCGGGGGGCGGCGGCGCGCCGTACAGAGTCGGGTCGGCCGGCGGCGGCCCGCCCTCCGGCACCACCACCGGCTCGTCCAGCGGGATGCCGCCGCTCGTCGAGCCGCCGCGCCGCATCGGCGGCCGCGGCGCCGACGCGGCGGCGGCGCTCGGCGGCGGCGGAGGCATGTCGCTCAGGTCCACCGTCTCGCCCGCCTCCATCGCCGCCAGCACCTGCTCGAACGCCTGCCGGGAGGGGGAGGGGGGCACATCGACGTCACGAGCGGACGGCTGTGGTCTGCAGGGGGGGGGGGGATGGGCCACAGGTGCAGGTGCAGCGAGTCGCACAGCCTGCGCACACATTAAGTGCAAATGGCAGGCAGGCGGAGGAAATTGCGATAGGCGGGGAAAGCTGACTCCCAGATGATGATGATGATGATGATGATGACGATGATGATGATGATGATGATCTGGGCTTTGGGACGCACCGACTGCGTTGGTCATATGGCGCCCAAGATTCCCAGTCTTGCATGCATGGGAGTGAGAAGGCGATGCACAAGTAAAACAAATGGCATGAATCGCTGCAAATAACTGATGAACTAGCTGTTTAAGGCGAAAGATGACACTGCAGAATGAATACGAGACAACTGGCATCGCAGGCAAATAACGCAATGCACACCAAACACACCAAAGTCAATGCATGGGTCGCATACGCTGAGGCCCAAACCTCACATATTGCGTCCAACCCCAAGACAACAAAGTGGCGAGCTACCGCACCTTGACGACGCGGACGTACTGCAGGGCCGTCCCCTTGTCGCCGGCCTTTTTGGCCAGCACGGCAGCGTGCTTGTACTGGCCCAGCCTCTCCTGCACCTCAGCCAGGCGCGGGTGCGGCTCGGCGGCGGCGGCAGCGGCGGCCGGCTCCGGGGTCTCGGCCGGCTCGTCAGCAGCCTCGGCCCGGCGGGCCACCTTGGGCGGAGACGGCTGCTCCGGCGGCGTGGCTGGCGCTGTGACGGGCGGCAGAGGCCGGTCAGCGGGGGTGGCGTTACAGCTCGGGAGCTCTGGCCCAGCAGTGGACCCCACACACGGCGCTCACTGCCGCCCGCGACCCCCACGTGCTCTCCAGGACGACGCGCTCGCACATAACAGGCACGGACGGCAATGACATTGGAAGAGACAGCACCCGTAACGATGGCCAGTACCGATCGTGCCGAGCAGATACCAGTCCCACTGAACAGCCGATCTCAGCTGCAAGCCTTAGCGCAGTACGACATCACTGTCTCCCCAGCCAGCGGCAGCTAGCCAGGAGACTGGTGCGCCACTGACCCTGCTCCGCCGGGCCGTCCTCCGGCTCGGGGGTGCTGTGTGCAGCCGCTGTGTACACCGGCGGCGGAATGTCCTCCTCGTTGATCGCCCGGCCGGCCTTCGCCTTCCGCAGCATGTTCTCCAGCGTCTTCAAGCCACGCCCGAACCTGACGGCGAAGAGGCCAAACGGTCACCGCTGTATACGCAGTTTCCATGACACAATGTTGGTATCATTCGAGACCGGTCCTAAATACGCGAGCAGTGGACTGAGCTCGTCGGTGGCCTTAGTCTGCCCTGCTGACAGCAGGAAGGTGGGACATAGGCACGAAGTGTTCAGTTCACGCTACAGGCTCTGTGCCAGACAAGAACAACTGCGACAGAACAGTTTTAGACCGCACTCAGAGGCCTCCAAACCTGATATCGACATATCACCTCTCCGGAGACCGTACCCAGCGGACCACGAGCCCGCGCAGTTATCTCTAGTCCGGTGGGCGGAATGATGGAGTAAGCCGGGTGGATTGTTACGCCCCCCCCCCCCCCCCCCCCCCCCGGTAGGGTCTTAACCGTTCCGCTCACCGGCGCGCGCGGCTGCTCTGGCCCGCCTCCTTGGCGTTGGCCTCGGCCACGCGGTACATCTCGAGCCGCTCCAGTAGCACCACGGTCATGTCCCCGGCGGCGGCCGGCGGGGCGGGGGCGGCCGGCGCCTGGGCCGGCACCGGCGGTGGCGGCGCCCGCCGGGCCGGCGCGGGCGCGGGCGCGGGCGCCGGCGACGCCTCCTCCGTCATCTCGGCTAACTCCGCCTGGTCAGGCACAAGCAGGACTCAGCAAGCTGAGAGCGGTTCGCTCCATGAAGCCAGTACAAGCTACATCTTGGCATTGCCTTCAATCCTGTCACCGATATCACCAGTTTATAAACAGGGCCCAACATTTCCAGCTGCAGCCCCAAATTAGGACCCCGGGACGCAAAACGAGGGCACTCGCGTCGTCTGTGTCGTTTATAGGCCGAGCTGCAGCCGACTGAGTCATCTGTTACCTACTGCGGCCTCCCCCGCCCCTCGTCTCACTCAAGCCCCGGTAAACACCATGCAACACCATATCAAATCATTCGGTGCTTCCACGGAGCGAACACAGCCCAGCAAACACGTCAAGAGGTGGAGATTAGCTTAGGATGCGATTGACACGGCCGGCGAGCTGCAGCCTTGACGACAACAAACTCAACGAGAGTCAACCCTGGCCCGGGGCGGCCGTGTCGCAGCATTGTGCGGCACGTAGAACCCTCCGCACTCTTGTCTGGCGAAAGGGCGGATGCGCAATCATCCGTTGCACTGGACGGCACGACTTGGGTGGTGGGTTCGAGGTAGACGGAACAAGCTATGCTAAGCAGGCCCTCTGGGCCCAAAGAGAGCCATACGAGCCATTCGGAGCATCTTTTAGCGGTGTGAATTGTTTCCGCCGTGAGTTGTGTGTGAGTTGTTTTTTAAAAGGAACGCGGCACACGTCGTCACGCCCATCTCATGGAGAGCCGGCGACTACACTGGCCACATAAGCGCTCAGGGGGCATGGCACAACCGGAATTCAAAACCCGGACTCCACGTGGGAGTCCGGAACGCTAACCACTCGGCCATTAGACCCCTGAGCGACGGACCCACCAGCAGTTCGGGGTCGTTCTCGTCCACGTCCGAGATCTCGTCGTCGTCACGCAGGCTGGCGGCCGTCATGGCGGCCAGGTCCGGCTGCGGCGTCGGTCGCTCTGCGGGCATCAGCTGGGATCAGCGGGCACCAGCTGGGGTCAGCGGGCACCGGCCGGGGTCAGCAGTCACCAGCCGGGGTCAGCGGACACCAACCCGGGTCAGCGGACACCAGCCGGGTCAGCGAGCACCAGCTGGGGTTAGTGGACACCAGCCGGGGTCACAAACACCAGCCAGGGTCAGCGGGCACCAACCGGGGTCAACGGACACCAGTCGGGGTCAGCGGACACCAGCCGGGGTCAGCGGACACCAACCCGGGTCAGCGGACACCAGCCGGGTCAGCGAGCACCAGCCGGGGTCAGCGGACACCAGCTGAGGTTAGCGGACACCAGCCGGGGTCAGCGGGGCACCAGCCAGGGTCAGCGCACAGCAGCCGGGGTCAGCGAACACCAGTCGGGGTCAGTGGGCACCAGCTGGGGTCAACGGACACCAGCCGGGGTCAGCGGACACCAGCCGGGGTCAGCGAACACCAGTCGGGGTCAGTGGGCACCAGCTGGGGTCAGCGGACACAAGCCAGGGTCAGCCGAGGACATGTGTTGCACAAGGAGCGGTGGCACGGTCAGATACTTAAAACGCCATTTGACACTAGAATGTCAAGAAACTTATGACAGCAATTTGTAACCAAGACACTAGATGGCGAGTGCCTGCACTCAGTAGTTAGCGCTGTGTGACAGCCGGCATTTTCTCATTGGCTTGTAAGTGAGAGCACACCAATCTTGGCAGAAATGCCCAGCTAACAAGATGGCCAAATCCTCACCATTACAAACAATAACAGTACCTCCAGTTTAGCTGTAACAAGCACACACCACAATAGCGTGGCCTCGGTATTTCGGCGCCAGCCCACGCCCGCGACTGCCTCACAGTGCCAGCACGGCCACCGCCGTCCACGCTGAGTGCAGCTTGACACGCGTGACCAACGAAATGTGTTAGTTCACCAATTCTGGACTGCGCAGACGGCCACGCAGCGCGGTTATCGGGGATACGCCGTCCGAGCTGGCACTTACGCAGCCTGTAGCGGCCGCCCTAGTCACTAGGGCAGCTGGTGACAGGCGTTACTCACTGGCGCGTGCTGGCCGCTGGCCCTCCATGTCGGTGCCGGCCAGCAGCTGGGAGAGCTCGGCCTCCAGCGCCGCGTCCGACACGTCCAGGTCGGCGTCTGGCGCCAGGCCGGCGGCGTCCGCAGCACCCACGCTCATCAGACCATACTGGGCAGCAGGGCCCAACAAGTCAGTGGGGTCACTGGGATGGGAAGCAGCTCGCACAGGAACAGCACAATGCACCAGGCTGCACAGAGGCTGAGCATTGTGTGCATTTTAACCGGGCTACTGTTGTCAAGAACAGCTGACCTGGAAACAAGTTATGCAGTAGCCAATATATTCACACACCAGTTTGAGCCAGTGCATCACATGGATCATGTGATAATCTCATTCCCAAAACAAAGTGTGCCTAGAAAAGAGCCACTGTAGTAAATGCCATGGGGGATGAAAGCCATGGTGTAATATTTGATTGAATTTGTGGGATAATGGTTTTGCATATATTAAGCCTAAACAGGATGGTTCAAGCTTTCATAGCATTTATGATGCAATCATTCTGACACATTTTGGCAAGTTCCTGCATGATAGAAAACACTGAAATCTGCTAAAATGGCTAACATACCTGTGAAAGATCTCCTTGGCCTGTTTTTGGCCTTCTTCTCCCAGCCATTATCTCCTTTCTGAAAAATGCAAAGCAAATTTATGTTTAAAGGCAGAGTATTTGAGAATTTCCAAAAAAGATAGTCTTCTTAGAATGACATGCAAGCAGTGAATAGTTTTCCTATGAAACATTGTGTTACCTTATCTTCTGACAGCTAGTCTGAGCTCTGCTAGGCTGCTGAGCTGATATCAAGGTGCATGTCAGTGTCCTTTGTTATATTTCATGACAATATGTAAAGTAAAAAATAAAACTGTTAAGTTGAAGGAAAGGGATGAAAACCTGGCAACAAGGCACTCAGGACAAGATAACAATTTCAAGGTCATATGATGCCTGTGAGCAAAAGCATCAATTGGTCTGAGGTGACCTAAGTCATTGCTCCTAAACTGATAAGAACCATGTATCTGACTATTTCCAGTGAGCCTGCCTTGTTGGCACCACCTCCCAGTCATATTAATGCACTCTTTTGTCACCATGACCTTGACCCACAATGAGCACAGGTGATGTCAGTGACATAACCTTGCCTTTGGTCTGATCACATAACTCATCATCATACAATTTGGTGCTGGACACACTTCTAGAACCTACCACTGGACCTCTGCGTGGTTTGTTTGTTAAGTGCTATGCAAAGCAGAATACCTTTGTTTCCATAATTTTATTAATACACATTTCCTGCTGGTTTGAGCCTAAGCCTGATCTAAAACAAAGCATGGCAAAGCATGACATCTATATCACATAGACACTTTTTGTTCCACCGTACTTTCCACTTTCCTGCTAATTTGAACCTAGGCCTGATCTAAAACAAAGCATGACAAAGCATGGCATCTACATCACACTGCCGCTTTGTTTTGTTCCACTCATCTCTTCAATACAAATGTCGCCATCACTTTTCTCCCCTTCACATAGTGAATCACCGAAATAGGTACCACAGAACATGCGGACTTAACCTTATGGGTATAAGTTCAATAAGTGTTGTCTTCTGAAATGGCTAGAATAAAGGCGACGAATCGCAGTTTTCAAGTCCAGTCCCCGTCACGCACCCGACCACCCACGCAATTTGCAGAAGAGCTAGGCCGAGCTGCGCTGAGCCTCAAGGGCGTTTGACTGGAAGGGGAGGTACCAAGTTTCAACCACGGCGCATTGCTGCATAACCTTGTGTATCATCAATATTTCAGAAATATATGTCACGTGATAAAAATATTCGGTTTTGGCAAGTTTCATTGGTATGTAAATGTCTTGGTCAGATTGATTAGATCCGTACAAATTTATTTTAACATGATAATCATTCCTTATTAGTCTTCATCTGAAACAGTTGTATAATCATCTTTCAACATCTTGGACGGTGTGACTGCGTGATGTCATGGCTATTGGACGGGGTTGGTGGGACGAACGTGACGTTTGGAGCACGTAAGCGGTGTTTGTCGTGTGGTTGCGCGAAAACTTGGCGAAGTATGGGAATCTGAAATACTGCGTGTCAAAGCTGTGATGGCGACATCTATGACGAGATTACAGAAGTTATCACTTTACAAAAGTTTGCTTAGGGAAAGTGCCAAGTTTTCGTCCTATAACTACAGGTAAGTGGCCGTCCAGAAATTACGTTACTCGTGGATGAAGAGATTTCTTATGAAGCGTGAGAATGAGGGCGACTTGGATAGGATAATGTCACGTTTGGGTGTGGTTGCAAATTGTTGTATTTTTTTTTTATAGTGTTTAACACCATAACCAGGGAATGGGTTGGGTCTGACGCTGCACAACAGCACAACCAAGTGGTAACCAAAGGCCAGGCTGCAAAAAAATCATAAATTGCCCTTCATTCCTATGCATCTTTGGTGTGCTGAGCCTCAATGTATCAACTGAGGCTCCTAACTGAGGCCAGGTAAGCTTGTGTTGAGTTTTCAGACTGTTTTGGGGTTAAAATGTTACCACATTTGCCTACATTTTCCTTCGCAACATCAAGAGGTCTTACAACTTTGCCTCTTAATGCACTGAAATTGGTGGGGATTACATCAAGCCCTAAAAATAGGGTTTAATTTGTTTGTGGTTTGAAAATATCACTATGAGGGTTCTTGTGTCATACTTCATGTGTTTCATACTTTGCATGATTGGTGTAGCATGCATTTTTTAGCCTGAATAAGGAGCAGGGTGGTTGAAATGCATTGATATATGTATTTTTTTAATGGATCCTTGGAAGTCCTGCATTTCTTCAATTTCAGTTTCATGGAGTCCTTTTCCATTTATCCAGTATGATGTGCCCTGTTTGAGCCTTGTGATTGGATCAAAACTCATAGGAGTTCTCTAGATGAGGGGGAAAGGGGGCTGACATGAGGTTATGCAATTTCCTGGCTTGGCAGAATTTAATGTTACGTATGCCTTTGTGCCTTATATAGAAAGTAAGTTGTCAAAATGTTACTATCTCCCACTTAAATAAGGGGAATGGCATATATGCATTAGATGGAAAAAATGAAATGAAGGCCTGTTATTACCAAATTGAGAATTATCAACATGCAGTGTACAAGGAGTTACATGTTAAACATATCCCAGGCAGTCATTAGCATGTTTTTTTGAGAGTATGGATAATCAGAATTATTATAGAATTGATACTTAATAATGAAAGAATAGCTAATTTAATCCTACAAAGGGCTGAAGGTTTATATATCAGTGCCTGATATACTGAAATTTGGCTTTTTTGGTGTGGGAACTCATTAGGTTGAAATTTACATCTGTTGATCTTTGGCTTTGATGTCATGTGGGATGTCATGTTCAGTTGTGTGCAGCTAAGTGTGATGTATACTTAAGTATCTCTGTCCTGCATGCTGCATCGTGATGTACCTTGTGGGCTCCAATCTAGTTTGTGCTATTGTCTGAGTGCTCTGGCATTGTCCAGCAATGTTTCAAGTTCTACAGGCTGCAGCAAGTTTCATTTGTCAGGATGTCTTACCTGAATGGGGAACAAACCAGTCAGATATCACCCCCCAGAAACCTGGCCAGGCTATTAGGTGTCTCTGCCTGGAGGAACCCTCTAAGTGTACTGAACTTTACTTTTATTTGAATTTTCCATGCAACAGGTACAAAAACTTGGTAATCAACACCAGCCAACTCAACCAAATGTGGTGGTAGTCGTTTGCAATGGCCACCAAAACCACACTAACCCTGTCTGACATGCCTAACATGAGCACTGCATTGCAGCCTGCAGCCCACCTTGTGGATACCAGTGGGGGTTTTCGTGGCAGCCTGTAATAGTCGCACACATCAACTTACATTCTTCACTCCCGAAGCCCTACACGCCCAACAATGTCTAAAGCCATAGCATCCATAGCATCAACGCTGTGCAGATTGCCGATATCTGGTTTCGACGATCGACGCCCAAAAAAGGATAATGATGCCCAACGACAACATCTTCCGCCGAGGCAGAGCCAAGGAACGCATTAGGGCAGTACTGTAATTTCCTTTTCAGTGTGTGTGTGGGGGGGGGGGGGGGAAGAGAAGGCTTTAACTTCATAACGTTGAGATCAAAGCTGTTGAAATTCGGGAACAAAAATTCAAGTGTATTAGGGGCTTGGTTTTCTGGTGTTAGTCCTATTCTATTTTCTTTCCCTTTCCTATTTTGTAAAGCTAACCCCTGTGGTAGAGGTTTGACGACCTTGACACGCGACGAATTAGCCCCCACATTACTCCAGCGTCATGTCTGGGACTTGTGATCTATTGCCCCAAGCAAGGACAAGTTCGGATTTGCATTGACCTGGGCTCCTTAGTCAGTAGGTGGCCTTGTGCCGGTCAGGGGACCACAGTACCTATCAAGGGTCCTGCATTGGCAGAGAGCACACAGCCGGTCTGGGGCAGTGTTGGAGGGGGCCCGCAGAGGACCGAAGGACCTCTCGGGATCGGCGGTCAGGTGCATGGTTTGAGGGCACGAGGTGCTGGCTGCCGGTCGCACGAAGGACTCCGGGACGCAGGAGTGGTCCCTCGAATGCCAGTCAGAGGCCCTTTTGCACCAATTTGGGACATCTTTGGACAATGGGGGCCTCTTTTTCGGCCAGAGACCACCAAGACCTAACAATCGGCTTGGTGGCGGTCTGAGCCCTGAGGCGCCCGTTTACTGAGCAGTGGCAAGGCCTAGACAATCGATTTGCTTTGGTCGGGTTATGCAAGACGTAGCCAAAGTTTTTCTCAAGGGCAGAAGCGTGTCAAATTTTCAGAGCTTAAGTTTGTAAGAAACAAGTTTTCTCCAAAACCCCACGAATTTAGACAAAATTTCTGTAAAATTGCCTGACTCGGTTGGGGCTTCGCCTGCTTCCAAACTTAACACGAGATGGCCGGGGACTGTCAGTAGGAGGGGAACACTAGCCATGATGTGCCGCATCCTTTGGAAGCATACTTGCGACTTCCAGCGCTTGGCGTGCCCACGGCGTCTTTCGAGTTGATCTGAGCGTGCCAGACCGCCCCCGAACAGCAGCGCGACCGACTTCCCCAGCCCGCTGGCCTGCCACCTGCTGCGCGCCCCACACTCATCACTCGCCGCCGTATCGCCGCATTTTCTGTTCACCCCGTCCCAGAGCGGCCCCAGTACGACCAGTGTCTCGAAACATGCAGACGGCTGTGGTGCAAAGCGTCAGCACGCTCCCCGGACTCTAGTGCCGTCCGGGCGCGGTCTCAGCACGCGTTCTTGACCCCGATTCATCTCCCGGACACCGAATTTGTCTCGATGCAGCTATCACTGAAACTGGCCTGGAGCACAAACATCAAAGCGCTTTGGTTTTTCACCTGGTGTAAATTTGGGTCATAATAGTCAAGTGTGGATGAAGCGGCACTGAATGACCAATAAGTTTCTTCACTTCACACACACACACACAACACACGCACATGATGGGCACATATGTAAATGGCGTAGGCGTAAGATCTGGCGGTTTATATATAAATGACTTGGTGTGGCGTTTGGCTTTGGGTCTGTGTGCAAGCGCAGTTTTTAAGCACGATGGCGTCCTGAAGGATCGTGCATGGGCTTCATGCAACATGACTTGTGCGTGATAGTTATGAATTCATGCATGCTAGCATTTTCCTGCTAGCACAAAAAAGGTAGTTACGATCTAACCTTGACATGAGATAGCGGCGTTCTTTCTGCTCCATGTCAGCGGTTCCTTTGTTTTTCCGAGAGATGGTAGTTACATCCTCGTGATATGTTCCAGAACCTATTTCATTAGGCGAGTCAAGGACGGATTCCGTGAGGGAAGGACGTTAGAAGACCCAAAGAAGATTGCAACTGAGCTTGAGAAGGCCAAAAGCACGCTTGAGGGTCTCAAACGACAGGTAAGTCTGAACTCCAATCGAAGTTTTGTATCCATTTAAGCGGTGCTGCAGAATCAGGGCCTAACAAATGACATTGTGAGTGACACATTTGCATTTCCTTTACGTTATCAGCAAGAACCATTTTGCGTTGCCCGGATTGCTGTAAAGCAAATGCGTACGGTTTCCGTAAAAGGCACATGCATCGGCGCATGTACAGATGCGAAGTGTCGGAAGGACCGGTTTGCCGGCATGCTCTTTCTTAGCCACACTGGACGAGCTATGGCAGCATGGATACATGTCCCTTGACGCGATGTGACTGACCTGTGGCGCGGCGTGCCGAGACCGTAACTGTATGGGCCCTCCGTCGAGAGGGCCGAGACCGTCCCTGAGGCGCGCTGTCTCCGCAGGTGGTGATCCAGAACATGTTCGAGCCCGGCCGGCTGGTGATCGAGAAGTAGCCGGTCGACAGCGGGGCGCGGCGATGTCGGAGCAGGCGACCGCCGAGCCGCCGAGCCAGACCCAGACGGTGACGGCGCCGGCCGAGCCGCCGGCCGACACCGAGCCCACGCTCCACCTGCGCCTCGTGCGGCCGCACAACCCCCGCCGGGTCAGTACGGACGCCGCTGCCCGGCCACTCAGGCCTGGGCCGGTGGGCCGCATGGGCTGGTAGCTGGTCCTGCCGCTCGCCTCGTCGTCTAAAGAGTCAGCTGGGCATGCGCTAGTGCCGTCCTTTGATCATCGCGCGTCTGGCTCCTTCAGTGTATGCCTCTTTTGCTAGAGGAACTGATTGTGGAAGGGTAGGGAGGTTGCGTGTGACCTTTCATGCTAAACGCATGTAATTTAGGCCAGGTTTGGTTTTTGAGAGCTGCGGGGATGGTGCTAGACCTGCAAACTTCAGACATTTTTTCTCCGTTAACTGTTTGGCTCCCAAATTCGCCAAATTCGACGATTGCGTATTTTTCCGAGCGTCGATCTGTGGATGTGGTCTTGCCATCAGCCAGCATGGGTACGTATTTGTGGCATTGCCGTCGGCTCCGGGACATGTTGAACGGTTGTTCAGTGTCGTCCACGGTCGTGCCGAGGGGCGACCCCTGAGCCGCCACCCGGGCCTGATTCCCGCTTCCGCCGCCAGGTGTGCTGGCAGTCAGACACGGTCGACAACGAGCACATGGGCAAGAAGAAGTCCAAGTGCTGCTGCGTCTACCGCAAGCCCAAGCCGTTCGGCGAGAGCAGCTCGGACGAGGAGGACGAGTGCAAGAACTGCGTGGGCCACAGGAAGCCGAAGTCACCCGCTGAAGGCGGGGAGCAGGCGGGGGGCGCGCCGGGGCCCGCCGCCAACTCCGGGTCCGGCTGAGGCGTCTGGTGACCGGGGTGACCGGGTGACCTGATGACCTCTTGACCTCCTGATGACCTGAGTGACCTCCTGGTGACCTGGGGCAGTCCGGCGCTCCTGGTGACGCGCGTTCCTACACCGACGACCTTGTCTTCTGGGCCGGGCGCCGCGGATACTCATCGTTTCCGGCGTCCGCCTTTGCGGGCTTGTGCCGTTGGTGCCTGTCTCAGTGTCGCTGCCTTGTTGGTGGGTGTGGGTGCAAGACTCGTCGGGTAAGCTGCACGTTTTTAGCTCGAAGATGCGCTTGGCGTTATTGTGGCATCGTGCCAGCGTATTGCGTATTGTGCCTGCGACCGGACAACGCGGCGTCCCGACGCTGCAGTAAGTAGGCCATGTAGTGGAAAGCGTGTCGTCGGCTTGGCACGCAACTGCAAGGATTTGCGATCCATGTGCTTCTACCTTGCTGTTTGGCTAACCACTGTTGCCGTGTACATGTGACGCTCACAATACATTAGCTGGTTGTGCGTTTTGAGCGTTGTGTTGCCGGGCGGGCTGACGTGCTCGGCGCTAGCCGGACATCCAGGTCAAGTCGGGCTCATTGTGGAACTTCCGCCTGAGGCCGCTCAATCAATCAGCAGTCACAGAACCCAGGCCTCAATTAATTACCTATCAGATGCGGCCGTATGGGTTTCCAGTCACACGTATGAATGGCAGTGGTGGAAGATGATAAAAACGTGCGCAAACATGTAATAAAGTATCCTTTTGGTACGGAATACTTGACAAAGAGGTCAGTTGGCACCTCCGGCTCGCGGGCTATGCTACTAACAGCACAAAGCCAACCGTGATCTGTATATTGGCCGTGAGGCCGTGAACCGCTTAGCAAAGTAACGTTGAACGGTATAATGACGTCTACGATCAACTGTGCCGTGTCGTTGCTATGACCTTGGATGACATTGACTGCCAGTCAGTGACGCTTGACCACAGGTGGTCATTGCATGGCGCTGAAAAATTAAGGACTGACGTCAGAAAGCTTGCAACTCAATACGTGCAAGGGGTAGGTCTTGCAAGACATTGTCAGAGGCGATAAAACAACGCCCTACCCCCAGTTACCCAAAGGTTGATTACGGCCACCTGGTCATTAACTGTCCGCACGCGGACAACGAAACACGCGTCAGACTGCATCTGCATTATTCTGAGCGGGCTGAAGGTTCCGGCCAGTCCAGTAAGGGTTTGCTTAATGCTTTGAGCGGAAGTCAACCCAAGGAGGTGAAAAGACCGGAACGCGCTGCAAATGTCGCCGCGCACTTTACGCGCTATAAAATGTGCACTTGGAACGCGTTGCTCTGCATTCCCCGAGCTGCCTGACGGGAAAGCCGGCCCGAGTGTCGGGAAGAGAGGCTGCCCTGGTTTAAAAGGGGAGTCACCGCTCCCGAAGGGTCAGACTTCAGCCATGCATCGCCCCCAGACCTCAGTGGTGACGCTCGTGTTGCTCGTGCTGGTGAGAGCTGCCCTGGCCGGTAAGATGGGTGATACACAGCCAGTGATACGTGGTGTGAGGTGGGCGACGCGCGTGCCGAAGCCAGGGTTTGCTGCAGCCGGGGAAAAAAGCTAGATCAACTTCGGCAGCTGCGCGGTGCTGCACCGCTTGGCAGCCAATTGGTCCGTGTGACCCGCATCACCGCCCTCCGCTCCACCTCAGCATGACTTCGGCCGGCGCTGTTTTCAGACGCGTTGAGTTACCACCGCCCGGACGAAGCCGGGGGCGAGTGTCCCGTGAACGACCTCCGGCCGCTGCTGCTGTGCGCGGCGGGGGGACCGCCCTTGTGCAGCAGCGACGCCGACTGCGGCGTCGGCCAGCGCTGCTGCAGCTTCGGCTGCGACAGGATGTGCGTGGCCACGTGCCAGCCTGCCTGCGGCCCGGACCGGCGCTGCCGCTGCCCCGCGGATGACTTCCCGTGCCGGCGGCCGGGTGAGGCCCTCTGCCTGCGAGACGACCAATTGGTGCAGGGCATTCAAGGGTGACCTGGTGTGACCTGACCTGACCTGACCACCAGGGCCTCAGGTAGTGGCCGAACTGCATGACCATCGGGGTAGCGTGGTGGAGCGGGCGCTCGCCAGCTGTTGAAGCGATGTTTGTGGCTCACGCTGGAACTTGCCGGATCGCTGACGGTTGTGCCTTTATAACAAATATTCTAATTGATTGCAATTCTAGCACAGGTGTATCTAATCCACCTGTAAATACCGCTATTAAAAAATGAGCTCGATTTTTTAGTATTCGCAAAAGAACACAGTTAAACATAACCCGACTTTAACGCCCGGAAGGCAGCATCTTCAGAGACACAGACGACGCAGGGTTTTCGCCTCACTGCTGACTGAGGTCTTCGCAGCGGTCTTGTCACCAATGACACATAAAACGACGCCCTGAGGCTGTCTAGGTGCTTTGCCGCTCTCCCCCCCCCCCCCCTCTCACTAGTTAAATATCTCGTTGTGGAGCGACCAATCGACGGAATCAATCTGGGCCCACGTAACGAGCAGCGTAGGCGCTGGTGGCTGTGTGTGCAGAGCAGACCCACAGCCGGCGGGTGAATGTCATTCATGGTCAGCGAACAAACTACATATATTTTGTAATACGTCCGCCTTCAATTATCGTAATGTTGCCTCGTGTACGAAGCAAGGAACTCCTCACAATGCAAAATGTCATCGACCGTCGGCACTCCCTATGCCGCAATCATCCTTGACAGCGAATATGGAGGGTATAGGACGCTGCCAGCTACCAGGGGTTTTGCGCAATCACCTGGAAAATCCAATAGTATTTGTCGGTGGAAGTGATCGCCATCACACAAGACAGTTCTCAGAACTTGGTGGCTGGCGGTGCGACCCGTGGATAAAGCCGAGAACACGACACGGAGAAAAGACATCACCGGTCATATCACCGCCATATCACCGGTCATTACCGGATCGGCATACGAAAGATCGTGACGTCAGAAAGCAGCAAAGTGACGTAAGAAGATTGTGTCATCGAGACGCCGTCAAAGTGACGTAAGAAGATTGTGTCATCGAGACGCCGTCAAATTGCTGGTGAGGAGGATGCTCTGTGTAAGAGCCTTAACAAACACTTTTCAACGGTGGGTGCAAACAGTCATTGCCATTTCCACTGTCATTTCCATTTCCGGTCGGAGTCATTTTCACAAAGTTATGTGGCAGACCTTCCCCTCGGCCAGCTTGCACTGACGGAGATGCTCTACACCTAAAGACCGCGACCCTCGCTGAACTTTTATTCGGTCTTGAAAACTTGCGGAAACAGACTACTCCAGGGACCGACAATATCTCTTTTTCCCAAGACCACCCTCATGCAGCCGATCAACACGTATTTCATCAGGTAAATATTTCTATCATGACTGCCCAGTTCCATCTTTTGGCGACGGGGGGGGGGGGGGGGTATCCCTTCTGCACAACTCTCAACCGAGACCGACGTGAGGGACTCATGGACAACAGAGAATATCCCAAGAGGTTAATGTATGGGGCCCTCAACTATAGCGTGCAGAGTCTTTCGGGCGAATGGAAAGAATCAGTGGAAGCCCCCTGATTGACGAGAGTACCTCGGCACCGTGGCAGGAAGGGCCCCAGCAACAGCGCAGGGCCCGCTGAGCAAATACAGAAAACTCCGGGCAACATGGACGGCTCCTTAAAGATGAGGTTGTCCCCGCAAGTGGACATATAGAGCCCCTAGAAACAGCGTAGGGTTTATGGGCAGCGTAATGAGCCTAAAAGTTGTGGATACCGGAGTGCCCCACTCTGGATGCGCCCGTGTGGGAGGTGGGGTGGGGGTTGATACATCCGTTCTGACACGGAAATTGCGTAAACGTGTTACCTGTTCCATTCTGAACTTATTGACATGCATTTGAGTGTGTATCGAGCATATATTTATAATATAGACTTACGTTGAAAAGGGTGTTCCACATTTTTATGGGGGTTGGAGCTGAAATAGCCACCTTGAAGACCTTTCGGTGCAGGTAACAGCCCTGCGCTTTTTACGAGCTAAACCCCTCTATTTTCTTAGCTAAACGCTCGCGAAAATCACGCGAGTATGTCGGGAGTATTCCAAGGTCACCTTGATACTCGCGACGCCGTAATAACGTCATTCAAATCCCGTCATTTCATAGGGCATGCGGTGATCAAGGTCGAGAAAAAAAATGTAATGGCCCAGTTGTTCATGTCTGGCGTTCGTGGGCATAATTTCAAGATACGACGGCCGTCAATTGGTTGCCAATCAATGTTGTGCAAGGTACGATGACGTAATTAAGCAATGACGTGTCGAGGAGCATGGGTGTAGGAACAGGAGGGCCAGGGGACCAATGCCCTCACCCCACTTTTTAAGGTGGGGGAGGCGGCAATGTTAACTGGCCCCCACTTTTTCAGATTTAAGCTGCGTTTAGCTTACTTTTGCGCTACCATAAACATGCATGTCGATTTACCTAGTTCACTAGCCATTTTCCTGAAGATGCGCCATGTTTACTGTTCGCCTAATGGCCATTGCCCAGCATCACAGCCGCGTGGCCAACACCACGCCGCTTATGAAGACTGCAATGCGGGGCGTCCAGGGTTGTAAGATTTGCGTGCGCGCATGCTTAAAACTGCGTTATATAAGCTAAATCACTAATGGATTAAAATGTCCAAAGTACTTCCTTAAGAACCGACGTCATTTTCGTCCACCCCTTGGCTATGGCTTAGTACTGGTCCCTGGACCGAAGCTGTGCGGCCTACGGAGACTGCAACGCATGGCGTCGAGGTTTTTGTTGCCAAGATTTGCGAGCGCGCATGATCAAAACTACGCTGCATAGTTTGCGTCGCAATCGATTTTGACTGAGTGTTGAATATTTCCACACAAAAACACATTGTCGCGTTAATAACTTTTTACACATTTTTGCGTACAATCTACGTGCGTGGGGTCCTTAACATGCCTGCAGAACCCACATAAAAATTTGACGAAGCTTCTGATTTTATCGTTTTAAGAAGAGTCCACTGGGCCATTCTAAATTAACAGCACTGGTGTTTTGTTCAACGCATTGGTTCAACGTCTAATTTCGGCAGCTCATTGACTTCAAAATGCAAAAAGATCTCGCAGAAGCTTCTGGTTTTTAGTTCTGTTCTGGTTACAAGGCAAAAATAGCAATAAAACGTAGATATTTTTGTCCCTTGTTAACTCGTGGGGTATATCTGGCGGTCTTTTTTTGGAGGGGGCACCATCAGGGGGGCTTTTGTTAACCATGTGCCGCTTGGCAAGGCTCTGGCTACGCCCCTGCCTACATACAAAAGTAGATCAAGCCGGCTACGTTGAGTGAGGGGCAATTAAATGTCCCTTGGATCAATTCATGCATAAGGCAGGCAGCTTCCCGAAAGTTTTCTGCGGTGATGTGGTGTAAGGGAAGATGATACGGAAAAGATACTCCCACAATTCTCAGTCAGCCCTGGAGGGGGAGGGGGGGGGGGGGAGAGCCAGGGCAGGGGCTATCGACGACGGATGAGAGCAGGCTTCAGGTAAGGAATATATGACTGAAGAGCCTTTATTCTGCCTTTGGTTTTTTAAGGAAAAACTCTAGGTTTATGGTTTTTGCACCTTGTTTTCGGCACTTAGTATTTGATGTCTTCGAATTTCTTTCCGTCTAAAATACTGCGACAAATTTTGTTTCTAGCAAAGTAGCTCGCGAAATCTAGGCGCGTGAGAATTCAGACGCACTATGGGTCATCGATTCGCATTTATAATTTTGACCAGCCTATGGTGAGGTCGTTTTTCGGTACCTACCCTGTGGAGATAAATGCCTTCTCAGTGGCCCCAAAATGCTTACCCACTCGTGGAATTTCATGTTCCCCGGAAACGCAATGTCGAAATGGACGAATAATTGTGGGAAGCTGGATAGCCTTCTTTACCGAATGACATAGATGAGTCGAATAGTCAGGATCGTGCACCAGTGCGAAACAGCTGTAGATGTATATCTAGCCAGCAATGACATTTAATTATCTCCAAAACATGTTAAGTGAATTAAGAGCGGACAATAATCGTTGTCTCTACCTCCCCCTCCCCCCGCCTGGCCACCGAGTTTGCTTCCAGAAAAAGTTCTTGAAGGCATACCCTGAGCCTGCCCCCCTCCCTTTGTAACGTTCCTACGCCTATGTCGAGTAGCATGTTTGCTAAACAGAAGAATTGTGGTGTCTAAGGCAGTCTTTTCTGCTTCAAAATGGACGAATAGCCACAAGTGAGCTTGTTTCACCATATCTGATGCTAGCTTCAATACTTTCGAATGTGCAGCATTTCCTTTAATTCAACATTTGACGTCCCTGCCGCCAGCGATCGGCGGCTTTGTCGGCTGTCGCCCGTCGTCCCGCCGGCCAAAGCTTGCCTTGCAATCAAAAGGTGATCACTTTTCACGGGTCAGATGCCATGGACACATTTGTGTACCCAAACACGCGTGATAAATGTCCCAGATGGTATAGCAAACTTGAACACGATTGCACGACATGCCGTTGGGGGGGATCGACGCATTGAAGGTACTCTTCACCTCATCGACCCTCCTATCACAAAAAGCTTTATCACTCTGAGAGCACATCGAGGCAAAAGCATGCCTAGGCCATAGCCATTGATTTGCCTGAACAGCCAGCTCCCGTTTCAGCGCCTAAGCTGTCCCAGAGGGCCCGGTGCCGCCACTGGAACTGCTTCTTTTTGCGTTGTTGACGTCGGCAGGCATTGAATCTGGGTGCCTCTGGAGATGGGCTTATTCCAACTTCAAATCGCGCTCATAACCCTTTCCCAATAAAATGCTTTGAGCAAACCCTGGTTCTTAAAATCTTGAACAAAAACTCCATGTTAGCAGATAAGAAATTATACCGTGCTGCGTGTTGTGGCTGCTTTCATTGAAAACTTATGAAGAGGCGGTGGCCGCCGTATTCTCGTTTCACCGTGCACCGAGGCACGATACTGCGCAGGACATTTTTAGGCACCGTGAACAGATAAAAAGAACACTTGTTTGTGCCGTAAGCTCAGTTCCGCGAGCTTATGTCGTGCCACAGGTTTTTTATGCTCGTAGTAATGTCGACGACAGCAATGGACTTTGTGCATGTGTCAAATAAAGCACTACTGGCAGGTATGCACACAGCAGAAATACCCACTTAATTGCTCTGGTGTGCCTTCAATTTATATCTAATGGAAGAAGTCATGCAAGATCTTAACGCATCAACAACGCTCTTTGATTTTATGATATTTATTTTTCGTGGGAGTCATATGAAAAAATCCCACCGAAAAGCTGCATGGGATCAGCGATCTACCCCACGAACTTCTGTAACCAGAAGGAAATCTGGTGCCCTGCGAGTACGTCGCGTGTGTCATTATGGTTTTACGACGCAGCTAGTTGCCGAGGCTATATATATAGGCTAAATGGCTGCCGTCGCCTGCCTCTCATCCTGGCAGGAAGGGCGGGCATCGCGGAGAATCGAACCCCGTACCTCTGGTTTCCCGGACGCGAGTGGTTAACGCAGACGAGTTATCCACTGCACCGCGGGCACCCCTGCGAGTATGTCACTGATTATCAGGTCCGCATAATCTGTAGATTGAGAAGCCGTAGTTACAACCAAGACCATCAAGTTTTGTATTTCCGCGTGGTGTTCAGGCTACATTTCTAGTCGACAGAAAGGTGACGTCACTGTCGAGCCGAATGACGTCACAGGTGCGTGCTCAGCTGGCGGACGTTTGGCCAGCGACGCGTGGAATCAGCTGCTTGCTGTCGTGCGGGCCGACCGCTCAGCTAGAGCACACGACACTCGTTGTGGCACGGCCCGCGGCAGCAGGTGGGGTACGGACTCTGGCAGTCGTCGTTCGAGAAGCACTCGTGCTGACGTGAGCTGCTGCAGCCCGGCGACCTGCTAGCAAACGCCGACAGACACTGCTGCACAGAGCCGCCCGGCGCCACGGCAGCCAGCACCAGCACCAGTATCGTCAGCAGCGCTGTCAGCTTCATGTTGGACGTCTGTGGCAGTGGCTGCAGCCGGCCGGGTTTTATACCAGCCATGCGACGCCCACCCGTTCTCGGGATGATGCTGCCTGCATGCAGCATGGAACGGTTCAACGGAAGTGAGGAGGGCAAGCAAGGTCCAACAGCCAGCATATGGGGCGAGTCCAGTGTGACGGGCTGGACCGCGCAGCAATTCGGGGAAGCACGACAGCGCGCCTGGAATATCCAGTCCGGGGCTTGACCGTGGACGTGATCACAACAACACGACAGGTGGGGTTCACTGAAGCCTGCAGGCGGGAGTGCCACGTGGATTTGGCCAGGTAGTATGAAGACACGTGCAGCAGCCTGTCCACACAATCTTTTTATAGCCACAAGGGGTGCAGGCAGGGGAGACAAGAGGTTCAGTTCTCCAAGTTGTATACACAGTCTCATCTTAGGTAGTCATTTACCTGGGCGTGTACTGCGAGCCTTCATCAACTTTTTTCCAATTCCATAACAGTCGTGCCGGAGCACATGAATCAAATCGGAGCGGCAGCTCAACTTATTGCGCATTAGCGGCACTGCAACTTCGTGGAGTTCGAAGGCGGGGGAGGAGGGGGCAAGCAGATCGAAGAAACTTCTCTAGCCGCTTCTTACCATGCGATGCCATGGCCTCCTATACCCCATTTCCTTATCCGCCGTCGCTGATAAACACATCCAGCTTATGTCATAGGACTTCTACGAGTCTGTAGAGGCATTCTACGTTACACCTGATGGCGTACCTGGTCGATGGACTCCAAAATCATCGAGTCACGTTTTGCTATTTCTAAACGTTGTTTGACGTGGTAGCAGAAGTATGACATAGAAAAAAGCTAATCGAAGTCCCAACACATCATTCCTAGCTTCTAAAGGGAGCTGGGAAGCCATGTCTCAGGTCATTACACGCCCTTCCAGCGCACTGACCTGTGGTGAAATTGTCTGCCTTCCTGGGTGAATTTTATTATTCACGTTATGAACGTTGATATTTAATCGGTCTGCTTCTTAGAATTCAGCCCACCTGCCGGGTTATTATGACCACGTCCACGGTCAGGCCCCGGACTGGATTTTCCAGGCGCGCTGTCGTGCTTCCCCGAATCCCTGCGCCGTTCAGCCCGCTCCACCTGGCACGCCCCATATGTCGGCTGTTAGGCCTTCCTTGCCCCAGGGGCGGGTCAAGAGTGGGGCACGGGGCCATGGCCCCACTCGGTTCCCGAAGAGGCCCATGGCTGGCCGAACAGACGCAGTTTTTTAGCACAAAACGCAACAAAATTGGACGTCTGTGGGCTTCTATGCAACCCTGAGCAGTTGCAAGCGAAAGTATTGGGCCAACGAGTGGGCTGTCCATAGACCCTACGCTGTTTCTGGGGATGTATGTCCACTTGTAGGGTTAATCCGATCATCAAGAAGCCTTCAATGCTGCCCTCAATTTTTTTTTGCACCTGGTCGGAGGGCCCTGCGCTGTTGCTAGGCCATACCTGCTAGCGTGCCGAGCCACACTTATCAAAGAGGAGCCTTTCACCCATTCGCCCGGAAGGCTCTATACACTATAGCCGTTGGCCCCATGTGCCAACACGCACCCGGGTGACCGACTGAATACCCTTCGCTCGGGTGGGTGTGGGTCAGTTTGACCCTCCTGAGATCTCAAAAATAAGAGAGCTAGATACACCAAATCCATGAGGTGTATTAGCCTGTACAAGAACTCACTTGTGTCAAACTTTGATGCTACTAGGTCATGGCCTTCGGGTCAAATAAGGCCAAATGTAAAACTCCAGACAGAAGATGTATGACCTCGTCTAACACTCCGCTGTTGCATCAGGTTGAACTATTCCCGAGGAATAGCCTTCGTTTAATCCATGACCTGACTTTGACCTGCTGTAAGTCAATGTTCTCATTAGGCATAAAGAAATTTTGGATGTTTGTCCTATAGTCCACTTGTAAGGTGAGTCTGATCGTGGAGGAACGTTGCCCTTGATCTTTTTGCATATCTCGTAGGGCTCCACGCTGCTGCAAAGGCACTAACTGCTAACATGCCTGCACACTCTTGATCGATCAGAGGTCCTCCACGGATTTTTCTATTCGCCCGAAAGGGTCTATACGCTTTTGCCGGGGCCCCCATATGCCGGGGTACACTTAGTTACTCAGGGGGCACTAAATATTGGTCTTAGGTTTTCCACTTGCTCGGAGAGCCTTGTGCTGTTCCTAGAACCCCCATATAAGGTAAGGCACCGAGTGACTAGATGCTTCCTCTCGATCGCGCAGAGGCCTTAATTCATGTACATTGATATTGGGTAATTTCCATTTATTCAGAGGGTCCTGTGCTCTTGGTATTGATCTTGGTGCCTTAGCCTTAGATCAGTATTTGGATATTCGTCGATAAATTTGCACTCGCAGTTTACGGGCGTAGCTTTACTTGCCACCGGCGTCGCAGTGTGTCATTTCTGTTGGTTATTGAAATTGTGGTAATAAGTATACTTGTGCATCATGTTCTTAATACATTTTAAACGCTGAGACATTTTGAATTCGTTAATTTGAATTCTTAAAATCAATTGGCTGGAATGCAAAAACTTTGTGGAGGGGAAAAACTCGGCTGTCAAACCCTCGGGACGTCTCACAATGTCGTGTGCCCCCCCCCCCCTGGCGAAATCCTGGATCCGCTCCTTGCTTGCCCTCTACAGTGCTGTTGAACTGTTCCGCGCTGCTGCAGGCAGCATCATCCCGAGAACGGGTGGGCGTCGCATGGCTGGTATAAAATCCGACCGGCTGCAGATACTGCCACGAACACCCAACGTGAAGCTGACAGCGCTGCTGACGATACTGGTGCTGGTGCTGCTGGCTGCCGTGGTGCCGGGCGGCTCTGTGCCGCAGTGTTTGGAGGTGTTTGGTAGCAGCTCGCAGGCCTGCCACAACTTACGTCGGCACGGCTGCTTATCGGACGACGACTGCCCGAGTTCGACCCTCACCTGCTGCCGCGGGCCGTGCCACAACGAGTGTCGTGTGTTCTAGCTGAGCGGTCGGCCCGCACGAGAGCAAGCAGCTGATTCCACGCGTCGCTGGCCAAACGCCCGCCAGCCGAGCACGCACCTGTGACGTCATTCGGCTCGACGGTGGCGTCACCTGTCTGTGGACCAGAAATTTAGCCTGAACACTACGCAGACATACAAAACTAAATGGTCTTGTTTGTAACGGTTCTGACAAGCCTGCCTGAGCTTAGCAGTTCGCTTGAACGCGAAGATACGCTGGACGTTATGGTTGCAATATTAAGTGCAATATTTGCAACGGCACTGCGGGAGCAGACGCTGTGGTTGACTGTGTGCAATAATTACTCTTCGGACTATTCCATGTGGCAATGGGCTCTTTACAAGCCGTGTAGGTATGACCTGACGAACAATTTGAGGCTTTGCAAGCTCACACGTTATGATGCGGCCATTTTGAATGCATGCTAGTGTCGACGCCTAAGTAAAAATGATGGCGCATAACATACTTTTTGTGGAGCGGAGTATATCCGTGATCTGTGGACGGCGATGTTCGTCGGTGGCCGCCCAGTGGTGTTGCCTGCAGGGCACGGGTCGCCAGACGAGAGATCATTAGCGTGGGCCACCACTTCAAAGGACACAGGTCACCAGTCCGTGCGGTCACATGCAGCAGCATCCCTTGTGCTGCTTTTTGGGGGGACTTCTATGATTACCTTTTGTAACAACCCTTAAATAAATCTGCAACAAGCTGACCCATTCAGCTGATACGCTAAAAGATATCTCTCGATCATTACCCTGAGATCATGCTAATGTGCTCACCTGAAGGTACTGATGATGTGACGGGTCAGGTTTTTATCTAATTATCACGATTTAGGTTCACAATTTCATTGAATAGCTCTAAATCACACTACCAGTTCTACTGCGCATGCGTACGGCCAGCAGTGTCTGAAATTTGGGTGTTTCTTGGCTTTTGGCCCCAAAACATGTTGATCTCCATAAATATATAGTTGAGAAAATATAAAAATGTTCCCTGTGCACAACGCGAAATGGAAATGAGCCGTTCCCGAAACTTCGACAACATCGCAAGCCACACTCAGCACGAATAAACAAGCGATGCTGCTTGCAGTTTCAGCCGAATCTTTTTCTCATACCACACAATCTGTCCTTGCAATGCGCGCAGTGTCCAGGTCCGTTCCTGCTCACCAGTACACGTTTAAACCACCTACCGTCCACTGACACTTCCTTGCTTAGACGCCGTACTACGAGCGCTGCATCCAAAACAACAACCGCCTCTTCTGACGAGTTGGATAGCCGGGGAGAACGGAGAGAACAGAGAACATCTCGTATGCGTCGCGATTCAATGTTTCTGGATTGCATGCTGAAATCACTGCAACACAGCAACAATGACACGAAATTGCATGATATACTGGCATATATATGTATATATATATATATATATATATATATGTATATATATATATATATATATATATATATATATATATATGTGTATATATATATATATATATATATATATATATATATATATATATATATATATATATTGACATAACCTAAATTCATCATACAGTAGGTAAAAACAGCTTTGAATGCTTTTCAAGATACCTTCTTTAATTTTCATTTGACGCTAAAAACCGGTGGTTGTATATCAGGTAAAACAGTGACGTCAAAAACCATCCTTAACATTCGCTTGGGCACGAGAAATCCACGGCTCCACAAGTCTCCGGATTTCGGGGAAGACTCAGCATTGGAGATCGCATCTTCTCTACCAAGAAATCTGAGCTGAACAGGGATGAAAATGTATAAAAGTGTAATTAGAAAAAAGTGTGCAGTTCTTTCTATCCGTTTACGAAGCGTCGCCACCCAACTATGGTGTGAGTGTAAAGCAAAAGCAGGGTTTCTCGTCCTCCGTTGGGCAAAATTTTTGGTGCTGTTTTAATACAATTATTTGCGTTTTTTGTTGAACGTATAGTTGAGCTGGGTTTTGCTAATGAATATCCTATTTTGGGTTGGTTTTGCATCAATATCCCAAAATCCAATATGGGTTTTTTCCAATAATCCCAAAATCCAATATCCAAATATCCAATATGGGTTTTGCGTCAATATCCTAAAAAACAATAGCAAGACCGATAAATGAGTGCCAGCAGGTCTATCGTTGAAGACTGCTACTCTGTGCGCGCCATTTCCGCAGCATTCTGAGTTTCCGACATTTTGTTTAGAAGAGCCGCGTAGGAGTCGTCTCAGGCAATGATAGTGGGATTTGTTAAGAATATAGATGGAGTCAATACACAAATCTAGCTCAACATCATAAACTGAGGATTGTAGTGTATCAGACTGAACGCCGGTGAGTAGATGAATAGGTGCAGACTAGTAGGGCTGGTTTCCTCTATGAAGAGGAAATTATTCTTCCGCCGCTGCTGCATGGACCTCCGAGCCCCGACCACGCAGGTGTCTGACGTCCCTGATGGTGAAGCTTTGTACATAACTGTGGGCCGGGACATGCAGAGAACGTCGTTAAACGTAAAGAAATAATGTTCTGTTCATGAATTTGACCAAACGTCCTTCTCAAAGTTGGAGGAAGGTGGTAGAGCCACATCCATTGAGACAGAGAATGCACAACCTGTGTATATGTGGTATCGCCCGGCTGACGGCAGCCCAGCAGGCCCAGTCGCGTGGAGGTGGAGTTGTTATACTCGCCGCGGACTCCATAGAAATACATAGAAACTACACCCCTGGTCCCAACTTAGATATGTCTAGGTCATACGAAAAAAAGCCTCGATGGGTATCACGTAGCCCCAGCATCTGTCCCTTAGCTGAGAAAGATTGTACCTTAATGGGTACGTAGCTGCACAACCGCCATGTGCCAGATGCTCCTTTGCGTGTGTGACATTTCAATCAACAGTTTGTCATGATATGTATTGGGAATTATGCAACAGGTGCGCAACATTTTATGCATTGGTATATATCAGTCATAATTGAGACTCACACTTTTGGAATGAAGCTGTCAACATGAAAAGCTTTCTATCTGCTCCATGGCTTTAAAAAGTAGGTCCACAGCTACAGTCGGTGTGAGCATACGCTCAGGAAAGAAGCATTTACTCAGGACGCAAGAAAATTTAAGAATTTCAAAGCAGCTAATATTCAACGGTCTTTCGCAATCACTGAGACCAGCCAGTACGCTGTGTTTACCGCCAATTACTGCTTAAAAAATGTCCTTGAGTTTTAGTTGTTTGCACAAAGCAAATCCGCCGAGGCTATTTTGTTCTCACTGCAAGCCAAGATTTCAGAATTCTTGAATTCTTGTTCTTTCTCCAAGAACCAAAACGAAATTTCAGATACTGACGATCTGTCGCACCTGCTGACCGCGTGTGGCCGGCTGGACAGAGACGTGGCTCGTGGGGTGACCGAGACCGTCCAGCACAGCCTACCAGCCTTCCTGTCCCCTCTGATCCGCCGCCGGCGAGAGGTCGGCGAGCCGGTGCCCTCACTCGTCGGCCAATTCGGGTCGTGTGCGGGGCCGACCGGTGCCGCCCTGCTCGCGCTGCTGGCGCAGTTCATCGGTCACGGACGCTAGGGTACCCGCCAGGCGGACCGTGCCGCAGACTCACCGAGAGTATGCGGTGGAGGCCGGCGCGGCTGAGCCCGCGAGTCGTCACCGCTTCAGTATTGGTCATATCAATGCCCAGCCGCTGACACGTCGACTGGCCGAAGTCAGTCTGTTCCTGCAGAGACACGACATGGACATCCTGTGTATATGCGGTGTCGCCCTGCTGACGGCAGCCCAGCAGACCCAGTCGCGTGGAGTTGGAGTCGTCATACTCGTTGCGGACTCCGTCCGCGCAGCGAAGCTCGACATACCGATCCCATGGTGGGCTCCCTGGGACCCTCGGTGAGCGGTCCCGACCACCGCACCGTGGTGGCTGGTGCCATCTACCGACCGTCGGAAGGACTAACGTTCCAGTGCCTAGAGAGCGCTCGAGACCAACTGCAGGCCGCCATCGCCACACGAAAACGCACAGAGCAATTTGAGCTGGGAGACTGTAATATCAATCTGGTCAGCCGGGACGGTCCCGGTGCATGCGGTTTCCAGACCACCCCGAGAGACATGAGCCTCAAACAGCTGGCCGTCGAGCCCACCCACCTTCACACGACACCAGCACTGCTGGACCTGATCGCCACCAATGTGGCCGGTCCCCAGGACTCAGCTGAGGTTAACCCCGAGCCTGTGGCGGACCACCTACCGGTGCCACTCCGCACTAGCGTGTCCAGAGAGCGCCACCACCACTGTGTGACCGGTCAGTCACCACGACCGTGCGACCGCGGAAACGCATCGGCTGGGACGCGTTCAACCTGAGTCTGCTGCTCGTCGATTGGGGGCCGCTCTACGCCGCTGGCAACGCCGATGACAAGGTAGACGTATTTTTGAAAGCACCGAACGTTGCATTCGACGCTCACTGCCCGACCCGATTCGACGTCACTGCCGTGACGTCACTGCCGTGACGTCATGCCAACCCAGATTTTCACGGCTGCGTGGAGATTTCAAAGTCTCTGCAGCCGTGGAGGAGCGCCGCTGCGCCCGCGAAACCTGTGAGCGCTGCCGCACCACAGAGGCGCGCCGCGTGTACCAGCGGTGCTGTGACAGAGTGACGGACTGATCACTCTCGCGCGGCGCTCCTACCTGTGAAGCGGTCTGCAGACAGGGCGGCGGGTCTTCAGGAGCCGCCTCAGGCAGTTCGGACTGCAGCCAGCGAGAGGGCGCGACACACCTGATTACGACATGGGCACCCCAGCGGACGCACTGAATGCCCACTTTCCTGCCGCTGGCCTCGCATCGCTGCCGAGGCGGCGGCGGTGCGTGCCGGTGCAGGTGCGCCCCGGCTGGATCGTGCCCGTACCGTGTCTGTGCCTCGGCGTTCTCTCGGCATCCAGCCACTCCACCGGAGTTCTATGCAGCCATCGGGAAGATAAGCACATCGAGGGCTGTTGGCGTCGATGGCGTACCACTCCATGGAGTGAAAAAGGACTTCTCAGTAATCGGCGCACGTCCTTCACGCCTGATCAAATTACTGTCACTTCACGCACTTTTCCATCCGTCGGGGAGATCGTGCGCGTCACCCCGGTACTCAAGTCGGGTGACCGATCAGACCTGAACAACTTTCGGTTCATTTTTATTCTTGTGCTGTCGAGAATTAACGAGAAGGTCGTCCACTTGCAGCTCACTTCTTACCTTCTTGACAATCATGCACTGACGCCATCGCTATATACTCACCACTCACGTCACTCGACGGAAGACACCCTGGTCGACGCTGTCCGATCGCTGGCGAGGGCTGTCGACAATGGCCATGTCGTGTCGATGACGACGATTGATCTTAGGAAGGCCTTTCACAGCGTTGATCACGGCATCCTCCTGAGCAAGCTGAAGTGGTACGAAGTGCCTCGGAATGGTTCCGGGACTACCTGAACGGTCGGAGGCAGGTGGTTAGTGGTGGCTTGATTGCCGTATCCTTATCCCACGGGGTGGCCCAAGGATCCCTTGTCGGCCTAATCCTGTTCCTCATCTTCATCAACGACCTATCCAACTTCCCACCCCACGGCCGCCTACTATGCTACGCCGATGACATCCCAGCCTTTGACTCCGCTACCCCCCATGTCGTCGGCCCGTCCAACCTGAAGGCTCGTGTCGAGGAGTCCATCTAGCGTCTTCAAAATTGGTTTCAGTCAAATAGTCTGAAAATAAACCCCAAAAAGATAGACTTTACGCTGATCGACACCAAGCCCTCTATCACAAACACCGGCAACTTCCACATTACCATCTCCGGTGCAAACATTCATCTATCGTTTTCAGTGAAGGTGCTGGGTGTACTCCTCGATCACCACCTCACCTGGGAACCCCGCATCTCTCTCGTTCGGCGCTGTAATGCAATCCTTGCCTCCCTGTTGAAAATCCGACACCACTCCACTCCTTTGTTTTTGGAGCTCCTCGTCCAAATCCACGTCTTCCCCACATCCTCTACAGCCTGTCCATCTGGGGTGGATCGACCGAACGTCACTTTGACAGGGTGCAAAGGGCGATGCACTTCGCAGCCAGGCTAGTAAGTGGTGTCTGCCGCAGCGATCACATTTCACCCGTTCTGGAAGCGCTCGGCTGGCATCGCATCGCGAATCACGCGCACCACCGGGACTGCCTGAATGTGTATGGGGCACTGCGCGTCCCCGAATCCCTCAGTGCACTGCGTACTCTGTTCATGACGCGCGCCATGTCTTCCCAGCGTCAAGTTCGGGCTGTCTCGGGCGGTGTCGGCTCGCTACATTTGTCGCGCGTCCCGCTAATCGTCACCCAGCGGCATTTTTCGTGCCGCGTCCCTGCTGCGTGGAACCGGCTGCCTGACGCGGCCGTCCGCGCCCCCTTGCGCCAGGCATTCTTGACCGTTTTAAGTTCCTGACTCTTTGATTGAAACTGCCTTCATCTGTGCGTATATGTGTATCTCTGTGTACTGTGTGTATGGCTTAATTTTATTGTAAGACTAGGCGCAGAACAACCACCACGTGGATGCGCCTTCAACAAAATAAATGTAAATGTAAATATTACACTGAACGTCCAAGGGATGTAAGTTGAAACTGACGTGAAATGGAAATTTTTGCGGCGTTTTGATGACACCATCTTCTTACGTCACTGCACAGCTTTCTGACGTTATGAGCTTTCATACGCTAATCAATAAGCGCCTTTTTCGCCTGCGTAACGCGAAGTCGCGGGTACTTCATCGTGTCATCAAGGTTTTTTACTGGGAGATGAAATACTGCGCATATATCATGTCCAAAGCAGAAATATCTTGTCCTTTTCTTCCTTTTCAGTAACCCGGGATTTCCAGACGCAGATCTTGCCGTTGATATGAATGCAATCCCAATTTTGTGCGCGCGCAAAATGGCATTCCGTGTGCGCAGCCAAGGAAGTGGCCTTTCATGTTAATGGGACCAAAGTACGAGCCGCCCCAGTCAGGCATTCGGAAGTCATGCAATAGAGCGTCACTATTGAGGTCATGTCCGTTACGTCTAGCACGGTCAGCCACGTCGCTCTCTGTGGGAAAAACGGATCACGAGCTTCTGGGCCGTGTCATCACTCTGAGCACATTCAGCGACTATACAAGGTATTATGTCGGGCGAATTATTGATATTTAAACAGCTAAAGATGATGGAGCATCTTCATTGTGAGAGCCGTGGTCGATTCTGGTCGGTTCAGTTGCTATCTGGTGTACCGCAGAACCATTTGGGAGCTATCGGTAAACTTGAATTATCTTATTATTGATGTTACACTACTAACACCTTATTATTGATGTTTTGCACCGATATATCACTACTGATGTATTGGATAGTATGGCTGATGGCAGTTCCTCAATATATGGCAGACTTTATTGCCACTGTACGTACCTATTTGCCCTTGTCTGTCCATTTCCATTTATACGGTTAATGTGTTTTCATTCATCCGCCATTGCGCTGTCGATGAAAGTCTTGTTCTTTCCCATGCACGACATGATTGGTGTTATTACTTGGGCAAGCGTAAGGTGAGCCGATTCAACAGCAAGCTTCCGCTCAGCTGGTTGGCTCGCACGAGATGGCCAACATTATCTGCGCACTAATTTAATTAGGGTTCGCCCGGCCTTGCATGCATGTAAAAACGCTTGGAACCATTGTTCTAATAACTTAGCATTGAGAATGAGATAGACGTAGATTAAATGCTACCTTTAACTGTGACTGCATGTTGCCGTTCTATGTTCGATGTGTTATCTTGCATGTACATAGTATACATATAGGCTTTGCCTTAATGGGCTAGATACGTTGAATAAGCTAGGCATTACCTGAAACGTAAAAATATAACTAATATATCAAAGGTGAGCAGATTTTTTGTGTTTGTCCCCTTCACTACTTCTTAGCCAGAGTGCAGCAACATGCTCACATTGTGCTTGTATGGTGCTGGCGCAAGGCTCTGTTTGGGCGCAATATGACCTCCGCAGTCGGAACGCACCTTCGAAGCCCATTAACAACAATACAACGACGTAATGCTCGGTTACGGCCCGGCTGCGGGGAGCACTTTCGGTCACCTGATCACGGTTAGCGGTGGTAAAAACTTCATGGAAAGAAGAAATGCCGAGGGCCCGTATTCTTCAATGGTCTCAGAAGTTTAACGGCCATGGAGATCCGGGTGCGTATCCCTTGGACTCGACAATGCTATGTCGAATTGACAGCTGTCCATTTACAAAGAGTAATGATTGTCCAGCACTTGGCGTGATTTGGACAGGCGTTCACGCCCCATTGCATTCATAATGCGGTGGCGGGCAGCCTCCGTATCACGCTGTACCGTTTTCTAGCGCACTGTTTTATCTGTAGAAGTAATGCTATCTGACATAAATGATAACAGACCGCCAACCTCTAACACTAAAAACACTAAAAAACACTAAAAAAAAAACACTAAAAGCCCCCACTGCCCATTACCAATGCATCGATTAAGTGGGCTCCCTGTGTCTGTGTGACGCGTGTACGGATGCGGGAGGATTACTGAGGCAGGGCGCCCACGTCTGTGGATGTAAATCAACCTGCAGCGCCAATCACATGAATCCGCCAGTCCCGGCTTCTTCATTTTGATGTTTTAGAGAGACGGTTGTTGATATTCTCGTCATGCGTCTGAATTATTTTGCTCAAGGGACCGACCACGTGACGAGGCCTACATACACCGCAATCCCTCTCGGCTAAACTACCTGGGTTTCCGTTCCCCAGCCTTCAAGCGCACGCGGTTTCCGTGCCGCTGGACCGTGTCCAGTCATTAGTGATTGCTCCTTGGACCGCTCCGGCTGGCCTCACTCGACGCACCGTCTGCACGCCCGTTACCATAACTTCACGCGGTATATATTCACAGCGGTCTTACCATCCTGTGACTTGTACATGACATCGGCTCGAGAAAAGCAACGGATGCGTGAAATCGCTTTCGATGAGTAGCACAATGCAAGGTTACAACAAAACAAGACAGATGCGGCATCTCGTCGCTTCCCGAAGATTCCATTCCCACCAGATGTAACTCCTTCTAAGAAGTCGTGGCAGCTGACATCTTCGGCAGCCAGCTGGCGTCGGCGTCGGTGCAGATGACGTCGGGGGCGGATGACGTTAGAGCGGCTGAAGTCAGGGGCACCTACACGTTCCGACGTCGGCCGGTACTTCAACTCCGGCTGTCAGAGGTGCCGGTGAGCTCAGCGAGACGCCCGCGTGCCAACAGTATGCTGGAGGCGGGATCGACCGGCTCTCCGCGTTCGGATGGGGCACCAGAGAACGCCACCAGCCGGCTCCATACCCGGACGTCAGAGGGTGCGGGGGCTGGCGACTCCGCGTGGACCGAGCTCTCGAGGGCACGGGGCCGATGACTCCGCGTGGACCGAGCCCTAGAGGGCACGGGGCTGACGACTCCGGGTGGACCGAGCCCTCGAGAGCGCGGAGCTGGCGACTCCGCACGGACCGAGCCCTAGAGGGCACGGGGCTGGCGACTCCGGGTGGACCGAGCCCTCGAGGGCTCGGTCCGTGACTCCGCGGGCAGGCAACTCCGCACAGACCGTCAGCCGAAGAGCGAGCGACACTCGTTGTTGCACGTCCCGACGCAGCAGAACGGGGCAAGCACGTTCCTGAACAGACAGTCGAGCACGGTGGAGCACTGATTTGCCGGCGGGGGCGTGATCGTGCAGGTCGTGGCTCTACCTGGGCACTGCTTCAGCGGCACGGTACCCAGCGCCTCCGCAGCCAGAGCCAGCGCGAGCACCAGCGTCAGCAGCACCAGCAGCTTCATGACGGTCTTCTGAGGCCTTGGCGGCTGGAGAAGGGTTATATAGCGGCCCTGGTGCAGCCGTCTTATCATCCCCAGCCCCGTGACCTGCTCAGCATGCAGCGAGTTGTGGATAAGCCGTACGGTACGATGTATCCTGAACAGTTGTTTCGCAAAATCAGATGCGGCTTGAGTCGATGCTTGCAGACCGTAACCAAATTCAGGCAGAGAGGCCACTCCGAGGCAGCCAGAGGCTGTCCTTTTGTTCATACATGCCTGGGCATGATAAGAGATCTCAGCTGTCTAAGGCGCTATAGACGTCCCCATTCAAAACGTACATTGGTCCATTCCCCGTCTCCGTGCTCTTTTGTGCTACGATGCTAACACCATCCATGCAAAGTCAAAACATGAGACGGCGAAAGGCGAAAATGTCGATAGGTGGAAGTGAAAGAAACACTGGGGGGCAAACCATTGTGTTCGGCTAACTCAACAAGTTCAACACGTCTGTTGTGACTCTGCGACCTTGTAGTGACTTTGTGAACACATCCTCACGTGCATGGATTCCGGGATCCGCCACCAAGCTAAATCACCGACAGACTGAGATGCATGGAAGATATTGCCAACTAGCACGCACATGAAACACAGAAGCGATCTACCACCGTTTTTTCATCCCCCACTGTGTGTTTCATCTTTCCCTACAGCGTCCAAAAATGTCAACAAATGCCGTTTGTCTTGTGCAGTCAGGAACTAACGATGGTGTTCATTGCCATTCGCCCAGCCCAAAATCAACTGCAGCCTACGCCCTGCCAACGTGGACATCATGCCCATAATCTGGCAGGAGCTGCTGAATACCCGACTTTGAACGAGCCTCGCCACGCGATGCATTCTGGCATTGCACAAGGCACCTTGTCCACCAAGCGCACCGTGCAGCTATCGGGATAAAATTTTCGTGCGCATGCAGATGCACCCTTTGCCAACTTGGTGCGGGGCTCCCGCTGCAAAATATGGGTCAGCAGGTCGTCATGACCCGTCTTGTGACGGGACATCGACAGGTGCGGGTGTTCTCCCTGGTGACCTTCGCGAAAGTGTGGTGGTCAGCCCAACGCCGCGCTAGCTTATGGGTCGCGTCATCTGCATTGTCGTGCGGCAGACTGCTGTATGGCTGTGCGGCAGACTGCATGGCTGAGCGGCAGACTGCATGGTTGTGCGGCAGACTGCATGCTGTGCGACAGACTGCGTGGCTGTGCGGCGGACTGCATGGCTGAGCGGCAGACTGCATGGCTGTGCGGCAGACTGCATGCTGTGCGACAGACTGCGTAGCTGTGCGGCGGACTGCATGGCTTCACGGAAGACTGCATGGCTGTGCAGCAGACTGCATGACTGTGCGGCAGACTGCATGGCTGTGCGGCAGACTACACGGCTGTGCGACAGACTGCGTGGCTGTGCGGCGGACTGCATGGCTTCGCGGCAGACTGCATGACTGTATGGTAGCCTGTATGGCTGTGTGGCAGACTCCATGGCTGTGCGGAAGACCATACGACTGTGCGGAAGACTGCATGGCTGTGCAGCGGACTGCATGATCCACAAACTTAGGCGAATCTCGCACAAATTCACATAAGCGAATTAGATTTCCCCAAACATCACCTCTCTTCTGCTACCCCTTTGATCGGGTTCCGAACAATTTCCGAAACTGCACACGTTATGAAACCATGCATCAGCGGTTGCGACAATCCACGTGGGCGACGCCGGAGACGGTGGGCGGGCAGCGCACTCCAAAGCATCCGACAGCGGGCTGGCCTCCGGTCCCCGGGCTGATGTGCCGTGCGGCCGGACTGCGTTTGGGAAGCCGTCTGCGCTGGGGCCACAAAGGCAGAGCATACTGGTGCATAACGGTTTATCGAGGGAGGAAAGATAGGCAGAAGCATTCATCTATTGTCGGGGAAATTGACCGTTCGGCCGGCATTTCTTGCGACACTATCATGGCGCACCCGTAATACACAAGCACATGAGTACTGCTATATGCTGTGTCAGATTAGTATACTGACACAAATTCATGTTACTGTAATGAAGTGCGTTTCGTTGCGAGGTGCAGCACAATAGCTGGAATGTTCAACATCGTGCGTTAGTTCTGGAACGCAGTATTTTGACTTGATCTAAAGCTATCCCAGGTTGGCTGATATGCTGTACCCTCATATCAATCCTAGCCGGGCAGCTATAAAGCTCACCAGCTGAACAAATTCCGCGTCTCGAGCCGTCATGGCACGCGCAGCTAACGTCACGAGCCCCGGGTCATTTATGGAGTTACTGGAAAATCTGCCGCGGAACAGGCGCTCTTGGCACATTATGTCGTGAACAGATGGGGCACATTGCTGCCGAGTGTTATATAGCACTAATGACATTCACTGCATCATATTTCAGACCCGGTGGTGCTCTAGGCGTACGAAATTTGTCGCTGCACCGCTGATTCTCTCTGAAACAAATATGTTTGGAACTCATGCCACCAGTACATTTGCCCAGCACCCAGCCACGTTGATACTTCTGTGTCCATATTTGTATCCCACCTGTTGTCCATGGTCAGGTGCCAGAGAGTACGCTACTCCCCCCCCCCCCCCAGCCCTGAGTGACAACATAGCCTTACGTGAACACAATAAAAGCAGGAAATGGACGAGAGATGCACCCCAGCTCAGCAGGAATGAAAGATACCGAAAGTGACCAAAAGAAGCTGCCTTTTTACCTATCATTTCTAATCACATGTTAGATAAAGCCCGGCCCACTTCGCCCATCTAGCAAAAGCCTATATGTAGCCTAATTACATATCAGACAAAGCAGCAGTTATTGAAGGAGGCAGTATGAAATTATAGCTTCTAGGGAGTGTCTCAGCTTTGCGGAATATTTTTAAAACATTCTCTGGTGAAACCTTAGGAACATTTAGTCTAATAATGGAGTTTGGCAGTGCCCTGCAGCACGATCAAGATATGGTAAAGAGATAAGTTTAAATCATTTGGTTGGCCAAATAACGCTGCCAACGCTTTGTAACAGCACTACACTTATTCCTTTCATGGTAGCCCCAGAGTGTTATCCGAGTCCGCGACAACTGCAGCTGTATCGACCGTCGTCATGACGACGGCAGAATCTGCTTAGGTCGTTGTCAGCTGATACGAGTTATAAGTACCACTTTTGAGCTGTTTTTACCCTCACACTGCAGGCCTGCGGGCTTAAAAGTGGCACCTCTACTGGTATAAATGATGTCATAGCAAATGGAAGTTTGTGATTGGCACAACGGGCGGCAAGGGCCAGTTACCAAGAAGCACATTGGTTGAAGTTTGAACCGGTGCGTGAATATAACCGTGCGATAATTCGTTCCCTTCACCCAAAGTGCGTTTCAAAAAGAGCCACTGTGCTAAAAGCCATAAGCAAAAAATCCAACCCATGGTATAACGATTCGTTAAATTGCGGGATAATAGTCTCATGCTTGCACACCTTTTTCTGTGCAACGAATGGTTTCAGCCCTCGTAGCAATCGCCACGCGAGCATTTTTACAAATAGGTGTGTTGCAAACTTTGCAGAACACATATGTTGGGAAAAGCCGGACAAATGAAATGTATTGCTGTCAAAATGGTGAACAGGAGTAAATTCACTTCCGCAAGAGTGGCTGCTTAAAATAGCAATTCTGAGCTTTTCAGTCGGATTTTGAGGGAACTGGCATTACTGATCAAAATAGACGCATCTGAACTATCAATAAATAGAAAAAAAACAATAACAAAGCATGCTCCCTTTACGGGAACATTCACTGGCTCTGTTCCACACTTGTATGGAGTTTTGGACCGAGACAGTAAATTTCAAAAGTGTTCTTGTAGTTCAAAGTTGTGGCCGTTTTAAGACTTAAAGGCTAAAGGGAATGTTCCACATCTTTAAATGTGAAGCTTTCCCCTTAAATGGCGTGTGTTAGTCGAATTGTAATTTTTTTGTGCACGTAGGATTGCCGGGCATTTTGATTTATATCGATTGCTATCCTTTAACTCTATGAGTTCGCTTCCATTGGTCAAATATTTCAAGTGTCCCTAGGTTTGTGCTGGAAGCACAAAGTTATCCGATGACCCCAAAATGTTGTGTTTTTTTTCATCACTTACTTACCGTTCATATCGCAAACGTAGCGTTAGCGTCAGTGAATGGTCTTCCGATAAGGGAACTCGTCAGCACTGGTAGCAAATTTCGAACACCACGACTGCGACTCTTGTGCAAACAACGCATTTGCTTACACCTTTACTGAAGAATTGAGGCGAGGCATTATTAGCACGATTGACGGATGGAATAATTGCTCCGACTGGCGTCATCGGCTGATGTGTTGGTTTGCACAATCTAACATACCAGAGAAGGATATTAATCCAAACAATTAATCCATCCGGAACGTATTTACTTCCATCGAAGGCCCTAGCACTAAACGTGTCACCGGCGGGCCGAATTCCGCTGATTCGACTGATGACGTCACAAGTGTACTCGGCTTGCAATAGCGAACGGCCGACACATGCCTACCGCAGTTTGTTGAGCTTTTTGAACGAGTTAATACTGTGGGCCTTTGAATATTTTTGGTTGAAATAAAAGAAGATTGTTTGTTCTCCGAGAAGACCATAATATCAGCTCCACAGCTTATTATTCCGCGATTGGCTCGCGCCCAAGCCAGGCGCCTATGGCTGGAAAGCCGGGTAACAGAGTGTCACTCAGTTTTCTCGGGAGCAAATTGCCTAATTGGAACAAAGTTATGCGCTAACTGAAATATGTTGTGGATGCAGCTTACAAAACTACAAACGAGAAATCCCCGTGAAAGGAAAGCTGAAGGTAAGGTCAGAGATCTCCAGACTTTCTTCACGTGGTAGCCTACAGGGGATGGGCCTAATGGAGCGTGTTTTGTCTTTTTTAAATGTATATGCTTTCTGGCTAAGTTATAATGCTGTGTTCCTCACGTGTCGATGTCATGATGGGATCAGGTCAAGATCATGCCATAGGTCAGCCTGGAAACTTGCTTAATTCATGTGAGTAATGCTGTATTTCAATGTTTTAAACAATATACACACATACATACATATATATATATATATATATATATATATATATATATATATATATATATATATATATATATATGAAGGTGTGTGTGTGTGTGTGTGTGTGTGTGTGTGTGTGTGTGTGTGTGTGTGTGTGTGTGTGTGTGTGTGTGTGTGTGTGTGTGTGTGTGTGTGTGTGTGTGTGTGTGTGTGTGTGTGTGTGTGTGTGTGTGTGTGTGTGGTGTGTGTGTGTGTGTGTGTGTGTGTGTGTGTGTGTGTGTGTGTGTGTGTGTGTGTGTGTGTGTGTGTGTGTGTGTGTGTGTGTGTGTGTGTGTGTGTGTGTGTGTGTGTGTGTGTGTGTGTGTGTGTGTGTGTGTGTGTGTGTGTGTGTGTGTGTGTGTGTGTGTGTGTGTGTGTGTGTGTTTGAACTGCGAGTTTCTAATCCTTCAGAAGTCAGAGCTAAAGACATAGTGGTGGTTGAGGCATGCCGTTCCAAGTTGCCGCGGCACGGTAGGGAAAGGCTCGCTTGGTGACTGCTAATCGGCACCTGGGCAGGTGGAGACACATTGACGTGGAGGACCAGTCTCCCTAAGTGAAAGGGAGGAACGCGGCCTGAAAGGAGGTTGGACGCCCGGGCGATTCTTTGCATCTAAGGGCTTTGATTACTTTTAAGCACGTCCCTCTATTTCACCAAGTCATCAATCTGGAGTCAGCCTAGAGATTCCAGAGCCGGGGGCATTTGCTGGCTGTTTTTTTTGCCTTCAGCACAAACCTGGCGGCAAAATTCAAAGCTTTTTGGATCCTGTACACCTGACAATCACGCCACCCCATGCGCATAGACAGTAAGTTATGTGTGGAAAATGTAGGTTTTGGTGATAAGTGTGAGAAAATCAGGTGTAAAGTAATGCCTGAGACGGTACAGTGAGACTATAATTTCGTACCATTTTTGTACAACTTTGTTGCCATTGCTGCCAGTATCTACAGTTTGGTCAGAATAACTGCAGGGTGTCTTTTTGGAAAACCGAACAGACTAGAAACACTCCCATTAACTGACCACCAACCCATTCGAATTCCCATGACCCATCTCTTATCGTTGCCGGCTTAGTCCAAAGGTCAGGTTTTGACAAGGTAAGGCAAAACCTTGGGCCCAAGGGCCTAACATTTTGCCGCTTGGTAATGGGTGCTGCCAAAGGCATGGCATTCATAGGTGTGACAACTTACGATACCTGTTCGTTTCCTCAGTTACCCGCGGCAACCGTGCGTTGTTCGCATGGTGCATCGACAGGGCTACACTGTGCTGGAATGCGCCGCGTGCCGCCCGAGCGCGGTGGTGACTAGGCCGCCGGCGCAGGCTTAGCAGAGCTCCGAACACGGGCGGGCAGGGCCTGGGCGGGGCCGTCGGCGAAGGCCGTGTTTATTGTCATGTCGTGAAGCCGGCTCATTATCAGTGATTTGTGAGCATACATTTTCTTACTTTCCACTTTGCGCGCCAGCCGTCCAGGGTCGGTGGGATTTCCCCAGCGGAGCGTGGAACGGCGAGCAAGCCGGGCATAGCCGGGAATTCCCCGTTTAACCGAAGACGACCATTAGGTCGAGAGGGGCCTGAGAGCTGGAAGCGGACCCCCCCCCCCCCCCCCCGCCCCTCCCCCGACGCTCCAGCCGATCGGCCCGCATCAACAAGGCGACGCCAGGTGCCCCCCGGAACGGCCATAACGGCGGCCCCTCTGTCAAAGTGGTCCAACGCACCAAGATACAAAGAGGCGACAGCCAGGTGACCGGCGACGCAACACGCGCACAGGAATGTGCAGATAACATGTGAGGAGCTTGCCGCTTCGCCCCAGGAACCCCGCCTCGCCGGCGCCGCCGTCGCTCCAGCTGGCATCAAGCGCCACGCCGCGTGGGAACTGGGCTAGAGGGAAACGCGCAGGGCCCACCCGAGGCGAGAGCGGGCGGGCCTTGCGTCGTCGCCAGCGACGCCACACCCGAGATCTGGCCCAGGGGCTCGTTGGGGCCGGACTCTGGAAGCAGCGCAGGACGGCCCGCCGACACATTGGACGGGGGGGCGAGGCGGCAAATCTATTGGGGCACGTAAGAAAACGAGGGCTGGCCGACCCAGCTGGAAGGGCCCACCAGAAAAGACGAAGAGTCTCGGGGAAAGTCACGACGGAGAGTCCGGGGAAGGCGCGAAAGTGAAGGTGAGCGTGGAGAGTCCAGAGAGGACGGAGTCTCCCGGGGAGTTCCGAGGAGCGAGGAGCGAGGAGAAGTGGTGGTGACAACCAGGCGGCGACATCTGGCCCTGTGTACAACGGGACACCGGTGCCAACATGCACGTGTGAATCCGCAGGCTGTTGTCCCTTTCCCTACCGGGCCATGAACGCTCCTGTGTCCCTTGGCCCCTCCCTACCGGACGGGCGCGGGCCACGGCCACCCTCCCGTCAAGTTAGGGGGGGGGGGGGGGGGGCGCTGGCCATGCGACCCTCCCGGACGGGCAATATGGTTCGAGCCCACTTCCATAATTAAGGAAGGAGGTAGGGGGACGTGACAGGTCACGTAGTTCGTCTATGTCTCAGTGATCTGGTAAATACAGGCAGCGGTCTGCGTGTTAAATGGTTTGGCGTGGAAGCGAGGCTGGAGTGATTCGGTCAGGCGGCGACAGGACACTCGCACCCGGCGTGGGGGGCATGGTGACCGAGGCCATGAGCATGCGCTTCGGCGCGACGGGTTGCCCGTTAGCCCGCACCGAGGCTATCCTGATTCATAACTAAAACAACCACCTCACCTCACATACTACACTTCAGGTGTGTTTCTGTTCTCGGACACATCAACAGATGACACATCAACCGCGACCATTATTTCCTGTTATATTACCGGCTGCGTCAAAATGATGATCCACGCGCGAGACTGTCGTCTGATGGATGTCTGCGATGTCTGCTCTTTCATCCGAAAAATGAAACAGTTTTTGTCATTTTTGAACCCCATTACAAAATCAGATGCCACCAGGGTTGTATTCGAGGCGTACCAAGAATGTTTTGTTCTGCGTGACGTCGCGTAGAATCTGTGCCTGCCGGACGCGTTCGCAGCGCGACACGATTTCTGTTCACATCTTCGTAACTTAAGTGCACGCGAGATCCAAACATTCACGTTCGGACGTACTACGCGTATTCCGAACAATGCAAACAGCAAATAATGCTGTTTGCAGCGTATAATACACCTTTTCATTTGCTGTTGCAGGTCCGGGGTGTGCACATTGGTTTGCAATTGAACTTCAAGCGTAAATATCTCTCTTACTTTAACCAAACGGCGGAAGAAGATTCCGTGCGTGCGGCGAAGTCTCTACGTAACGGCGCGTACATGTTTGTCGTTCGGATTGCAGCGAACATCAAAAGGCGTAGCATCTATTGAGACAGCAGTGGCATATATTCTTTGTCGTCCAGATGGCTGCGAATACACCCCAAATCTCGCTTTTGCTGCTCATGCTGAAAAAATACGAGAGCTTTTCGTAACTGTAATCGTGCATCGCACAGCCACCAAAGGTCAGTCACACGTTCAAAAAAATGTCATACACATTGATAACAGTACATAACTATCCTACAATGAAATGTAATGCATGAATATATATATATATATATATATATATATATATATATATATAATCATGATGTCACTTGCTAGGGTTAAATGAGATTGCTGACAAGACCACGAGGATTAGTAGCTATGTTATGACGAGATATGCTATTACATTAAAAAACATTTTAGTTACCTTGGAAGGAATGAGAGTTCTAGTTTTTGATACGTATACGTATACACTCACAGATGCATATACGCTCACAATTAAGTTGTCAATGCGATCCGTTAATCACAAAATTTGTTGTTGGAATATATGGGTGAGCTATGCACCCGTCTGAGTTGATATCTTCAGTAAGAATCTTTGTGGCTATTTAATGATAATTTCCATTTGATTGGCTTTCAATACAATCTGTGTGAGGTGGCAAACTTGAAAATCCGGTCCGGTCCTAATCCATGCTGTGGAAATTTCTGATCTGGTTTTATCTGGCCCGCGTATGCATCTTTAACCCGTAGATCGATCCAATACTTAAGTGCGCTTATGGTGCTGCATTTTCAGCCAGGCTCCCTTAAAGATTAGCTGCTGAAATGCACCCTGGACAGGCTCGACGTTTTCCGAGAACTGGTGGCGACGCTGCTGGTTCCAGGGGGAATACCGGACTAGAGTTGCACAGCTGGAATTTAAAACAGTACCTATGCTTCATGGTTCCTTCATGGTTCAGGATGCGTTCCTGGTGGCGAGGTTGGCTCACAAATTGCAGTTTAGCTAAGGCAGCATTCAACTGGCAGACAAGAAGGTGCATCCAGGTGCAGCCAACACCTGCAGCGCGGCGCAGTTTATCATCTCTCACAGCCCTACCGGTCATCCAGTCTCATCTTCCCTCGCGTGCCCCGACCTTCCGGTACGTTCCCCGCACTCCCCACAGGTGGCGCCGCGCGCGGCGTGATCAAGGCTACCTCCAGCGCTGCGCAGTACACTTCGCGCGGGGTTCTGACAATAGTTGCCCCGTCCCTACACAACAGCACGTCGCGGTTTGTCAGTGCGCAGAACGGCCGTCAAATACCAGGCAACACCTGTCACAGCTGCGGCCCGGTTGCCGTTATTGCATAAAGCCAAGCCGACGGCGCGGCGCGACCAGAGTTCAGCCATGTTCCGCGACACGACCGCGGCCCTGGCAGCAGGGGTGGTGGTGCTTCTGGTGGTGATGACAAACGTCGCCTCGGGTAAGCGTGCGTCTTGTACATGTGGGGAGACACGTCGTCTTAGTCGAGGATTGGGCACGAGTTATGGCTTGGTAATTTGTCCTGCTGGGAAAACCTACAGCCGTTGACGTTGGTATCTCTCATTCGTGTGGGAACATTAGTATTACTTTTCACTGCACTGGTAAAATGACAAAGCTACATGCGCAATGCCTCTTAAAGGGACTGCCTCACGTTTATATGGAGGTTTGAACTTGCACAGTCATTTTGGAGACGTTTTAGTGCCGTTCATAATCTTACCCTTCTTAAGACCTAAGCCTCTCTAGTTTCTGGGCAACACGCCCGTGAAAATGGGGTAAGGTGTATCGAAAAGACTATTTCAAAGTTGCCTGGGCAATTATGACGCGATAATAACGTCATTTGAATCCTGCCATTCCGTAAGCTTTGCGGCGAACAAGGCCAATAAAAACCGTAGTCGCGTCGTTCATATCTGGCGTTCGTGGGCACGATTGCCAGATACAACGGTCGTCAATTGGCTGCTAATCACCGCAGTGTAAGATGTGGTGACGTCGGCCAGCCATGACGCATCGAGGAGTACAATAACTGGGCAGAGAATTGTGCTGTCTAGAGCAGTCTTTCCATTTAAAAAGTATACCAATAGTTATGAGTGATGTTGTTTTCTCATATCTGATGGTTCTCTCAATGTCCTCAAATGGGAAACATTCCATCTGAAAGCAGTGTTCCGTTTTCCTATGGGGTTTTGAACTGAACTAGCCATCTTGAAGATCATTCAGTGCAGTTTATAGCCCTGCCCTTCTCAAGACCTAAACCCCTGCAGTTTCTGAGCTACGCGCCCGCGAAGACGCGGACAGTATTTCGGGGAAACTATTTCCAAGTCACCAAGCCATTCATGACGTCATAATAACGTTATTCAAATCCTGCCATTTCATAAGTATTTATGTTCAATATATATATACACTATATATACATATATATATATATATATATATATATATATATATATATATATATAGGGCATACTGTAGTGCATTTCAATATGTCTGGTATATTTCTACTTTGTAACTCCAGTTTTACACTGAACTTTGTTCTACCCGGCATCTATTGCCTTGATCGACACCCTCCTTCCGATTGCAGGCGCGTCCACGACTGACGTCATCTGCCACTACGACGACATCGGTCCTACGGTGCGGTGCCGCCCTGTGCCTGACGCCTGCCACAGTCATGCGGAGTGCGGCCCCGGCTACGGCTGCTGCTATTACGTGTGCAACAAGTCATGCCGCCCCACCTGTTCGGCCCAGTGTGAAGCGGGCACACGCTGCACACTGGACGCGGGCGGCACCACAGCCTCCTGTCAACCGTTCGTTCCGATCTATCGCTGAATCGTATGGCGCTAAAGCTGAACTTGAACGGTGCATGTCAAGGCTGCTGTCGTTATGCGATCGCGATGGGGATCTGATCGGAGGTTAGACGGAACATATTGCTGACCTGCCTCCGTGTCCACCAGTGAGAGGCTGCGAGTATTTGCAACGCGTGTGTAGAATGTAGCTGCACAACAAGAGTGAATAATATGGGCTTAATTTGATTTTCACAGTGGGTTAGTGCACTGACATTTTCTAAGATTTCTAGTGACCGTGTGAGTTTTCAATATATACCTTATTATCCGACAAGGAAATGGTTTACATGACATTTCATCAACGATCAAGACCGAAGCTGCGTGTATCCAACTAAGAATGAGTTATGTGAGACTCGACAACATTTTTTGGCCACGCCTTCAATACTCCCACATTATAGGACAGTATCCTACAGCATAGCCACCCACGAGGATCGTTTGAGGGCGTTTTACGCAGGCTGCGCCATTTTTACTTACGTTAGTACTATGAAGAACAATGCGGGCTTTGGGGATCATTTAATTTAAGCATCATTCATCGTCGATCATGTTTGAGTTTGTTAGCTGTTTTAGTACGGCATAGCTAAGAAGAGGGACGCAGATGAACAGGGCGAAGCCAAAATGTGGGAATTTGTTTTGTCGTATGTGCGTCAGACATGCCAACGAATGGTTTCAAAAGCTTCGAAAAGTTTCGGAAAGAATAGATCTGACATACGTGTCCATAGAAAAAACCGAATCTTGATCGTAGACAGCCAAACGCTATGTTAGCAGAAAATTCGTCTTTACATTTGTTTTTGGGATGTCTGCAAAACGTCTGTGTACGAAAATTGCCGTCAAAAGCTGGACAGCTGCAACATAAATGCTGTCTGCATTCTTGTGCGGAGACGCGCGCAGATTCAGAAGATTGTTAATCTACGCGCATCAACGAATCAGATTAGTCCAGACGTTTTTTTGCGGAAATGGCGTGGTTGTGCCTCATGTTAGAATAAATGTACATGTACTTTTTCACCGTTTGATGACCGTGGTATGCCTTAAGAACGCCCACATGACCGACCCAAGGAATCAGCTCTTGCACGCCGCCGTGCGACCGACGAGAGCCCGGCGATGTCGCGAAGGATGTCTTTGGATCAGCGTTTTTGTCGTTATCAACATTGGTTACGTCATAGAACATGCGTACATTAAATGCAAATTTGTGCACACATTCAGTGCGCAAATTCTAGCGAATTCACTATACGTAAGTAAAGCATGACGGCCCTATCAGAAACGCATGCATTTCGGCACCCGCAGCTACAAAAAAAGCATCGTAAGCCATGTTATTGTAAGCTGTGTTGTTATGAATCTAATTGGAACATGTTTTTAGCGGCGTTGAAAAAGGAGTTGAGACCGCATGATTGGGGTCAATATTCCTGTGCACGTTGCGCACATCACACCAAAGATCACATTCCTTTTGCGAAAAAGGCGCGTCTGAAGCTCATCGGCGGCATCTGAAATAAACAACACTGTTCTATTTACGCTTATTTCAGTAGCTCGATGAATCCGGTAAATTCCGTGCCTTCTGTCTAGGTCAAGGCCTCCTTGCCATTCAGGCTTCAGGGGCATGTTTTCACATTGGAAACTCCGTCATTCTGGCTCTGAGAGCCCATTCCCATGCCTAAAAGGAATGTTTCATGTTTTGAAAATCCTGTCGTTCTGACTCTGAGAAACCCATTGCCAAGCGGGGATGAGGTCAAGGCCGCGATTGCATTGGTTGCAGCCTCTGCAACAATGAGGACCTCGCGTCACTCATGGGCCGACAGGGCCTAATACAGGTCCTTGTCGGTAAGGGTCCCTGACCGACCAGGAGAACATTTACTGAGCAGGGTCGGCAAATGGACCCAAATGCCTGAGGATCTCTTGTGTTGGTTAGGGCTGTCTGCCAATGGAAGCGGATATGAGAGCTCAGATGAGAGTCTAGCGGATTGATGAGCTCAGATGAGAGTCTACAATGGACATGAGGAAGCCCATAGGGTGTCGGGCCAGGTCCCCCATTGCGGAGTAGGGTGCCTTCCGCGCCATTTCAGCTAACGGCCTGTTAAGCCGAATTAGGATATCTGTGCCAGTTATTGGACCGCAGTAAGAGATATTGTTGCGACAATGAGGACTACTGCGTCAATCTAGAACCAACTGCCCGGCGAGAGTCTCGGTCCCGGTCAGGGAAAGGACCAATGCAGGATGCATTCCTTTAAGTGCCTCCAGGTCAATCAGGGGGACCCGCCACCGTGTCATCAGACTGACAACTGGTATGCACCCCACCGTGGGACGCATTGGACTTTCAGCCCTTGGCCGGGAACGATAATGTCCCCTTAGTATGCACGCACGTGGCTCCTAGCCCAGAAAAGGCGAGGTGTCTCATTAGTGTTCAAAAGAGTGAATCAAAATGAGGTCGGAGAATAAAAAAGCCAGCGCATGTTTGCCAGGGAACGTTAATCCTTTTACACCATCTACTTATTGAACAAGTTACCTGAGAAATTTTAAGCCTGTGCACTCGCAATCTAAGGAGCAAGAACGTAAGCACCACGCAGCGGGTGCGCGCGTGCGAACGACCGTCGTGACAAATGCCTCCGAAAGTCTTCCAAAATCCATTCAGACCACTCAAACCTGAGGCTGCCGGATGTGTTTTACCGTTTTAGTTGAGTTTTGTCCTATGGAATGAATAATAGCTACAGCAACATACAACTTAGAGGTTCTCTCTTAACTCTTTCAGTTCCATCAAAAGTTTACGGGGCTGTAACTGCCAATCCGCCCCCATTACCAACTGCAAAACCGCACAAGTGAAATATCTGCCAAAACTACCTCTTTAAATGCGAAATGATGCTTTGAAGTGTTTACAGGGCACTCATTTCTATAAGTCATCATCTTTATCTGCTCGTTGGCCGCCACCGGGTACTAATAGCGTCAGGTCCGACGACGCGCGTCCTCTGGAGACTGCAACGCTGGGCGACGGGGTTTTTATTTCCAAGCTCGCGAGCGCGCGGGTTCAGAATTGTGCTACATTGTTTTGGGAATCGTTTCTGACTGAAGTTGATATTGTCAGACGGACAAAGCGTGGACATGTCAATATAATTTTTGACCCAATTTCAATCCACAACCATCGTTCACGGAGTCCTAAATATTTCTGCAGAGCCCAGAAAATAATCTGGCAAAGCCTCTGAGTTCTATTGGTTTAGAAAAAGTACACTTAACCATTGTGAAATGAAATGCGCCAGTGGTTGATTTCATGCGGTCATTTTACGGCCACTTCTTTCGGGTAATGCATTTCAAAATATGAATAAAATGAAATCTGCTGGTAGCGCCTCTGGCTTATGTTCCAGTTTAAGGCGGGAAATGAATTAAACGGAGAAAATCGTGTCCCCTTGAAATTTAATGGACTGCACTGGCTTTTTTTTTGGAAGGAGCCTTTCACTACCTGGGGCCATTTGTCAACACTGCACCCATTCTCCCTTCTTACCAATCCTCTGCTTGCTCCTCTGCTCCACATCTCGATCTCTAAGGATCTGTCTGCACATTTACGGAGGGAAACGCGTTTCGAGTGCAAATTACAGCGCTGATGCTAATGGGCCCTTTTCGTTTTTGGCTGGACAGCGAAAGTGCAGCTGATCCCAGATAAACGCCAGATATCCATCCAGCTGCAAGCAGGAGCAAAGGCTACTTTTGCTTTTAATATGTGTGTAGAGTAGCTTCTCGTAGTATCAAGACCTTCCTCATAAGTTGGGTTGGGGGAGGGGCTGATGGTACCTATTGCTGCCGTTGCTGTATTGCTGCAAACATTGTTGGCAACCCATCCCTATAAGGTATGCGCATAAGTAATATTTGGCAAAGGAACAGGACGTGTGAAGTAGAGCACTTCACGGATTCAATTTTCAGGATTCGGTACAGTCTAGTCCAGCTAGTTCAGATCCAACCTCCCCGCCGATCTACTTTTCCAAATTTATCAATTCAATGGTGGTAGGTGGTAGTCGTGGATGGTGCCTATTGCTGCCGTTGCTTTATTGCTGCAAACATTGTTGGCAACCCACGTCTATAAGACATGCGCATAAGGAATATTCACCAAAGGAACAGGACGTGTGAAGTAGAGCACTTCTCGGATTAAATTTTCAGAGTCCGGTGCAGCCCGGTCCGGCTAGGTCAGATCCCCGACATTCTGGCTTTCCGAGATATATCAAGCCAATTTAGTTCGCTCCAACTTACCAGAACAAATTTATCAAGTGAATCCGTGCGAATCGACTTTCCATGGACGACTTTCAAAAAAGTTACAGCAAATTCGGTTCGTCTGAGTGTCTTGAATTGAAGTTTATTGCTCTTTTCCATTTCAAAGGGTCATAAGTTGCCACAGGCCAATGGGTGTTAAGATTTTTGTAGCTTGCGACATTTTGGGAACGCAATTCTGCATGAAGACCAGAGCAAACAAGGATCATCATCATATTTATGAAATCCCAGATTTTTTGTCCAATAACTTAAAGCATCATCATGTCACAAGGGCAAATCGCTTCAGGTCTCAATAACCTGAAGGTGTGGGCACATTTCCTAGCAATTGCAGCCCGCAGGTTAGGTGCAACATGCCCACACATACCACTCGACAATCTCAGCGGCACCCAATTCACAAACGCGAGACTGCTTGCTCTTTCATCTGAAAGAATGAAGCAGTTTTCGTCATTTTTGAACCCCATTACAAAATCAGATGCCACCAGGGTTGTATTCGAGGCGTACCAAGAATGTTTTGTTCTACGTGACGTCATGTAGAATCTTTGCCTGCCTGACGCGTTCTTAGCGCGACACGATTTCTGTTTACATCTTCGTAACTTGAGTACACGCGAGATCCAAACATTCACGTTCGGACGTACTATGCGTATTCCGAACAATGCAGACAGCAAATAATGCGGTTTGCAGCGTATAAGCACCTTTTCATTTACTGCTGCAGGTCCGGGTTTGTGTTCATTGGTTTGTAATTGAGCTTGACGCGTAAATATCTCCCTTACTTTAACCAAACGGAGGAAGAAGATTCCGTGCGTGCGGCGAAGTCTCTACGTAACGGCGCGTACATGTTTGTCGTTCGGATTGCAGCGAGCATCAAAAGGCGTAGCATCTATTGAAGCACCAATGGCATAGATTCTTTGTCGTCCAGATGGCTGCGAATACGCCCCAAATCTCGCTTTTGCTGCTCATGCTGAAAAAATACGAAAGCTTTTCGTAACTGTAATCGTGCATCGCACAGCCACCAAACGTCACAGTCAGACCTTCAAAAAAAAATGTCATGCACATTGATAACAGTGCGCAACCATCTTACAATGAAATGCGATGCATGAAATATATAGCATGATGTCACTTGCTAGGGTTATATGAGATTGCTGACAAGACCACGAGGATTAGTAGCTATGTTATGACAAGATATGTTATTACATTAGAAAACATTTTAGTTACCTTGGAAGGAAGGAGAGTTCTAGTTTTTGATACCTATACGTATACACTCACAGATGCACATATACCCACAATTAACTTGGCAATGTGATCTGTTCATCAACAAATTTGTTGTTGGAATATATGGATGAGCTAGGTACGGTTCTGAGTTGATATCTTCAGTACGCATTTTTGCGACTATTTCAGTGATAATTTCCATTTGATTGGTTTTCAACACAAGCTGTGTGAGGCCGCAAAATTGAAAATCCGGTCCGGTCCTAATCCATGTTGCCGTGGACATTTCTGATCCGGTCTTATCTGGCCCGCGGATGCATCTTCAACCAGTAGATCGATCCAATACTTGAAGGGCGCTTATGGTGGTGCCTTTTCAGCCACGTTCCCTTAAAGATTAGCTGCAGAAATGCAGCCAGACAGGCTCGTCGTTTTCCGAGAAACTGGTGGCGACGCTGCTGGTTCCAGGGTAAATACCGGATTAGAGTTGCACAGCAGGAATTTCCAACAATACCGATACTTCATGGTTTCTTCATGGTTCATGATGCGTTCCTGGTGGCGAGGTTCGCTCACAAATTGCAGTTTAGCTAAGACAGCATTCAACTGGCAGACGAGAAGGTGCATCCAGGTGCAGCCAATACCTGCACCGCGGCGCAGTTACGTCATCCATCACAGCCCCACCACTCATCCAGTCGCGTCTGCCCTGACGTGCCCCGACCTTCCGGTATGTTCCCTGCACTCCCCACAGGTGGCGCCGCGCGCGGCGTGATCAAGGCTGCCTCCAGCGCTGCGCAGTACACTTCGCGCGGTTCTGACAGAAAAGTTACCCCGTTCCTGCACAACAACGCGTCGCGGTCTGTCGGTGCGCAGAACGGCCGTCAAATACCAGGCAGCGCTTGTCACGGCCGCGACCCGGCTGCCGTCATTGCATAAAGCCAAGCCGACGGCGCGGCGCGAGCAGAGTTCAGCCATGTTTCGCGACACGACCGCGGCCCTGGCAGCATGGGTGGTGGTGCTTTTGATGGTGACGGCGAACGTCGCCTCGGGTAAGCGTGCGTCTTGTACATGTGGGGAGACGCGTCATCTTTGTCGAGGATTGGGTACGGGTGATGGCTTGGTAATTTGTCCTGCTGGGAAACCTACAGCCGTTGATGTTCGTATCTCTCATTCGTGTGGAAACATTAGTATTAATTTTCACTGCACTGGTATATTGACAAAGCTACATACACAATGCCTCTTAAAGGGACTGCCTCACGTTTATATGGAGGTTTGAACTTGCACAGTCATTTTGGAGACGTTTTAGTGCCGTTCATAATCTTGCCCTTTTTAAGACCTAAGTCTCTCTAGTTTCTGGGCAACACGTCCGTGAAAATGGGGTAAGGTGTATCGAAAAGACTATTTCAAAGTTGCCTTGGCAGTTATGACGCGATAATAACGTCATTTGAATCCTGCCATTCCGTAAGCTTTGCGGCGATCAAGGCCAATAAAAACCGTAGTCGCGTCGTTCATATCTGGCGTTCGTGGGCACGATTGCCAGATACAACGGTCGTCAATTGGCTGCTAATCATTGCAGTGTAAGATGTGATGACGTCAGCCAGCCATGACGCACCGAGGAGTACATTAACTGGGCAGAGAATTGTGCTGTCTAGAGCAGTCATTTCCATTTAAAAAGTGTACCAATAGTTATGAGTGATGTTGTTTTCTCATATCTGATGGTTCTCTCAATGTCCTCAAATGGGAAGCATTCCATCTGAAAGCAGTGTTCCGTTTTCCTATGGGGTTTTGAACTGAACTAGCCATCTTGAAGATCATTCAGTGCAGTTTATAGCCCTGCCCTTCTCAAGACCTAAACCCCTGCAGTTTCTGAGCTACACGCCCGCGAAGACGTGGACAGTATTTCGGGGAAACTATTTCCAAGTCACCAAGCCATTCATGACGTCATAATAACGTTATTCAAATCCCGCCATTTCATAAGTCTCTATGTTCAGTATATGTAGGGCATACTGTAGTGCACTTCAATATGTCTGGTATATTTCTACTTTGTAACTCCAGTTTTACACTGAACTTTGTTCTACCCGGCATCTATTGCCTTGATCGACACCCTCCTTCCGATTGCAGGTGCGTCCACAACTGACGTCATCTGCCACTACGACGACATCGGTCCTACGGTGCGGTGCCGCCCTGTGCCTGACGCCTGCCGCAGTCATGCGGAGTGCGGCCCCGGCTACGGCTGCTGCTATTACGTGTGCAACAAGTCATGCCGTCCCACCTGTTCGGCCCAGTGCGAAGCGGGCACACGCTGCACACTGGACGCGGGCGGCACCACGGCCTCCTGTCAACCGTTCGTTCCTATCTATCGCTGAATCGTATGGCGTTAAAGCTGAACTTAAACGGTGAATGTCACGGCTGCTGTCATTATGCGATCGCGATGAGGATCTGATCAGAGGTTAAACGGAACATATTGCTGACCTGCCTCCGCGTCCACCAGTGAGAGGCTGCGAGTACATGCAACGCGGGTGTAGAATGTAGCTGCACAACAAGAGTGAATAATATGGGCTTCATTGGACTTTCACAGTGGGTTAATGCACTGAAATTTTCTAAGATTTCTAATGACTGTGTGAGTTTCTAATATATACCTTGTTCTCCGACAAGGAAAGGGTTTACGTGACATTTCATCAACAATCAAAATCCGTGCGTGCATCCAACTAAGAATGAGTTATGATGTGAGACTTGACTACATTTTTTGGCCATGCCTTCAATACTCCCACATTATAGGACAGTATCATACAGCATAGTCACCCACGAGGATCGCTTGAGGGTGTTTTACGCGGGCTACGCCATTTTTACGTACATTAGTACTATGAGGAACAATGCGGGCTTCGGGGATCATTTAATTTAAGCATCATTCATCGTCGATCATGTTTGAGTTTGTCAGCTGTTTTAGTACGGCATAGCTACCAAGAGGGACGCAGGTGAACAGAGCGAAGCCCAAAATGTGGGAATTTGTTTTGTCGTATGTGCGTCAGACATGCCAACGAATGGTTTCAACAGCTTCGAAAAGTTTCGGAAAGAATAGATATGACATACGTGTCCATAGAAAAAAACCGAATGTTGATTGTAGCTAGCCAAACGCTATGCTAGCGGAAAATTCGTCTTTATATTTGCTGTTGGGATGTCTGCAAAACGTCTGTGTACGAAAATTGCTGTCAAGAGCTGGACAGTTGCAAAATAAATGTTGTCTGCTTTCTTGTGCGGAGACGCGCGCAGATTCAGAAGATTGTTAATCTACGCGTATCAACGAATCAGATTAGTCCAGACGGCTTTTTTTGCGGAAATGGCGTGTTTGTGCCTCATGTTAGAATAAATGCACATGTACTTTTTCACCGTTTGATGATCGTGGTATGCCTTAAGAACGCCCACATGACCGACCCAAGGAATCAGCTCTTGCACGCCGCCGTGCAACCGACGAGAGCCCGGCGATGTCGCGAAGGATGTCTGGATCAGCGTTTTTGTCGTTATCAACATTGGTTACGTCATAGAACATGCATACATTAAATGCAAATTTGTGCACACATTCAGTGCGCAATTCTAGCGAATTCACTATACGTAAGTAAGCATGACGGCCCTATCAGAAACGCATGCATTTTCGGCACCCGCGGCTACAAAAAAAGCATCGTAAGCCATGTTATTGTAAGCTGTGTTGTTATGAATCTAATTGGAACATGTTTTAAGCGGCGTTGAAAAAGGAGTTGAGACCGCATGATTGGGGTCAATATTCCTGTGCACGTTGCGCACATCACACCAGAGAGCACATTCCTTTTGCAAAAAAGGCGCGTCTGAAGCTCATCGGCGGCATCTGAAATAAAACAAACACTGTTCTATTTACGCTCATTTCAGTAACTCGATGAATCCGGTAAATTCCGTGCCTTCTGTACGGGCCAAGGCTTCCTTGCCATCCAGGCCTAAGGGGCATGTTTCACATTTGAAAACTCCGTCATTCTGGCTCTGAGAGCCCATTCCCATGCCTAAAAGGAATGTTTCACGTTTGAAAATCCCGTCGTTTTGGCTCTGAGTGCCCATTGACAAGCGGGGATGAGGCCAAGGCCGCAATTTGCATTGGTTGCAGCCTCTGCAACAATGAGGACCTCGCGTCACTCATGGGCCGACAGAGCCTAATACAGGGTCTTTTGTTGGTAAGGGTCCTAACCGGTCAGGAAAACATTTACTGAGCAGGGTCGGCAAATGGACCCAAATGCCTGAGGATCTCTTGTGTTGGTTAGGGCTATCTGCCAATGGAAGCGGATATGAGAGCTCAGATGAGAGTCCACAATGGACAGTGAGGGAAGCCGAAGGGAGTCGGTCAGGCCCCCCCCCCCCCCCCCCCATTGCGGAGTAGGGTGCCTTCCGCGCCATTTCAGCTAACGGCCTGTTAGGCCGAATTAGGGTATCTGTGCCAGTTATTGGACCGCAATAAGAGAGATTGTTGCGACAATGAGAACTACTGCGTCAATCTAGAACCAACTGCCCGGACAGAGGTCCGGTCCCGGTCGGGGATAGGACCAATGCAGGATGCATTCCTTTAAGTGCCTGCAGGTCGATCAGGGAACCCGCCCCCGTGTGATCAGATTGACAACTGGTATGCACCCCACCGTGGGACGCATTGGACTTTCAGCCCTTGGCCGGGAACGATAATGTCCCCTTAGTGTGCACGCACGTGGCTCCTAGCCCAGAAAAGGCGAGGTGTCTCATTAGTGTTCAAAAGAGTGAATCAAATGAGGGTCGGAGAATAGAAAAGCCAGCGCATGTTTGCCAGGGAACGTTAATCCTTTTACACCATCTACTTATTGAACAAGTTACCTGAGAAAATTTTAAGCCTGTGCACTCGCAATCTAAGGAGCAAGAACGTAAGCACCACGCAGCGGGTGCGCGCGTGTGCTAACGACCGTCGTGACAAAATGCCTCCGAAAGTCTTCCAAAATCAATTCAGACCACTCAGACCTGGGGCTGGCGCAATATTTTATCGTTTTAGTTGAGGTTGTCATATGGAATGAATAAATAGCTACAGCAACACACAAATTAGTGTTCCTTCTTCACTCTTTTAGTTCCATCAAAAGTTGGCGGGGCTGTAAATTGTCAATCCGCTCCATTACCAACTAAAAAAATCGCACAAGTGAAATATCTGCCAAAACTGCCTTTCAAAAATGCGAAATGCTAATGCTATGCTGAAAATGCTAATAGCACCAGGGCCGACGACGCGCGTCCCCTGTAGAATGCAATACTAGGCGACGGGGTTTTTATTTCGAAGCCTAGCGAGCGCTCAGGCTCAGAATTATGCTACATTTTGTTTCAACAATCATTTCTGACTGCAGGTTGGACATTCTCAGACGGACATAGCTTAGACATATCGATACAAATTTTGACCCCAATGTCAATACACAACCATCGTTCACAGAGTCCCCAACATTTCTGGAGAACCCAAAACATAATCTGGCGAGGTCCCTGAGTTCCATCTGTTTAGAAAAAGTACACTATAGCGACGGTGGTTGATTCCATGCAGTCATTTTGCGACCACTCCCTTCCAGTAATGCATTTCCAAATATAAACAAAGTGTAATTTGCTGGTAGCGTCTCTGCCTTATGTTTCAGTTTTAAAAAAAGAAACGAATTAATCGGAGAAAATCGTGTCCCATCGAAATGCAATGGATCGAACTCGTTTTTTTTCGGGAGGAGCCCTTGACTGCCTAGGGCCATTTCTCAGTCCTTCATCCCTTCTCCCTTCTTACCAAGCCTCTGCTTGCTCCACTGCTTCCCATGTCGACCTCTGAGGGCAGTTCTGCACATTTTCGCACAGAAACGCGTTTCCGGTGCAAAATTACAACGTTAATGCAAATGGGCAACTCTGTTTTGTTTTTGGCTGAACAGCGAAAGTGCAGCTGATCTCAGATAATTGCCAGATATATATCTAGCTGTAAGCAGGAGCGGAGGCCACCATCGCTTTTAATGTTTGTAGAGTCTTAGTATCAAGACCTTCCCTATAAGCTGGGTTGGGGGAGAGGCAGATGGTACCTACTGCTGCCGTTGTTGTATTGCTGCAACCATTGTTGGCAACCCACCTCTATAAGATAAGCGCATAAGAAATATTCGGTAAAGGAGCAGAACGTACGAAATAGAACACTAAGCGGACTAAATTTTCAGGATCCGGTGCAGTCCGGTCCAGCTAGTTCAGTTCCAATCTCCCAGTCAATCTGCTTTTCCAAGATCTATCAGTCCAATGTAGTCCGCTCCAACCTACCAGAACAGATTAATCAAGTGAATCCGTGCAAATCGACTTTCCATAAACGACTTTCAAAAAAATTACAGCAAATTCGGTTTGTCTGAGTATCTTGAATTGAAGTTGATTGCTACTTTCCATTTCAAAAGGGTCATAAGCTGCCACAGACCAATGGGTGTTAAGATTTTTATAGCTTGCGACATTTTGGGAGCGCAATTTTGCATGGAGATCAGAGCCAACAAGGATCATCATCATATTCATGATATCCCAGATATTTCGTCCAATAATTCAAAAGCATCATCATGTCACAGGAGTCAAATCGCTTCTGGTTTCAATAATCTAATGGTGTGAACACATATCCTAACATTTTCAAGCTCCAGATTAGGTGCAACATGCCCACACATACCACTCGACAATTTCAGCGGCGCCCAGTTCGCAAGCGAACGACGACACTGATCTAGTACGCCTTCTGAGTAATTAAAACAACCACCTCACCTCACATACGACACTTCAGGTGTGTATCTCTTCTCAGACACATCAACAGTTGACACATCAATCGCGACCATCATTTCCTGCTACATTACCTGCTGCGTCAAAATTATGATCCTCGTGCGGGACTGTCCTCTGGTGGATGCCTGCGATGTCTGCCCTTTCATCCGGAAGAATAAAGCAGTTTTCGCCATTTTTGAACCCCATTACGAAATCAGATGCTGCCAGGGTTGTATTTGAGGCGTTCCAAGAATTTTCTGTTCGACGTGATGTTACGTAGAATCTGTCTGCAGGACGTGTACGCAGTGCGACACGATTTCTGTTTACGCGCATGTGAGATACTAACATTCACGTTCAGACGTACTACGCGTATTCCTAACAATGCAGACAGCAAATAATACTGCTTGCAATGTCTAACACATTTTTCATTATCTGTGGCAGGTCCAGGGGTGTGCACACTGGCTTGTAATTGAGCCTGCAGCTTAAATATCTGTCTCACTTTGATCAAAGGGCGGAAGAAGATGCTGGGCGTGTGGCAAAGACTCTACGTAACAGCGGGTACATGTTTGTCGTCCGGATTGCAGCGAACATCAAAAGGCGTAGCATCTATTAAATAAGACGTCAATGGCATAGATTCTTTGTGGTCCGGGTGGCTGCGAGCACACCCCAAATCTTCCTTTTGTTGCTCATGCCGAAAAAAATTAAAAAGCGTCTCTTAACTGTAATCGTACATCGGCACAGGTAACGGTCACAAAGGTTACAAAAGGTCATAAAAGGTCAGAGAAGGCCACATTCACGCCTTCAAAAAAATTGTCATGCACCTTGATAAAAGTACATGACCATCTTACAGTGAAGCATGATGCATGAACATGTATAACACAATGCCACCTACTAGGGTTAAATGGGATTGCTAACAAGACCGGGAGAAATAGGATTTATGTTATGATAGTATATGTTATTCGATTAGACAATACTTAAGTTACCATGGAAGGAATGCGACCTCCAGTTTTCCATGTCAGCATGTATGAATGTCGCTGGCTCACTTTAAGTTGTCAATGTGATCTGTTCATAAAATTTGTTGTTGGAAGATACTGATGAGCTATGTACGCTTCTGGGTTGATATCTTCATCTGGATTTCAGTGACTATTTGGTATTAATTTCATTCGATTGGTTTTCAACACAATCTGTGCGGGATGCCCAATTTGAAAATCCGGTACAGTCCTAATTCGTGTTGTGGAATTAGCCCGGACAGGCTCGACGTTTTCCGAGAAATGGTGGCGGCACTCCTAGCTGCATGGAAAATACCCAATTAGATTGGACAGCAGGAGTTTCCAACACTTCCGACAGTTCATAAACAGGTGAAAGCGCGTTTCCAAAGACATGTTTTGTTGCGAAAGGTATGCTTGAAGTGCGTGATATTTTTGCTTGGTGTTTTGATGAAGCTGGTGAATATTTTGCAGTCGATTTGACAGTACACTCACGACCACACCTGAAAGTAACCCGCTAACACAACTGTGTGATCTGGATCACTTTGGGTCACAATACAATCCTGCTCGGAGTATGAGCCAACGGAACTCTGACCCAACAACGTGCTAATTTAAAGGCGAAAAACTGCTCCACCATTGCTCCTCATTACGCATTTCTCGATTGGCACCAGGATGGCGCCCGCACAAGTTCCGACCAGCCATCGCTTCCAGTAGAGCTCAATTTACTCAAGTTATGCGTCGAACGACGTGCAATTTCCTCCGACGATTGCTGTCTGGTCCACAAACTGGGAACATCGGCCCCGCCCCGACGAATCATTGCTTCGACAAAAATGTCCTGCCCTGTCGCTGACCGAAACCCTGCAGAGTTTTTGTCGGTGTCCTGTCGGTGTTTCTGCGGCGTCCAGCATGCTGATCACCAATCAGCACGGTTACTGCATACAGTGGTGCGCTAAGACACCATGACGAGAACTCCGAGTGGTGTGCGTGCATGCGTGCTTGCTCGCGGTGTGTGTGTGTGTGTGTGGTGTGTGTGTGTGTGTGTGTGTGTGTGTGTGTGTGTGTGTGTGTGTGTGTGTGTGTATGTGTGCGCGTGCGTGCGTGCGTGCGTGTGTGTGTGTGTGTGTGAGCGTGTGTGCACGTGCGCGCGTGTGCGTGGCAGGAAGGGCGGAGACCGCGAGGAATTAAACACCGTACCTCTGGTTTCGCAGGCGCGTAGCTTAACCACTACGCTATCGATACGCATAGTCGGATAGACTATGTCACGCCCACCCTCCGTGGAATTTTTGACATCGATGTTATGATGATGCAAGGAAATAATTCGTTTCAAAAAGAGGTTTGGCGTTCCCACGTTTTGAGACGTTCGTACGTTCTTACCAGTTCAGTGACGCAAACCTTGGTCGTTCCAGTGCCTCAGCTCGAGCGCCTGCCATCTCATTCGCCCATGCCATATTGCGATGGAGTGCTGCCTGAAAGATGGGAGAGGTTTGATGCGACTCCAAAGATTTTCTGGGGATACCTGAACGGAATTTTGTGCTATTGCGCCCATACCTTCAGTGGCCCGTGGGACACCCATTGGGCTCTATTTGCCACCAAAAACGTGCGCCTAGTATTCCTGGTTTCTGAAAATTTGGGTTTTTATAGGAAAACTGCAAGCCGATGTTCGGCCGGTGCGGGTGGTGGCCGGCAGCCGATGATTCTGTGGCCGGCTACTTTTACATTTAAGGGAGTATCCACATTTATATAGGGTTTTGAAATGATATAGCCATCTTAAAGACCTTTCGGCGCCGTTCACAATCCTGCCTTCCAGTCCACGCGCGGGTCAGGCGCTGGGACCCCAACTGCGAGGGCCACGGCGATTCTCGGCCTCGGAGCAGTTTCAATTATGTTCGCCGACGTCGGACCCACGTTATGAAGTGGCTTCCTTGCGTGCTTACCATCGGCGCTTTCGCCGCCTCGCCGATGGTCGACAATACATGGGGCGATTCGCCAGACCACCGGAGCGCGGAGCTCCTCACGAGACAACGCGCGAGCGATTCAGTGAACCCAGCCCAAACGCCCCTGTTTCACGGACGCATTCGAGTTCCCGCTATACCAGAGCTCTCAAGAGGCGCGGGACGCACGCGGCCTCGGTTGCGACGTGGCGACGACCCCACTCGACCCGGCTTCTACCGTGCCTCGAGCTCCTCTTCTCTCGCCTGACGCGTCCCGGCCAGCGCCCCTCCTCTGCAGAACACTCCCTCCTCCCTCTCCAGCCGACATCAGCATTAACAACAGCAAACACTTCAGCACGCCGGGGCACCGCACCACTGCGGGTGGTCGGGTCGCCGCCGTGGTAGGTCGGGTTCAGTGCCGCTGGGGCGGGCTCGAACGGCACTCATTAGCGGGGTCGGCCGCGGAGTGTCGATCGCTCAATGGACCGCCGCAACGCTTTGGATGTGGAGCGTGAGCTCTGCGCCTTTCAGTGTTCAACGCTGGTTGCGTGTCAATGGAGACATTCCATTTTGTGATATTCGGAAGCACTTTAGAGGAGGACTGTTGAGAGAGATTGGCTGATTGTGTACGTATTAGCACATGCCGCAATGCATGCACGCCTTAGTCCGCGGATGGTAGGCCAAAGTGTGCGGACCAGCGACTCTGTGCGATCAACAAGCGCTTCTAGCCGAACTAAGGCGCCTGGCGACACGAGCGTCGCCAGATGCCATCGCCAGAGCCTAATCGCGATCACTGAAGATGCGTTGCCCCGCATGCTCCACGCTGTTTTCTGTGCAACCGACCGATGACTGGAGGGTGCTGCGGGAAGCATGACTCAAAGTATTCTCAGATTGAAGCTGACTCGTCGCATTTCGTGATGCCGGCTAGTCGGGTCAGTGATTGATCTCGAAAAAGCCGTGCGTGGTACATTACGCAGGGTGACAAACTCGTTTTCTCTTGCAAGTATATTCAGAACATGACAAAAATACAGTTTTCTCAATGTCTTTCGGCCATGTAAGCACGTTTTGCGGTAACATACTAGATCTTTCAGAACACATGCATACACACAATATCACGCATCCATGGCACATTGAGATGCAACGGATAATCCTGGTCTACATGTGTGGGAAATGTGCTAGTGCGGAGGTCAGACATAGGGACATAAACATCAAGGAGGTTGCTGACGTCGAGATCACAGTAGGGAACGGGGAGATTTGACCACGTTTTGCACGTCGTCCACATAATAAAGCATGCAAGCGCATTGAACCACAGTGGCATCGGTGCCGGACCACACTGATCCCCCCCCCCCCCCCTGCGTCCGTGACTCATCCACCGCGACCGCCTGGGGTATTTATTAGAAGGACCCCGATATCTCAGGATCTAGATGTTGCAGTTCAGAGACCACGACGGCAACCAAAGTCCTGGTCACTTTCATCACGACAGCGTCCCGTGAGGTCTGTCACGTGGCTGACGACGTAACAGTCGATGGGAAATTCAGAAATCTGAAAACAGCTGACATTTTCGAGAACCTATCGCGCCCCGAATACTGGGTGCACAATTTACATCGTACGCCAGAGAAAGCGAGCGTTAGGCAACACTGCATAGCGCTGTTGACAAAGATGGACTGTTGACAAACGTTAAAAAATCAGGGTCAGCTCGGGATGGGATTAAATCAGGTATAGGTTAGGTCAGCCAACTGCATATGTTTTACATTTATGTTTGCCGGACGACCTTAAGTAATAAGATGATCTGGTAGCACTCGGTTGCAAAGTGTGTGAGCTTAGCGGTTTCTTCATCAACAATGGAAGGTAACGTTAATTCAAGTTCGGTGGCACAAACTGACTTCACACGACTCCTGCTTGTGTTCTCGGCCGCGTTCTCCATCGCAAACGCCGTCCGCAAACTGCAACCTATGACGTCACAGGCAAGCGCATCACAACATTCTCTTCGTCTTGGAGAAAAGTCGCTGGTGTGTGACGTTGATACTTGTGACGTCATAAGTGGTAACCTCACCTGGGTACTTTGTCGATAAAGAACTGGGTCCTGGCGCAGCCTCTACTCGCAAGATGGAGCCTGGCTGACACGCGTTTCAAGTAGCTGATATGCTTCAACAGCATATCAATGCAGAATTTGGCAGGGCTCTTCTGCTGCACAACTGCTCTCCTAGCTGCTCAAATGCGCATGCAAGCTCTCACTGATGACGTTATAGCACCGTGATCTGACGAAAACGGACACCATATCTCAGCAAAAAATTGTCATTAACCTCCCGACCAGCACCTACGGAGACTTTGGTGAGAAAGCCAAGTGCGCCTCGGAGGTTGCCGCAGAAGCCTGGAATGGGTTCTTTCAGCGCCCCAGGCGGGTCGTGTCCTAATGCGCCGTCGCACTTCTGAATAAAGCATGGGCTATTTCAGACAATTAACACCCAAATGGCATCATACGGTGTATACTAACATCAATACATTCATGCATCTTACAGCACGGTCTCTAGGTAAGTTGTGAGTGCCTTTCTGCACACAGATTGACACGCGATGATGCCGTATTATTATTAAACAGGGACCAGGTTCTAGCAACAGCCAAGCTCGGTGGCGGTTGTGAACGCGATCTAACCTTTCGATTAGAGTTTCCAATCTCAGGGTGTGTGAGTTTGTGACCGTTGTGGGCGCAATCTCATCACAGTTGCGCGTGGCAGATGATAGTAGATATCACTCATGAAGAACAGCAACAATCATAAACCCTACTACAAAAACTTGGCATGATAGCATCACGATGATGGCGATACCATAACGCTAGCGCGACATCAAATATACATTAACGTGCTGCTCCATGGGGCTAACGATAACGTGGAATCGCTCAGATCATGTCACGGCGTAACATCATGCGACGTCATGTCATGAGGTGACATGAGTCACATCATGTCATGGAGAGTCACATCAAAGTCACGTTATGGTTTCGCCTCCGTGATCTGGAGTACATGTGCTGGATTCGTAATCGACCGACACTGGTTGTAATTCGTATTTAAGACCGTGCACGCAAAGGGGGGGGGGGGCATACGGGGCCAGACCCCGTTATGACCTCTATAGAGAATCCTGTAAAGCCCGGCATGGAGTATGAAATCTACAAACTTTTGGGGCTTCAAAGATCTCGCGGACAAATTAGAGGCCAGAGCCTCCAAGACCGGCATGGGGACCAAGGAGTGACATACCCCGTAATACAGCGATGGGAACCAGTGGCCATGGACTTGTGGCGAGAGAAGTAACGCCAAGTTCATGCTAATCACTACAGCACACCAAAAATAACGCCAAAAGGTCGCAAGAAAAGAAAGGAAAGCCATGGTGGGAGCAAAGGCCATAGACACTCGTAAGGAAATAGGAGCCTTTCAGCTGTACGGCATCAGCAGCTAAAGGTGTTAAGTGTTAAAGATCAGACTCACCCGTGCAAACCATTCGAATACAAACCGATGCTCACATTGTCGATACACCATGGGCCGCCACGATCGAGCGTCTCAAATGCGGTTTGTGACACTAGGTTTGTGGGTTTGTGGGCTGAAAAGGTTTTTGAATGGCTTTGTCGTCATAACAGATGGACAGCCACCTCTCTTCAGTCACGCAAATATCGAGTAACATCAGCTTTCTCCCTACACCTTAGCTTAGCTTGCTTAGCTTAGCTGAGAGATCTTCGGAAGTCCGTCGCACTCGGGGGATATTTGACTCAAAATGCGTGTTCTTTCGCGGATTCGGCACAGAGCAGCCACCAAAGCCGCTGGGGCGATTGTCTTGGTCAGTCACCTGATCACGCCGGTCTGAGACGATCCAACGGGTTGTCTCATTATCACGGTCTCAGCTAGTCAGACTTTCTCGAAAGTCTGGAGACCGTCCGTGACATGTCGGTCGCGACGGTACTCCGATGCTCAGACTGCCAAACAATTCTAGACATTCAGACAATCGGTCAGAGAGCTTCGGTCAACGGTCAAAATTGGTAAACAAATCAGCTCAACACTCTCAGATAGCGAGAAAGCCAGGCTGTCAAGCCTAACCGCCGCACCGCAGTCGTCCCGTGCCTCTCACTGCCTCCACTGCCGCAGATGGAGGCTACAGCCCACCGGCCACCCTCACCATCTCCTCCTCGCAGCACCGCAGACCGCCTGCCCCTCAGACCACCCGACCGTTGGCGGCGCCGGCCGGCTGCGGGTTGGGCCGGTCGCAGGAGGCCGGGTCAGCCCCGCGAGAGGCCGCGTTATGCCCGCCGGAGGCGGGGTCAGGCCCGCTGGAGGCCGGGCTAGGCCCGCGGGAGGCCGGTTCAGCCCCGCGAGAGGCCGCGTTGTGCCCGCAGGAGGCGTGGTCAAGCCCGCGGAAGGCGGGGCTAGGCCCGCGGGAGGCGGGGTTATGCCCGCGGGGCACGTCAGAGGCCGTGACGCGCAGGTCACTCGTCTCGGCGTCGCCCTCGGAGCGCAGACAGAGCAGCACCCGCGATACGATGCTCAAGAACTTGGAGTTGAGTGCACAGTAGAGGACGAAGTTGCAGGAGTAGTGGACGGCCATGAGCACGGACACGACCAGCTTGAAGGTGCGGTAGCCGCTCGACTTCAGCTGAGACGTGTCGCCGCCGTAGATGAGGGTGGCGGCCGACTGCCGGCTGGCCAGGTGGGTTGGGAACTCCCCGGCCAGGAACAGCAGGATGATGCCGATCAGTGTCACCGTCAGCCGGAACTGCTCCTGCGCGCGGCATGATCAGTGTCACTGTCAGCCGGAACTGCTCCTGCGCGCGGCATGATTAGTGCCACTGTCAGCCGGAACTGCTATTGTGCGCGGCATGATCAGTGTCCCGTAGGCCGAAACTGCTCCTGCGCGCGGCATGATTAGTGTCACTGTCAACTGGAACTGCTCCTGTGCGCAGCATGATCAGTGTCACTGTCAGCCGGAACTGCTCCCATGCGCGGCATGATCAGTGTCACTGCCAGCGGGAACTGCTCCCGCGCGCGGCATGATCAGAGTCACAGTCAGCCGGAACTGCTCCTGTGCGTGGCACCAACAATTGTGTTAGTACAGAGGCCAGTCAGCACAGGTTATCAGCTGCACAAGGAGCTCAGCCCTAGGGCTCGGCCTGCCACTGAGCTGAGCCCGAGGGCTCAGCCTGCCACTGAGCTGAGCCAGCGGACGCGGGACCTTTCGAACATTGATCAAATATTCCAACCGAACACCGGGAATTCGAGCATTCGTGGACGTTTGGGGTTTGAATGCCTTTGACACAAGCCATACGCATTTGCCAGAAACAATGAGTTGTAAGTTAAGCTATCAAGGCAAATGCCAAGCCGCCTCCGTTCCTTTCAGGCGGCTATGTATCCAATGTAGAGCAGTAAGTCGCTGTATGCTTGCTATTGACATCAGCTGACAATGCACATACAAATACGTAGCCAGACCTTTCGTATCGCTTCATTCCGTAGCGGCAGTACCTTTCGCTTCGTTTCGTATACTTAGGGGCGTATCGTATCGTATCGTTTCGTATCGAATCGTTTCGTATCGAACTTGCCATTTGTCAGAGAGGAGGAATGAGTAAAAACAACGGAAAGTGATAAGGAGTAAAACTATAGAAATATATGCATACGCCTACAGTATCAAACATCCCTACGCACAAAGAATGACTTCGCAGTGCGCTTAAAGCTTGTCGAATCCAGTCGTCTCACACCCACTGCAGCTGGTCCTGAAGACCGGCCGCACAGCGTGTGGGAGACCGCTGTCCCACCACCACCCACATCGCCGGGGGAGGGGGAAGGGCGCAGGTCCTGGTCCATGGGGAAGAGCGCCCACGGGTCGGCGAGTCGGCATATGGTTGAATACGCAGACAAGAACCGCAGGTGCGCCTCGCTCACGGGCTTTACGCGCGGCGATCATGGGGTTTGGGCTGTGTGCGATACTTTTGGAGGCCGGTATCTACGCTAGTCGCGAAGTGAATCACTTTCGACAGCCTGGTGTCGTTATCAGCTGACACCTGGCTATGAATTGTGATGCATTATTTCACGCGCTAGACGATAAACTGCACGACGGTCAGTAGGTCTCTTTGTGAGGGCAACTGGGTCAGGTGACGGAGACCGATCAGGAGGTCGATGCACTTTTGGACTAGCCCAGACTAAAGTGCGTTGGCGGCACAATCGCTCCAGGGCGCACTTCACAGTCTTTCTGAGGGGCGGAAGGCTCCCGATTTGTCGCTCCCCCGAACATCACACGCTTATAACAATCGGCAATGCGGCAGACTATCGCCAGGTGGGCCTGTCGACTTCCCAGTATTCGACCTTGAAAACCGATATCGATATTCATATTTAACTTGCCATTGTATGGACATTATCGTAAGATATTTTTGATGTTCCAATGCCTTGGGGCATGAAAATTACAATCGACTTAAATGTCGTTATTACCTGATTCGCTTGGGAAAAAAATAGCCCTTGATACCCTAAGCGGGACATCTTAATTTATCAGGGTGACCGGCTTTTTCCACGATTGGTATGGAAACGATGACGCGTTTTAGGCACCCGAAACAATTACAATGTCAAGATTATTTATCGCATATTCAGCTTCCAATGTGTTCGCGCTCACTTGAGCCTGTTTTAACGGAAACGCCGAACCACAGCTCCCGCAGTGAAACACGAACCCACCCTCCCGCAGCGCTAAGTCAGGTATGGCTGCATGGTATCCGTGGCCTTGTATCAAATCCTTTCACATATTATAACCCATTACGCAATTTTTCATGTCATGTACTTTCTAAAGTAAAATGAGTCATTTCATAGCCTTCGTGAGCTTTTCCATTAACAACTGGGGTAAGTTAAATGCCACTTGTAAAATTGGGAAGCCAGAAAGGCTGGATGGGACACTAAACTGAGCTGTGCAGGGAAACGTGGCTTATGACTAACACACAGGCATGGAAGCACGCTCGCGCGAGCACTCGCACACCCAATCCCACATCCACACCCACACACGCATATATACAGCATATATATATATATATATATGCATATGCATATAGACTTATGGCAGCTGGCTCTGACACCAAAGATTTTGCCCATGTCTTGAGCTTGGAATCCTGTGTTGGCTGCAGTTGGACCTGTCCCTGGCCGGCTGAGGCGATATCAGTACCGTCCAGCACGTCAGCTGACGGCCAATTGGATCATCCGGCATACCGTTCCGATGGGCCTACTCAATGATAACGCTCGACAAAGCTCCAACGGGTCCAACTGGCGGTGAATAGGCCTCATCCATGTGGAGCATTGTCGGCCAGGTACAAACGTGCTCGGCAGCCGTACACGGCGAGCGCAGGGAACGCTTCATTAGGCACCGCTCGTTTTTGTCACGGCCGTCTTTTGAGCCGGCTCCTTTTGTTGCACACATATTGTGCGATGTGCGTGCTCTGTGTAATTCCTGGCCGGTATTTGGCCACTGGCCTTTTCCTACCAAGTGGCAATCAGTCTAAGCCGATCCGATAGAAGCTAGCCAATATATTCAATTTTTCAGCCAGGTTCATTGACGTTTGCTTTGATGGGCCGAACGTCCGCGGCCATTTTGCAGCTTGGCGACATTCTTCACCAGATAGTGCGGAAAGTTGGGTCCATGCTACGTCCCGGTGTGCGGGATTTCTGGTCAAGCAAAGCTGGAGTAAATGAAGAAAAGTCTGGCACAGAACCAACCAACGTCTTACTTTCACTGCATAGCGTAGTGGTAGCTCTGCGCTCCTCATCTCAACCTGGTGCCATAGCATCAACACGCCCTATGGCCCGTGTCTTCTCCGTTACTCTTCCTCGGCGGCACAATAACACCGCAACGGCAATATCGGGCGCGGTGTGCCGCTATGCGCAGCACGGCGGCCGGGCGGCTTACCCTGAGCCTCTTCTCCTCTCTGTGTTTGCGCTGCGACAGCAGCGCCTGTCGACGGCGGTAACTCTCTCGCAGCGACAGGATGAGAAGCAGGTTCCCCACGGCCAGGAACAGGGCCGTGCCGAGCCCGAACACGACGAACCGCACCCAGTTGTGAACCTGGTAGTACCTGAAACCATTCAGCAGGGGTTCGGGTTGTGCTGTAAGCACATGCGTTGGTGGATTTTTTAGTGCCGAAGTCACGCACAGCGGATGATCTGGTAGAGCTGAAACACCCACAGTCGTGAATGTTCCAGTCGGGTAGCACCTGATGCGCGCCTAGATGTGGATCTCGGTGTTGTTCGTGTTCAGCCTCGTGGTGGCTTGTACCTACAACATAAACAGTTGATAATCTGATAGTAACTGAAGCCCTGAATCTGATCATTACTGAAGGCCTGGATCTGATGGTAACTGAGGACCTGGATCTGATACTAACTGAAGGCCTGGGTTCGGTAGTAACTGAAGGCTTGTATCTGGTAGTAGCTGAAGGCCTACACAGTGGTGGTCCCGGTGGTGCCGGAAGTACTCACTGATCAGTCAAGTGACTGCACAGTGTGTTTATTTTAAGAACAGCGTTACAGGAAGTGCCAGATACACAATATTGCGGATCTGGTAGTTTCTGAAACACGCACAGTTGTGAATCTGATAGCGACTGAATCGCATCCATTTGTCGCATCTGATGCATTCACCACCGTGATCTACGCTAGTGTCTGGAAAACTGACAGTTGTAAAGATGAAAGCACACAACTTATGAGCACCTGGGGAATGCAAGTTAGAGGGTAACGGACAAGCACATGGGAAACACATGATAGACAAACACGCGACAATACCTGTAGGATAGTGAAATAAACACCCACTTCAAGCATTGAATCTCAGCAACAGGAAAGGACATCGTAGATTTCTAGACCTCAGAGGCGCTGCTCGTCGGAAATCTTCGGCTCAGACTCGACGCACAAATATTATTTTGACATGTGATTTGAGCGGAGTCTTTCAGGTATGGTACATCTATCAACAGTTGATATAGTTGACTAGCTGTTGCTTTGAACACTGATGTACCGCAACAAGTGACTCTCAAACCTTATACTCAGAGTGGACCTTTGAAACCTTTCGACTTCGCTGTGCGTGTTTCGGGCAGCCTTTAGCATAGTGGCACATACGAGGTGTGGAGGGTGCCAGAGCCCGAATGCCCGACTGCACTGATGCGGATGTTTGCCAGTGTAGGCCTAACCTTATCCCACGGCTTCAAACGTGCGTCTCATCAAAAGCAAAGATGCGTTTGCGGACTGCTAGGTATTGAACCCCGACGATGACGATGACGCCCTGATGACGTCATGATGACGCCCTTATGACGCCCTGACGATGCTCTGGTGTCGCCCTGTCTATTCAGGACGGAGCCATCGCATTGCCAGTTTACGGAAACGCATCGTCTGGAACAGGTGAGTTCTGTTTGGACGAATGCCGGCCGACTGGGCGGCGCCAGAGTGCGGCCAATAGCTGAGAGCTAAATCACAGCGACCATCAGCTCCACAAAACGGATATAAAAACAGTAGCCTGCGGCTGGTTAGCACGGCAGGGTCACGGAGTGAAGGTGGGTAGAGCGACCCCAGACTGGATCAGTCTGAGTCAGACTTGAGCTTAAGTCTCGGCCAGATGAGATGCACACTGGTCAAGAAAACTGTAGACTGGATCCACTAAACTACAGACTGGGGGGGGGGGGGAGACTAGGTCTTGAGTACAGTTTGAGTCAGATGACCTACCCACTGGGTAAGACCAGGTCTCGTGAGCACAGACTGAGTCAGATGACCTACGGACTGGGTCGGACGAACGTAAGGATGTGTCAGGTGAGCTACACATGTAGGCATCCTTTTCGACACTTCGGCCGTTTTCGGATCGCTGTGACATAGTTTTGTTTTGTTCGGAGGAGGAGTTCCTGGCCACGGCCGGCTTGCTTGCTGTCCCACGCCCTGCCGGGGGCTCCAACGATCTTGTACTGGCGGCGTGACAAATGAAAAGCGTCGAAATGCATGCCTCTGCAAACTGGGTAAGGTGAGGCATTGGCTACGTCTGACCAGTTCGGACTGGGCCACGCTGGATCACATAAGCTGCAAAGTAGGCTAACTGGGCTGCAGACTTGGCCTGGATCACAAGAACTACAGTCTGGGCAAGACGGGCTACATGCATGACCGCCCTGGTCGTCGAAAGCCTATGGGGCCAATCCATCAGCTGAGCACGCTTAAAGGTTGATCGCGGGCTAGTCACGGGACTTTTTATGGGACGGCCCTCCATTTGAGACGCCCGCAACGCTAAAGCGGGGCTCCTCTACCCCAAAGACCCGGCTATCTGGAAAATAAAACTGATGAGCTATTTGAATTACGCGGCACCCTTCCCACAGCCCGCCACAGCACACCGCATCAGCGTCACACAGCGGCCCGTGTGACGCCGGTTGGCCCGGGGCCACCAACATCTGAAGCAGTTATCGCCTTCCGACCAGTGACTGTCTGGATCTGTTGCTGGTCTTAACGTTCATAACAATGGATGCCCTGCAACGGCTTATTCAGCCCCGCCATTAACGCTCCGTTTGGATCTGGGAGGTATTTCGCCTGGAAACAGAGCAGACTTTATTTTCCTTGAATTCCAATCAAAGAGATCCACGTCCGTGTGGCGGGAGCGTCGCCGCCGCTGCCGCTGCCGATGCGTACCGTCTACTTTTAACGTGTCAGTGGGGTATATGTGCGCCATATTGGTGCTTACGTACTGCAGGCGTTTTGTACACATAACAGCCCTGGAAACAGAGTGCAATTTCCGAGACAAGTAAGCCGCCAATGCACCCACGATTCTCAGTGACTACATCCCTTCAACGTAGTGTTCAGGATGTGTTGCCATGGCCGTGATAGTGCCATTGCCGCTGAAAACAGGTAATATAATAAGAATACGAATAAGAGCCGTCCCGGGGACCGATTTAGCGGCGGGAAGGTTAGGTTCTCCTGCAAAGGGATAACCTAACCTTCCCCACAGGTTAGGTTTTACCTCTGGCCGGTTCTAACAGGCTGGCTGATACTATGGAGAACCTAACCACAGGATCAATGCCGTTTTTTAGCGACTACCTGAAGTCCTTTTACGCTAGGTTTGTAACATTTTCCTTGGCCGGTTGCCAAAGGCATGAAGAAGTCACGGTTTGTCGCGTGGAGCCATTGCTATTCACCCATCTTTTGAGTGGAGTGTTAAACACGAGCCAGCCGCTTCAACACACCCATGATTAAGCGCACCCTTCAGATGAGCAAAAGAAGCACGAAAGACTGACGCAATAGGGAGGAACGCAGCTGGGTCTTGCTTAAAGTAAAAGGTACACACGCTTGGGTTGAAGTGGGTCAGCAAACATCATTCGTAACTGCTATCAGATTTACACCACAGGACAAGCCTGAGGATCCGCGCTCGTCGTAACACAGGCAGCAGAAACTTGTGATGTGTTTAAGAGTTGGGATAATGTAAAGACGTCATCGCAGATTGTAATGGACTGGGTTTCGCCCTATTTGCTGCGAGCTGCTTGCTGCATGGAGTGCCGACATGACCGGTTTTAACAGTCGAAAGTTTGTCACCGCGGTCGGGTTGCAGGACATTGTGTAGTTTATTGAAGGCGAGGGTGTATCCAAATAGCCCTACATGGGCCTAACACCGTCACAATGACATCGAGGGAACGACACAACGAGTGGTGCGTAGCGTGAGCTCTGATCCCAGAAATCCATTCGTTAAAAAGATTTAATCAACTTGATCCCGTCCTAAGAGAAATAAAACCAGAAAGCCGCTCACTGCACCCGATCTCTTTACGCATCTTTAAGCGTCACATCTTTTCTTACGCGAACTGCAAACCCTAAAACACATTTCCTAAAATATGGTCACCTGGCCGCGCCTGCTGGCGCTTGAAAGGGACAGGTAAGGGCTCGTCATCACAAAATCCCATTCATTTCCGATCTGCTTTCACCGCGTGTTTTCGTTTTAACCACAAGACCGTCGTTCCCTGCATGCCGCCCCAAAATAGCTAAATTTCGGATGTTTGACCTTGAGACGTCCCGATGACGTAAGCACAAGGCGCCACGCTCCGCCGGACCGCCTCACAGATCCGCCCCGTATATTTAGACCGCTGGTGGACGGGGACCTTGGTCCAGGCCGGGCCAACTAAACATACGTCACGTGACACTACCGGTCCCCGCGCCGGTCGCGGTGCCCGCGCCGAATACTGTATACCTGGGTGTTTAAACGCTCGGACCCAGCTGGCTGGCACAGCGCCACTGCACCGCCCACTCACTGGAAGAGGCACGCCAGATCTGCGTACTCCACTTTCGAGGTGTGCTCGCGGCAGCGTCCCCTCGCGACGCATACCTACTGCGAGTTAGGTCTGTTGCGGCAAGGAGCCAAGGAAAGCCAGCACACTTTTTGTAGGCTTGGCACGAGTGCCACGGGGTGCATGTAAAGAACTTAATTTGTTTGAAGCTCTTTCACTCCTTTTCACTTTTCCGCTCTGCTGGGACACCCCTATGTTCCTGTGTTGCAGTGCACACCAGGGGCGCAGCCAGGATTTTCTTGCGTGTATGTGGGGGGGGGGGAGGGGGGCTCAGTGAGAGCGCACCACACCGATTTATAACTTGATGCCGGAGTCATCTGTGATGACACAAAAATAATCCTAGGCTGAGGAGGGGAACGGGCTCCGCCCCCCCCCCCCCGCCCCACTTCGGCTGCGCCCCTGATACAAACAGCGTACCTCGAAGGAAGATGAATGTTGATTATTGTCTTGTCGGCATAAGAACATCAAACTCAAAACGCCGACAAACCAGGAGGTGAAGATGTTCCTTGTTCATAGCCAAATTAAAGGCCCAAAATCAGTGCACTATAATAAATCCATGAACGGATCAAAATCACCAAACAGTTTCACACCTTGACACCACAAAACTGAGCTTTCTCAGTGCCATCAAAATTGCAAGAGGCTGTATTTCCCAGCACATGAGGCAAATCACATCTTCAGAGGTAGTGAGCTCTTGTTTGTTACAACACCACTTGGACACGTATTTCCAATTTGACCAAGGGTGAATGCAGCTGCGGAAATACCCGAAGACTTTAATAACTATTCCGGTCGGATAACTGTTTGCTATTCAGATCGAGCCCTGAGCAGCGCTTGGTTATTTCCTAACAGTTTGCAGGAACCTTCCAACAACGCTTTGGGAGTGGTGAACACTAGTGGCGAATACCAAACACGATTGCCAGCGTGCAGGCTTCTGTCTCAAAACCGAGACCCGTGTGGAAGAAGTCGCTAAAGATCCGAACAGGGCCGTGTGCCCAGGGCTGTCTCCATCAACGCGAGCTGTGTGACCAGTCTCACATAGCGCATAATTTGTGGGAACGCGTGCGGAGGTAGAGAGGGAGCGGGACGGACGGGGACGTGTGGCCAAGTGTATACCAACTTTTTATGGAAGCTTAACCTTAACCCGCGCCCGGCGGGGGAGTGGACTTCTCTGCCTACGATTTTTCGAGCACAGGTCAAAAAAGCTTGCAGCAGCGCACAATTTCCAGTACCTGTTTATCTATCAATGTGGTATCCTTTGTGTTGAGATAAAGCTTTGATCATACAAATCAGTGACCTAGGTCAAGTCAACGAGATCAGCAATCCCCCAAACAATTTGACCACACATAACTTTTTATGGATCATTTTCCGTTGTTTAAACTGGCTATGGTAATAGAACATGATAGTAACTTAGTTGAAATGTTTCAACTTTTTGGAAAATACAAGGCTAGTGACCGGAAATCGGGTCAATATTTGCTATTTTTGATAAATAGTGCAATTTTTTACGTATTTTGTGCAGCTTTGGTATTTGTTTTTTAGAAAAAGAGTATTAACTCACATGCACAACCATCATATGACCACAGAGCACATGGCCTTGTCCCAGGTCATGATCTCTCTCTATGGGTGCATTTTGGAAGGCAAACACTGACCTAAAAAGGCCATTTTATAGGGTAATTCTGGACGCATAATTCAAATACTCCACTGAAGACATGTCGCGATACCATTATAATGCATCATGAGATCACAACAGGTACCGTAAGGATATACAAGGTCAAATGAGGTCATCCAAGATCAATGACCCATGTTGCTGGTAGCATAGAGGCTACATGACCGAGTGCAACGCGTGTAGCCACCTCTACATCACGTTTGTAAACTTGATAGCGTATAATTTCATGTACCCACGTGCCTGTCCTCAGTTGGTTGCAAATACACTGCCAAGCGTCGAAGGGACTATGTGCAATGCAAACAACAGGTATGCGATCTTGATCACCTGTAGACGTACATGCCACTATTTCTGACCACAAAAAAAACATTGTGCTGGTTACATTAGGTAAGGATATACAAACACTTAAGCACAAGCACCTTACCATTTAGCACTTAAAACTTTTATTCTGATAGCTTATAATTTTGACCTAAGTTGACCTCAGATAATTTTTAAGGTCAGCCAACAATGAAATTGTTGTGTCTGTAATACTATTATCCCACAGTTGCACCTAATAAAATACAAATAGTTGAAAGCACACTATGAAAAAGCATCGTTCATACAGGCCACTCTGGCAGGCGAAATTTGAATGGCCATCTGATCTAACCCGACGCTTGTGGCAGAAAACAAACGATCGGAATGGTCTCCTCAAAGCCTTAACGCTTATTTCCGCTCCTTCAATACCCGCCATGATAACACAGGTTTGAATTGCATCTATCTGAACGTCCGTTTCTGAAATTTCGTAGCCTCTGGTGACCTTTTAATTTGGCCTAAGGTCAGACGTATTGTGTAAATTTTTCATAACTTGACGAGGCCTTCAAAACGGTATCTTTTTTCTCACACGGCGTTTGAAAATTGGAGATCCCGAGTGAAAAGTTGACAGGTATGTTTGCCCTTGACAGGCATGACCTGCGGCCGGTGGTAACGGTCACGTTAAAGGTCAGTTGAGGTCAGAGGGCAGGACGGACCGTGCCGAGCACCGCGACACTTTGAACTTTCGCCACCAAATTCTGCTGTTGCCCGGAATAGCGCGATCGGATGGTAGGGGTTATGACTCACACAACAAGCACTGCTCAGCGTGAGCGCTGATCTCAGAAATTCATCCATTCAAAGAGTTCGGATTAAATCTTTAAAAAAGTCAACCCCCTTGCCGGGCGCGAGTCCACGTTGCAGTGACAGGTTAGAGTGAATGAGCAATACAGTTGTTGGCTTTCACTCTTAATTGGACGTTCTCATGTTCCTTGTCCCTTTCCACTTTATTCAACCATGACATATATTTGCATATTTTTCCATTTTCATATGTACTATGTCATGGAAACAGTACTAAAATTAGCAAATATAAAGGTGATAAGCTGGCGGGACTGCATTCGGATTTGGGTATGGTGGGTGTGATGGGGCCGTATGGTGGGTGTGATGGGGCCGCTTGAGTTATGGCGTTTAGGTCAGCACCAGGTCACGTTTGAGAGACCCGTAAGGTCGAGTGGTCGTGTCGCAGGCCGCTCTCTACCGCCAATCCCACTGTTGGGAGACTTGACGTTCGTGGTCTCTTCTTTTGGCGACGTTGCAGGCTGTCGAGATATGCCGTCTTGGCGATGGGCGTGCACGGGCTCTCCTTTTTCGAAGCTGGGTGACGTGAATGTCACTGAGGCTGCGTTCCCCCGGATTATGGCGAAAGCCAGACGCTGGCAGAGCCAAGCACTCTCCCGTCTCTCGCCCGACGAGAAAATCGGCCTTGCCCCAAGGCCTTAGACAAAACTTATCGTCAATGGGCCACAGGCTCTGCCGGTTTCAAAGGCGACTGGTTGGAACTAAAACCGCTGAGTGAGGCTCGATAATTTTTTGTTCTTCCTGCATTCGGCTTCTATCGCTGCGGCGCCAGCGGCTATCGCGGAAGGGATAAGGTTAGAGGCGGCAAACGTACTGGCGCATGTGACATCCCTTACCAAGCTCTCGCCGTAATCAAACGGGAATATGGTGATCCTATCGGGCCTTTCACCGCCGCCCGGTCAATGCCAGCGGGTTCAAGGAAAGGTGGGATTCCCACTGCGAATAATGCGCGCTTAATTACGTCACTGAGTGCTGCCACTGAGTCCGGTCGATGGCAGTGGGTTCAAGGAAAGGTGGGATTCCCACAGCGTATAATGCGCACTTAATTACGTCACCGAGTGCTGCCGCTGAGCCCGGTCGATGGCAGTGGGTTCAAGGAAAGGTGGGATTCCCACTGCGTATAATGCGCGCTTAATTGCGTCACTGAGTGCTGCCGCTGAGCCCGGTCGATGGCAGTGGGTTCAAGGAAAGGTGGGATTCCCACTGCGTATAAATCACGTCACTATGTGCCGCGTGAATCTGGGCCGCCGCCCAGCACCCAAACGACAGGCCAGTGCGCAGTACCCCCTACTGCCCCTCTTAGCACCGGCATTTATGTGGCTGACGTAAGTCAGCACCCAAGCAAAGGGCAATCGCGATCCGCAGCGTGCTCTGGTCCAGCTGTGTTCCAAGGTTGCCAGATGGTATGGCATGAGGCTAGACACCACTTTCCTGAGCTGTGGTGATCCGTAACCTGGCCCGGCCGATCTGATTTGAGCTGGCAAGCAAATATCTTTGCGGACTGTTCCGCTAGTACTGAATCCCAGCTACGCTCCTTTGCACCCCTTGGTCCCTGGATGCATCAGTGTTACTCGGTGCGGTGTGTCATTCGCTCAAAGTGGCACGAAGGTCCGTCATTACGTTTCGATGCAGTGACTCAGGCACCATCAAATTCATAAACGCCAGACAAACGATTTGACAATTACATTTTTCTTGGCCTTGATTGCTGCATGACTAATGGAATGGCAGAATTTCAATGACGCGATTTAAGCGTCGTGGATGCCGAGATGACCTTGAAATAGTCTTCCCACTATAGTCCGCACATCTTCGCGGGCGTGCAGCTCAGAAACTAGAGGGGTTCAGGTCGTAAGAAAGGCAGGGCTGTGAACAGCACCGATTGATATTCAAGACGGCTATTTCAGTTCAAAGCCCCATACAAATGTGGAACGCCCCCTTTAAAGTTGCAACCAGTGCGTCACTACGGGCCGCGTGATACTCCCGATCCCAAAGCCAGAGTGCGCTTAGAACAGAGCCATCGCGGTAAAGGCCGAGGGGATAAATCAAAGCCATAGTATAGAACTTCGTTGAATTCGTGGGGTTACAGCTTCATGTTCGCACACCTTTTTGTCTGAACAGAGTGTTTCAAGCTTTCGCAGCATTAATTGCACAAGTGTGTTGCAAACATTGCAGAAAACACAAGCTGGACGATTCAATGCACATAAAATGAACCACTTCCATTGTGGTAAGCAGCGAATACAATGAGATTTCTCTTGCAGAGCTGGCCACTTCAAGTCAAGATTCGGAGTTGTCCAGGATTGCGATAAAACTGGCATTACTAATAACATTGTATGCACCTGGTCTAACAATAAGTGAAAGCTACAAAAAGGTGGGATAAGAGCAAAGAATGCTGAATGAGGATCAACGCGTTGTAAACAGCCAACCATCAGCTCCAGATCCTCTCATTTCCTATTCAGCGCCTTCTTTATTGCTGTATCAGCCATTGACTCTCCTAGAATCGTCGCTCCGGACATATCCACAACAGCTGCTCCGGGAACAGTGTGTCATAAGCGTACATTCACGATCCCTGACTGATTGTCACCCTGATCTGACAAAGCTATGTCACATTCCCTGGAGTGCATTACCATTCCAACGTCAGACAGATTCAGGAAGAGGTGTACCAGATCCTGGCATACGGAGTTGATGTCGCCCCCTATAGCCGGAACATCAAGATACGATGGCATGAATGAATGTCGACTTGGACTTCCGCCAGCGGAATCTACAGCCAGTGAGAACATAACTAGACCACATGAACCCCTGCTGCAGGCCAGTGGTAAACTGAACTGGGGTGTCTCCCAAGAAGAATGACGTCGGTTTGGACTACGCCTGCCATAGCAACCTGTGGCAGGGTGTAATCCGTCCACTAACTACACCGCACAGCCCATCGCGGCGCGCCGTATTGAAAGCGTTTTGGATGTCGATCTGTACCACGACTGCACCACCGTTTAAACCCTGCATGAGAAACCGGGAGGTCTCGCCACTGTCTCATATCGGGCGGGACTTCCAAAGCATGGCTTCACCGGCTGAAATTGTTCGACATGCTCGGGGATAAGCGGCCGCATGGCGATCTTGGTGGTGTGAGGCCTGTATACGGGGCCAGTTGCGATTGGTCTCTGGCGATCATTACTTTTCCTCAGGGCGATGAGCACCGCACAGAATGCCCCATGTACTGAGGCTGGTTAAGGGTCCCGATTTCCAAGGCTGTCGTTATTGAAATCAGGCGAGCTCAAGCTTCCCAGCAGCCTTGCCTGTCGTGTTTTTAAGATGCGCCGCACGCAGATAGTCCAAGCTGGCGCGTGAGCCGGAGTTTAATGAGGTAGTGGCAGCTTTTACCTCGGTTGATGTGACCTCTGTTGGCGAGGTCACATAACTGGTTCACATAATTGGTAGCAATTGGTTCTCTGGTGGTGGTGGAAGTCAGAGGTATCACAAATCAACAGGCACACCCGGATGTTTAGCTTGCAAGTCTGCTGCATTTTGGGCGGAATGAGGTACAATTTGATCACTTGAAGTGAGAATGCTGACCGCCCATTGAATATCAGCATCTGATAGTTCGAATTTTCTGGTCTTCTTAATGGGGAGTGGTCCACATTTGTTATGGGTTTTGAGCAAAACTAGTCATTTTGAAGATTATCCGGTGCTGTTCGCGGCCCTATCCTTAAATTTCTTAGTTGCACGTCCGTCAAGATGCACAGACTATTTCGTGCGGAATACTTCAAAGACACTAAGGCACGCATGACACTATAGCAATGCCATTTATTTCCTGCCACCCCACAGGCCAGACGACGATCAAGGCCAGGAAGAATATTATCGTCCAGCTGTTCAGATCTGACGTCCGTGAACACTATTTCCAAACAATGTAGACGTCATGTCGCTTTAAAACAACGTTAAGCAAGCTGTGCAAGCTTTAATTACGAAACACGTGTTCAGGAACATAATAAAACAAGTTGAAAATAGTTTCTTCACTCGCTTGTTATTACAGAAAAATAACTTGCAATCAAATATCTTAAGAATAACGCCATAACCGAGTTTGGGAATACAAGTCAGCATCCTAAATTCACGAATACGTATGCAGGAGCATCACGGCAAAAAGACCAAAATACAAGCACATAACGGTATTTAGCTCAGCGAACGCTGCCAGCCCTTACTGTCAACTCTCGATGAGTTTGAAATGCTACAAGTGATAATTTTGCACGGTTGGTTCGACAGCACCTCAACGTCATGCAAGCGATCCATGACGCAATCAAACAATGACGTATTAATGGGCACATTTACTTAACAGAGAAAGGTGTCGTCTAGACCAGCCTTTTCCACTTCAAAGTACACCAACAGCTAAAATTGAGTTCGTTTCATCATATCTGACGTTAATTTCAACATCTGCAAAAGTAAGACATTTCTACAACGACCCGTTCTCACAAGTGTTCTTTTGATGCTCAGGTGGACGCTTCAACGCCTGCTTCAGCTATGGAATATCTGTAGTTGTCTGTTCTGCTAACTAGGTAGCTATTCGGCGTTTTATTTTAGCCGTGAAGTGCACTCATCCACAGCTGGACTTCCTCCAACTGGCACGCACACACGGCATAATATTGGAACCTAAACAAAGTTTATTTCATGCAGTCCCTGTCATCTAATCCAGAGCTGCTTCCATCAGGGTCGTTAGTGCTCCAGCAGCTTGGATTCTTGCACCTCTGAAATTCTGGGATGCATATTTTTACGCGCGCCAGTTCAGCTAGATCTGCAGTCAAGAGAGCGCGCCCTTCTTTGCTTGGTCCGCGCCCGTTTGTTCTGAGGGATGTTAGCATTAGCGGCGGCCAGTCGGCGCCGACGACAGCGTGAACCGCGGGACAGCTGCTGATGACAGCGTGAACCCCGGGACAGCTGCCGGCGACAGTGTAAGCCCCTGGGCAGCTGCCGGCGACAGCGTGAACCCCGGGTCAGCTGCCAACGACAGAGTGAACAGCGGAGCAGCTGCCGGCGACAGCACAAACCGCGGGGCAGCTGCTGATGACGGCGCGAACCGCGGAGCAGCCGCCGGCGGCAGCATGGACCCCAGGGCAACTGCCGGCGACAGCGCAAAACCGCGGGGCAGCTGCTGATGACGGCGCGAACCGCGGAGCAGCCGCCGGCGGCAGCATGGACCCCAGGGCAACTGCCGGCGGCAGCGTGAACCGCGGGGCAGCTGCCGGCGACAGCGCGAACTGCGTGGCAGCTGCCGGCGACAGCGTGAACCGCGGAACAGCTGCCGGCGACAGTGTAAGCCCCGGGGCAGCTGCCGGTGACAGTGTAAACCCCGGGGCAGCTGCCAGCGACAGCGCGAACCCCGGGGCAGTTGCTGATGACGGCGTGAACCGCGGAGCAGCCGCCGGCGACAGTGTGAACCGCAGAGCAGCTGCTGGCGGCAGTGTAAGCCCCGGGGCAGCTGCCGGCGACAGCGCGAACCCCGGGGCAGTTGCTGATGACGGCGTGAACCGCGGAGCTGCCGCCGGCGACAGTGTGAACCGCAGGGCAGCTGCTGGCGACAGTGTAAGCCCCGGGGCAGCTGCCGGTGACAGTGTAAACCCCGGGGCAGCTGCCGGTGACAGTGTAAACCCTGGGGCAGTTGCTGATGACGGCGTGAACCGCGGAGCAGCCGCCGGCGACAGTGTGAACCGCAGGGCAGCTGCTGGCGACAGTGTAAGCCCCGGGGCAGCTGCCGACGACAGCGTGAACCGCGGGGCAGCTATCGGTGAATCAGGCCCACCCAGGACGAGCAGGTGGGGATTACATTCGTCCATTGCAGCTGCTCTCGTCGCGCGTTGTCCGTGGTAATAAATCCCAAACGCAATTCGTGCTTCCCTAGTAGACGTTATTGCCGTGCCCTATCAATCGTCTGCTACATAGGTCTTGTCTTGCTCCGTCCATGTCTCAAGACAGGGAGCTTACGCGCAGTGGGAGACAGTGGGCCAGTATCTCTCCAGTACATCACGTGGATGCTCCTCCTTAACCCGATCAAGATAAAAGCATAGGCGTGAAACCTATCGGTCTTAGGGTAACAACGCCCGCACCAGAATGGCACAGGAGCATAATGTCGCCAAAGTAAAACCATGTGAACGACGTTAGCCGTTTTTCACAACTGACCGACACCCCATTTTTCTTAACTCACAACTCTTCACTATCGCGCGAAGTGACAGGACCTCGGCCACCCCCACCCTCTTCCCTGCCCATACAAAGGAAACACTGTTCTTAGCCGAACGATGAGCTTTGTGAGGACTTTTTCATTGTCCGATGCTCATCTCTTCTGGAAAGCAATTTTTCAGCAAAACGTACAGCAAAGTTGCTCGCGCCCAGCTCCACGCAAACAATGAACGACACCACGGCAGTGGCACGGGGGGCATGCTATCGGCACGTGTCACTTACTGTCCGACATAGCGACAGCGGCACAGGAAGCATGCGCGTGCCACTTACTGTCCGTTGTAGAAATCCGTCTCCCGGATACGGTCGTCGACGGTGAAGGCAAGGAAGTAGGGGATGTTGAAGACGATGCTGATGGGCAGGATGATCCAGCACACCCGCCAAGCCGTCTCACGAGTGCAGTACGTCTTGGCCCTCTGTCCGTTTCTGTGGAACAATGAACATGTTCCAGAGGTACACAAGAATATTCTTGAAGTACGTCAGGCGACTTCAACGTGTTCAGGTGCTGATGTCAATGGCAGCGGACCGTTTGTTGCATTGTTATAACAGGGACCCTTCTTTTAGTTAAGGAACTCGTTTGCTGAGACTCACGTCTGAAATGACCTGTGTCATCCCTTTTTAGACTTAGCTCTTGTCGTCGCAAGTCTCACATGAATGAAGCTGGACCTGCCCGTCGCCGTCCAAGATTTCACTTTCCGCCCGGCCAGATCTACTACCTTCCGAACACGTCGAACTATACAAACAAAGCAATAAAAACCCACAACCGCTGAGACAGATTACATTAGTTCTGTAAGAGCCACGACCTTGGTCCATCCTTTTCAGCACAGAATCCAGGTGACAGCTGTCCCATTCTCTGTGGCCAAGTTGTTCCCATTCATGACAAGCAAGAAGGGCCTTCAGCCTCTGATTTTTTCACGTGAGTTTAGAGCTCGTATGCTGGGTTATCTAACTTCAAGATAACAGGATGTACTGGTCAAACGACGTTTCAGAGCAACCATTAGTTAAATTGACAGTACTTTAAGTTTCGAGCTTGTTAATGATAGCGAGTGAAAAAAGTTGATCAAGTTTAACTGAAAAATTACAGTTGAAAACCTTGGCCTCCAGGCGAAGTTTTTACTATGCATCAGCGTTGTAGAATAAACATTGGTTTATTGCCAGTGCTCGACGTTTTACGCTGTGCTTATGATCACAAGTGAAAAAGACTGTGTTATGTCATTTAAGACTTCGTATTTGAAAACAAAGACCAAGAACCTGGCCCTGGTTTTCATTTGTAGTTGTTTGCTTAACCTTTCTCAACCTTTTTCATTGGTGATCATAAACGGAGCGTTGAAGGTCGCCGACTGTCATGAAAGCGATGCTTGTTGCTCTTTGCGTCTTCACCGACTGGTTTCGTGCATATCAAATGTCGGTAACTCAACATAAGATTCTGAAAATCAAACTGCTTTCATTCAGATCGAATTAAAATTTATGGCAAACTCCGAAAAGATAAGGCGATTAAAAAGCGTGATAGTTTCCAATAACAGTGAAATGCATTCCTGATTTTCCTGACTGCAATTGACGATTAAGCACAATTTGCATGAGATCAGACCATCTGTCTTGCTAATCAACGGCTGGCTGTGTCAGCCGGCACAGAACTCGCTCCATAAAAAGTCCAATTTGTCTTCGGTGGCCGCGACGTTGTCTGCATACGAATCCATAGCCGCCGCCGGCCTGACCAAAAGAGGGCTTCAGTTGCGGTCTATCGTGGCGATACGCGGCTGTGGCTTTGGCCCAGCCAGCTGTGGCTTCGGCTTAGCCGGTTGCCCTGCGCCGCGGCCAGACCGCTCCGCCGCAGCTCACCGCGGCCAGACCGCTCCTCAGCAGCTCACCGCGGTCAGACCGCTTCGCCGCAGCTCATCGCGGCCAGACCGCTCCGCCGTAGCTCACCGCGGCCAGACTATTCCGCCGCAGCTCACTGTGGCCAGGCCGTTCCGCAGCAGCTCACCGCGGCCAGACCACTCCGCCGCAGCTCACCGCGGTCAGACCGTTTCGCAGCAGCTCACCGCGGTCAGACCGCTCTGCCGCAGCTCACCGCGGTCAGACCGCTCCGCAGCAGCTCACCGCGGCCAGACCACTCCTCCGCAGCTCACCGCGGCCAGACCGTTCCGCAGCAGCTCACCGCGGTCAGACCGCTTCGCCGCAGCTCACCGTGGCCAGACTTCCGCAGCAGCTCACCGCGGCCAAACCGCTCCGCAGCAGCTCACCGCGGCCTGGCCGCACTGCCGCAGCAGCTCACCGCGGCTCACAGCGCTCGGACGCGGCTCGATCGAGGGGAACAGCCGGGGGTCGCGGCTGGTGACCCCGCGTCAGCTGGCAACCCGCATCCGCTGACGGCGGCGGCCGCGGCCCGCATTGGTCCGGCCGGACGGGGGAAGGGCGCAATGCTGAGCCCCGGCACGGTCTGATGTGGCGCTCAGGGACCAGGGAGCCCCCGGTACATTTTGATGTGTCGCTCAGGACTCGTTCTGGTATGTAACACAGGGACAGGGGGAGGGGGCAAGGAGTCTTCAAGAGCTAGAGTTCTTGATGCAAGAAAATAAACACCACTCAAGCTGTTCTGTAGCGGGTAATGCAATACAATTGTGCGTCTTTACGTTGAGTACGGGCACGAACATTTGTTGAGGTGGCCGTTACGTAGTGGCCATGTGGCAGTGCCACAAAACACACGCAGTTAAAAAGCGTTTTGTGGTTTGGTAATACCAGAAGTCTTGTAAATGCACCTGATTATTATAGAAAGAGCCGTAACCAATAACAATTTGTAACATTCACTCAAGCGTCTGCCCGACGCCCTATACAGGCATCTGCCCCTAGTTGAAGCGATGCCCGATTTTTGTGATCCCTGCCCAATCCAGCCCATTACTTATCTCTCACAGGCACCCATAAACTCCCGAAACCCGCTAACATTTTTTTTATTTTTAGCCTCAAGGCGGTCAGAGCTTACAGCTACCAGCAGTGGAAATGCGACTGGGTCACCCAAGTATACAACACGCAATTTCATTTCCTCACGTAGCGTGCTTAAAGGGATGACCCAAGCTTTGGACATCACTGAATCACTCCAGGAATGGCGGCGACCGGAAGCCCGCTGGCGGGCGGCTGATCCGTTTGAACGACCGAGCGAAGACGCCGCCTGTGTGGCGATGAGGCTTTGGCTTAGCTCATGGTCGGGTGACGTTTTCTCATGCGGCGAGGCCTGATTCCGCAGGACTCCGCGGGACTAAAATACTTTGAAAAAGTATTGCCATCGGAACTGAGTACTTTAAGTCATCATGCAAGCGATGGAGGGCGGAAGGTAGTTCCAGCGCTTTCTGAGCCAACCCTTTGGCGGTGCGCAATACCCACAAAAATAAGGTGGACAAATTCGTTTTGATAATGTTAGGCAGGGAACCCAATCAAAGAGATTCGTGGAGATAATCACTTCAAGCAGGGAATCTGAGCTATCATTGCCGATTTGAAGAAAGCTGTCTTTCCACACCAAGTCAGACACCCGTGATATAGCTATGTGTGTTCACAGAGTATGACAAATGTAAAGATGACACGCTCCATTTTATAACATGCTGACATCTCCGCCGCGTCGAAGAGGTCAACCCGAATATCTATATTATTGAAACCATCAGACATTGTGGTTTATCATGGCGTAATGTTAGACTCCGTCATATTATTCATAACTTGACGCTGAGCGGTGAAACATCAGGTAACTTAGCCCGATCGGCAAGGTTTTGTCAACAAGCAGTTGGTCAAGAAAATGACCGCTCTTTGGAGACGAAAAAGGTCTGTCAGTGAGGGAGTGTTTTCTGATGTATTTAAAGTTCTCTTGTCTGAGTGAAAATGCAGTTGTTTTAGTTCCCTGTCGACATTGGAACAACATCGACAACGGCTGACGGCTATGTTCTGACGCAGCTGCAAATAGGTGTGTGTAGGTTGCGTGATATTGCAATTGTAACCGCTGTCCATAATTATCTTGGACTTGCAAATCGGTAATCTTCTCTGCTTTTTGATAAAATCAGTGGTTCTTGTTTCCATGTGCATGCTTCGCGTGTATAATTCATATGGTTACGAATACCATGGTATTTCAGTCCTCTTTCATCAGTAGCGTCTTTCGGGATTCACATGTAAATACTATCGCCGAGCACCCAGCGCAAGGCTATCGCGAGGCGTCGTTAAGAAATTCGAGTCTCTGTAGCGGAAGACATTCTGAACTGGTTAGAACGCGACGCAGATAGTGTGTGTGGTTTTAATTGCTTAGATAATGTGTTATACATTAAATCCGCCATCCCTGCCGTAAATTTGCTATGGGAAATGATGTGATCGAATTTCACTCGGATCGGTTGGTGTCGTTAAGGGCTTAAGTCACGAAATTTTGCAATCGAATTGAAGCATCCGGACCCCAACCCCATCAGCGACTAAAAACAGCATGAGTCACACCTGCATAGCTCGTTCCAAGTCTACATGCGCACAGATATTTTTCAACGTTGTGTTTCTTTGCTCTTACTATTTTTGCCTGCAAGAAATACCAAACACCTCTATGTATTCGGGGTCGAAATACATTATATATATATATATATATATATATATATATATATATATATATATTAATTTGGCTTATCCATCTATGCTGTAGTCGAATGACACCAATGCGGAACCCTGCCCAGTGGTGGATTAACCTGCAACAAAGGTTCGCAGTAAGAGCCGGTGAGGGAACAGCGTTCATGTAGCTGCTTTTGTCTCCTTGTCACCCGTTCCGCTAAATTCAGGATCCTCCACCGACCCGCGCCACGCGTCGGAGCAGTCTCCACAGAGTCGCTGGTGCGCGCAGCTGCAGAGGTCAGGTGCCGCCCTGTAATCCGAGCTCGGTGACAAGCCGCACACACAAGCTGAATCATTAACTGGTGAAGAAAAATCACCATGGGCTTCCCGAATCCAGCCGTGTATACAGCCTGGGCGAATTTGGTCGCACACAAACGAGTTTAGGAAGTGTTCTCGCGCCGGATATGACGACAGAGGACTCCTGGGACTCCTGGGAAGTGAGTGTGTGTGGGAGGGGGGGGGGGGGGGGAGCACCGCTGAAGGGCCGCCAGCCGTCCAAATATTGATAATGTGGATCAACCTTCGGCACCCGGCGAGAAATACTGCAATGTTTACCCCGGATCAAAATGGATTGGACCGCTGATTTCAGGCTTCATTAGTTCCCAAAGCTTATGTGGACCTGTCATGGCTTCTTACGGGGATTTTCTGGCTACCGCCACATTCGAGGAAATGAAACCAACACCGTGATGATATCAGCGTGAAGACGCAAGAAATGTTGTTTCGTGGTCGGGGACCCATCCCAATATCGGCGACCCAAATAAAAAGAGACAACGAAACCTGTCCCTCGTTCGCGGCTTAGTCACATTCAATGTTAATTCGCGTTATTTTCTGTGACGTTATCGTTAAAACAACGGTTACTTGAAAGAGCGCGGCTGAGAACCGGCATCTGCATCGCCTCATCCTGTTTTGAAAGTTAGGTTTTGCAATGTTTTACTCAACGGCATATTCGACAACCTTCTGGAAAGATATTACGAGACGGGGTGGAACTTTGCATCGCTTTTAGGGAGGGGGGCATGGCCCCTCAAAGTTGAGCTGCCCCGGCTCCCATTTTGGGCTGGGTCCCCGCAATGTTGGGCTGGACCGTCACAGTGTGAAACCTGTCTCCATCTCTTTCAGTTCCTTGATATAAAGATGTTTTGCAATTTTGTATCCAAAATTCACCAACATGGAAAAAATATTTCGAATCCAACGTTATATTCATATGCGTCCGAAAGATATACAAGTATAATTACTCGATTACTTGGTTCAAAAGGTTCCTCAGATGTGCTGGTGAAATAAAACCCAAACAACGCAGTTCAGACCACTAAAAGTAAATTTGAAATTCCAGCAAGGCTTTGCAATTGACCTCGTGCTGTGCAGGTTACTGGTCGAGCCATAAATACCCCACAGTGATAGTGCAAGCGTCAAAAAACACTTCGCATTTTGTGTCAGCGTACGACTTAGCGGATCCACAATTTAGCCAAGAGATTGGCCAGCCTTCACTGCAGCGCCTCTGGAATTGGTGCCCCACTCACAAAGTTCCCCTGGATTTTAGCCACTTTATTGTCAAATCCCTATTTTCTACTCGGGAAACTATCATTCTCTGGGCATCTCTAGAGGGCTTGAGATAAGATGCATTCGCAGCGCACTGAGACTGTCCTATTCTAAGTGACGTCACGTATAATATTTGTCGGGCGTGTTTGCAACGCAACTCGTTTTCTGTTTACAACTTCGTTGCTGTCGCGGCATTGGCTGCGCATGCAAATGCACTAATTTTGCAGATTCTTTCAATCCTACTAACGATGCACACTGCACATTATGTTGTTCGTAACGTGTAAATAACTTTTCATCACTCGTGGTTGGTCCCGAGCATGCAACATAACTTCTTACAATTAAATCTGTTGCGCCATTTCTCTCTCACTTCAATCAAGTCGCGGGGAAAGATTCTGTGCGTCCGGCACAGATTCTACGTGATGTCACATAAATATGTTTTGTTCAGGTGGCTGCGAACACCAAAAGGCGCAGAATCTATCGTCTGTGACATCATGAGTGAAGTCGACGGCATGGATTCTTTGTCGCCGGGTCGCTGCTAATATGCCCAAAGGTGATGTGTGTACACCTACATGGCGCACGTTTATCTTCTTCCGGGGATTGTTGGATCTTTCCATTAATGTTTTGGAGACAATATGGCAAGACATGTCTAAAGTACCTACTATATACCATCAAAGACAGGAACAACAACTGGACTGACTAGCCCTCGTCAACTTATGTACAACGAAAGCAGCAGAAAGTTGCGTTTTGTAGGTCGCTAACCTTATGGTGAATTTCCTATTCTTCTATTCCACTGTGTTCCTGGGGTTGTGCGATGCGGCTAAGACCAAATGACGACGCCTGCCTCTCCCCCAGTCAAAAGTGGTGTGAACGCCTGGAATGAAGTGGTTCAAAGAAGTGAATTATTAAATGGCAACGATCTTACTAATTTACAGCATTGAATGGTTAAGCGCAAAATCAACAACTTGTGCGCAATATCTAAATTGTGACGTCACTGAAGTGACATGTCATGAGGCGAATTCACTGAGTGACATGCCATGAGGCGAATTCACTGAGTGACATGTGAGAACGTGAATATTAAAATGTTGGTGGTAGAAGAAAGCGACAAAGCCGTTGAAATTCGCACACGTTTGATGCGGTACTTTCCTGCAGTAAAGCACGCGGCCTGCTCACTGGAATATATAAAATATGTTGTGGCGTTGTCATAAAAATAATGAAGTCTTGCGCTGCATATTTTGAGCATCTTGAAGGAGTAAATAATTGCTGAAATTCTAGATGAAAATGTGACTCGAGCGATGCATATGCAATGTGAGCTCCATATATCACTGAATGCACCGATCCAAGATTTCGTCAATGGGGAGGCACGAACGCTCCAGCGCCTCCCGGAACTTGTTGTCTTCTGAATATGAACGTTTTGGGGCGCTTTGTGACGCCCCCTGGAATTGAGTGCCTCTGACGATGGAGGTTATTGTGCTTCACAAATTTTTTGGATGCCTCTTTGCTGAAGGAGTCGATCCAGAATTTGGCCAGGATGGAAGGCAAAACAAATCATGGCGTTTCTTAAAAAGAAGACTTTAGGACCCTTTAAATGGTCCGCTTGAACTTAGCGCCTTCAGAAGATAAATGTAACCGTGTTCCAAAATTAATGTTGCTGTGCCCCCTCGCCAAATAGGCCGATCTTGGATTTCGTCCTGGGAGCGGCAGGGATACTATTGCACTTAACCCGAAATTTGTCGTCTGTTAAAAATAAAGGCTTTGGGATCCTGTGTGGTGCCGTTTGAAATTGGGTTCGTTCGAAAAATGAAGTCATGACTCCCCGAAATAATTTTTTTTAGCCCCTCGTTCGACACGCCGATCAAACGCTTTGCTCGAGGTGGGAGGCACCACATTGTTGTGATCCTGGAATTTGGTTTCCCCTGAACATGAAGATATGGGCCCCTTTGCGGTGACCTTGGAAGTCCGCCTCTCAAAATCAAAGATTGGGACCATTTGCGGTGCGCCTGGAATTTGATACCTCCTGAAAATTAAAGGTATGTTGCTCCGAACTTAAGGTCTTAGTAGCCCTTCACTATTACATTTTGGTGCCACAAAGGGGCGCCAAAACTTCATGCATGGCGGCGTGCCCCCCTCCCCCCCCCCCCGCCTTTTCCTTGGACCCACCATGCCTGCACAGCATTGTTCGACCAGAAGCAGAAGAACAAGATCTTTTAAAACTCATCAACCTGCCCCTCATGACGAAAAGGTTCCCAGATAGCTGGGACGCGGCATGTGTTGTAACAATTCCGAAGTCAGGTGATCTGGCTATAGCTTCCAACAATAGGCCCATATCTCTGCCCATTATGCTCACCACGACCATGGAAAATGCACCTTGCATGCAGCGAACGGAGGATTTGAAAGCGACGGGGCTGCTACATCCATTCCAGCATGCCTATAAGCTGCGCCACCCCATCAAGGATATCGTGCTTGCCACAGTCGAACGCCTGGTCACTAACACCGGCGACGGTCTTGTATCGTCGGTAATGACGATCGATCTATCAAAGGCGTTCGATAGCGTCGACCACGACGTCCTCCTCACCAAGCGGTGTTGGTATGGGGTTACCGATCTGGAATGGTTTACGAATTATTGAAATGGTCGAGGGCAGGTGGTGTGTGGAGGACGACTCACCATGCCCACGTCATGCGGTGTGCTACAACCAAACGTCGACTACACAAATACAAAACAACCAACTCTGCTGCAAGAGTAACTACCGGCTCCAAAAAGCACCATCGTGCAACTCCTGCTCTTAATTCCCTTGGAAAACCGGGGATCGAGGCCATGATGGCGCATCGCGACGTGGTTAAAGCGTTTTGGGCCCTGAAGGATCTTGCGCGCCTCACAAGGTCCGCGCGCTTTTTGTCTCACGTGCTTCTGTTTTGATCCGTAAAAAGCGCCCTCGGATGGAGTTAGTCTGCGCCTGCGTAGACACCGGTTGACCGCCACGCAAAGAGCGTTTTCGCATCGGACCGCCGCTGCCTGAATCCGCCTGACATCGTAGGCCTGTAACGCCACAACACTGAGCGCGTTTAAAATCTCCATATGTGATGTGATTTTGACCGATGATCTGACATGGGCTGAAACTATGATAGGCCACCTTGCGGATGGTTTCGAGTATCCTGATGCTGATCCGACCGTCCTGGAGCATTGCCATCACACCATTGAATAATTATCTTCGCTATTCCTAATGGGCTGCCTTCCCACAGCCCCCTGGAGCGGTCCTGGAAACGGCAACATTTGTGGATACGTGCGGTATCCACAAATGTGGACATCACGCGCATGTCGCTCAATAAGCGACAAGCCGACAACATGTGCTTGTGACCACTGTGACCGATATCAAACTGACTTTGCCCGGACCTGTCTTCTATTTGGCAGGAGTTTTTGGCAGACCGACGAAGTTTTTCTTTGACCTCAGAACACTAGAGTTGGCTACCAGGTGTTCGAACAGCAAGCTACGCTGCCAGAAAATTCCGGTACGAACATATTTCAAGAAACGATTCAAGTGGCAAAATATTTTTATGCAAGCACCTATATCAGCATTCGGCGAAAATAGCTACAACGCCGGCAGATGACTTTGTTTGAGTCCTTTCAATTGCCGATCGTAATCTCTACCGGCATTCCAGATGGCCACGGCTAAAGATAACCTTATGTCAGCATACGGGTTATTGAAATCAATCTAATCTTCGATCACAGATCCCACGCGTCCTAATTTGACTTGCCACATGCATGCTGTTTTTTTTTAACTGCGTCGTTAAGTTTCCAAACTTCAAGCTTGCTGCTGAAGACAAGGCTCCTAGTCCCGTTGTATACGAACCAGCGCGTCTGTTCACACTTCAAATCGACGTGGTTCACTGAACAGTGCAAACATACAAGCCAAGGGATATAACCGGCTGCCAACTTGCCACCGGGTTACGCCGATAATTTTGAAACTTGAAATACTGCAGGATGCAATTTCTTTGAGACATTGTTTCGCCTTAACGCCAGCAGTCTTCCTCTCTTTAGATACACCTTTGCACATTTCCACGCGTGTATGCTGTAATCTGTCGTCTTAAAAGCGGCGTCTTGTCTTGTCTCCGCCTTACAATGTTCCGCATGGAGACGATGAGAGCTACCCAGCTGAATCGGTCCCTCTATTCCAGGTCTACGGTGGGCTTTCGTTCTATTTCATTTGGGAGCGTCCGCGCCGCACGTGACGCCCCGCAGGCACGGGGCTGTGTTTGACGGCTTGCGACCGGCCGACATGCTTTGAAATACGCGATTTCAGTCAACTTCAAGCGATTGCTGGCAGTGCTGTCAAGCAGCGTGGTTTAAAAATAGATTGGATGTGAGCAGCTTCTCAGAGCAGCATTTACGCAGAAAGGAGACGTGTAATTTACATTGAATCCTCTATGCTGTTTAAGTGGCGCGTGCATGCCTCGGCATACGTCTGTGAACTGTGCACGAGTTGTGTGCCATTATTCAAGCCCCTGTCATGGCGAAGAGACGTAAGCTTCCGTGCCGCGCGTGTTTTCATCACACTAGGTCGTTTGCAAAGATCTTATATTTGAGGATGTTTTAGTGGTGTGGTAACATCATGACGCTTATGGTACGTCATTAGTTCTGAGGTAAAACGCATAATATCCCTCGTCCAAATTTGCCGTTTTTCATGACGCTGACTGATGAGGGTTGGGGGTGGGGGGGGGGGGGGGGGGGGGGGGGGGGGGGGGGGTGGGGGGGGGGGTGGGAGGGTGGTGCGATCCCTCGGGGGTTTTCTGACCACTAAAGATAGAGCTCAGCCGAAAATATTGGTGATTGGTGTCAACGACACCTAGCGATTGGTAGTAGCTTTTATGTTTATGTCGGTCAAAAATTGATCCCGTTGTTCCAAGGTAAAGGTCGATTTTCCCAGAAAGTCGCACTCTTATCTAACAACATCATACCTACCAGACCATACCTTGTGGCGATAGGAAAGTTAACCAACCGTGTTTGTTGTTCAATTCTGGGTACAATGATATACGTTGTTATGTGTTTTTAGCATTCAGTTATGGTGCATTGCTCCGTTAATGTAACAATGTAGGCCCGCCGCGCGCGTTCCGCAGGCACGTTGGTTGCCGCCTGCCCGCCCGCTCAGGTTGTGTACCGCCGTGCAGTGTTCCTAAAAAACCGCCGCTGCTCCGAAACCAGAGAAGCCAGAAACACGTTTGTGGTGTGAAAACACGCGCAATGGATGCCCATACTGAACATTCGGGTATGATCGCACAGCATGCCAGACGGGCATTCTATCAGGGCGAGGATGTGCTTGATTTAATTAACAAGGAAGCATGTTGAACAAAAAGCATTTACTTATAACGTCACGACATGAAACGTCACAACAGAGCACCAAACATTTTTTCCAGAAATCTTGAGAAACCAAATCGCGCGAGTGCTTTGGATATTCTGGACAGCAGCCTACACGGAATCCAGCGTTCACCGAGAACAGGCTGCATAGTTATATGCGCGTCAGCGTCTCGTTTGATTGCCCTGGTCACGCACACCCTATCGGAAATCATGGATCATAGGTTTTGACCATTCTTATAATTTGGCTAAGACACCGGTGACGAGAAAACACTGAGATCGACTGCGCAATGCGGCGACTTGTTCCGACTAGGAATGAATGTATCCGCTTTAACACTTCACAGTTTAGGCTTTTTACCCATGGACGGCAGTAAGAGGCCATGCATATATTGGACAGCTCTGTCTTCCACATAATCATCTGGAGCCTTCATCGCGCTATAATGGGAAGGCAGCGCATGCCAGCGATTTTGTGTCATGGATTTTGGAAGTCGATTGATGTTAACATAATAAGTTATCACTAATAAATGGCGTTTTGTAATCCAAAAAGTAGTTTTTCCCAGACGAAAAACGCTTTCGGTTAACGTTAGCAACGTTTGCAGGGTGACCACTTTGCTATGAAGGGAGCGTAAATGCCCTTGAGTACAGCTGACAGCAAAGAGCTTCTCCGAGCTCTTCTCTCCTTCTCTCTCTTCTCGAGAGAGGAGAGAGGAGAGAAGAGAGTCGGGAGATGGAGCGCTTTTCTCTCTCTCTCCCTCTCTCTCTCTCTCTCCTCTCTCTTCCGTCTCTCTCCTCTTCTCTCTCTCTCTCTCTCCTCTCTCTCTTCTCCTCTCTCTCTCTCTCTCTCTCTCTCTCCTCTCTCTCTCTCTCTCTCTCTCTCTCTCTCTCTCTCTCTCTCTCTCTCTCTCTCTCTCTCTCTCTCTCTCTCTCTCTCTCTTTCTCTCTCTCTCTCTTTCTCTCTCTCTCTCCATTCTATCTCTCTCCCTCCCTCTCTATTTCCACTCTCTCTACGTTCACTTTCGCTCTCACTCTCGCTCTCACTCTCACGCTCACTCTCAAGTCCACGCTCACATTATCACTTTCCCTGCGATATATTAAACCTACCTGCTGAGCATGCGAAATCGGAAGGCCAAATCTACATAGAACGAGTTATCACGCAAGAAAATATACTAAAAGGATAAGGATTTCCAGCACTGTCTTGGGGGATGAGTTTAACGACAACGTAAAATTACTACACGATTCGCTGGTACTCTTCGTCCGCAACAATGGTCAGCACAACGCAAGGTCAGCGTAAAGTTAATTTAGTTTAAGAGACAGCGGAATAAAATGTGTAGGTTAGGATGGCGTTGGCGGAAAATTACTCCAGCAGATAACGTGCACAGGCAATGACTGAAGTAATATTGCGAACCAGTTTGTGTATCGCACAAACTGATCGTTCATACTGGTGTATTGAAGTGCATGAATGGAAGTTACCAGTCATTCTACAAGCATGACCCCAGCACTTGAATCGCTGAGCTCAGCTACAAACACTGCAGGGCTGACATATGACTGGGCCTTAATCCACAGGGCAGACCGAGATTGGACGCAAGAGCACTCGGGCCCGATCATTCCCTTTCCGTGGGAGTGAGATGAAATAACGCAACAAGAGCGTGTATACGAAGAGCTCACCTGATCAGTATCAGCCTCTCAACGGTAACCATGACGATGGTCGCTATGGAGACGGTGGTCGAGATCGAGCCGACGCCCAGGTACAAGTACACTTCGAAAATCTGCCACCAGTAGCTGGCAGCGGCAGCGCCCTTGGCAATGCCGCTGAAGAATATCAGAAGACACGTGACCAGATCCGCGATGGCCAGGGCTGCGAACAGGCAGATCACGTGGTGTTGTCATGTGTCTGAGCCGCGCTGTTTATATTCGGATATTGGCGTCGTTCGTTTTGTTTTGTTTTTGTTTTGTCGGCTGAAATGGCAGACGGAGTGGACGGGGCCGCGCGGCAGGTGGCCGCTGCAGATGAGGCCTGGTAACGAATGGGCGCAGCAGCGGGCCCAGCATCGGCAACGACACAAGGGCCCAGCGCGTCCAACCCGGCCGATTGATGCTGTGGGCGGCAAGACGATTGATGTTTGAGTTATTGTCAGTCACCTCACGCCAAACATGATAATTGTGGGTTCGTTTACAGATAGACCAGCAATATACCCACGGCGACAGCAGTGTTTGACCATGTAAATATTTGGGCATGGAGGGCGATGAAAATGCAGCTTCTTCCTTGCAGAACTGCCAGACCGTGACCAGCCATACTGATTGCCAACATTCAGACTCCTAATTTTAAAGGATATGACAGCGTAATTCCAAAGACCCACGGAAAGTACATGGATAGCGCGAAGACCCAAAGATTACGCGACATGACAGCATATCTTAAATCGTCATCCACCCAATCAGCTCACTGTGCGCAGGGGTTCGCCACAACCAGCACACAGCACCAGGACGGCGTGATCCTGCCCCCCCCCCTTGATGTCCCCCCCCCAGCTCACTTGTGAAGTATATATAGATGGAGGCCTTCATCTGACCGCGCGTAAGCACTAGCAGATTGAGCGTGTTTCCCAGCACGCCGCACGCTGAGATGGTTGGGATCAGGATGTTGTAGCCGACATACTCCAGCCGGACGACGCTGTCTTCGGCGCCTGACACGTTCATCGTGGCCATGACCTCGGTGACCTTGCGCTCGACTCCAGGCGAGCGGTACGCTGCGGAGGGGAGTGGGGTTAGAGCGGCGAGGGCCAGTGAGGAACATATGCTGGTTAATTGATTTATCGTGCATCGCTGTGGGTTGCGGCGAAGCTGGCTGTATCACCACACTGCCATGTGGGCTACCAAGTCATTGCAACGATGAACGCCACTGTTATCATAACGCAAAAAAAAAACAGATACTGGCAGATGCTGTCAAACGGATGGATGCATGATTGTACGGTCAGAGTACCAGAACTGAGATGTAGACTTCCATGACGACATTAGGGCCACGAAGTTATGAAAACTGGGAATCGCCGCGTCTTGTTGATACTTAAGGTTTCGTAAAGCGTCCTAAGCGTCGTTAGTCTTCGCTTCCACAAGCACTCGTAATATGGCATCCAGAAGACCGAAACAACTATCAATTCTGACCTTCGACACTATGGCTTCGTTTAAGCAAAACTTTTAACTGCTTATGTGACACGTAATTGTAGTATCATAAATCATGGACGAAGGAACTGGAGCTGTTGAGGTGACATGGGCTTGCACTGTGCCGCCACAGGCCATGTCGTGGGGCCAGGTTTACCCCATATCAGCCTCACAGGGCTTCTCAACCATTGGTTCACATGACGTAGACCAATGCAGCCATCCAATGGTACTTTAAACGTGTCTATGCTTTGGTCATGACTCCAGACAGTCGTAGTTGACAGTGTCACAGCAAAAAATGTCCTACACGAGCTGACTACAAAATAAACATATTAACACACCTATACCTTCATAGCAGGTTGTAGCCACAAAAACCGTCGTCCAGAGTCATGTTTGACTCAACTCCACATTAATCGAACGATCCCATGTTAGCTGGGAGCTGATTCATGATTGGTGCTTTCGTCGTCGATCGTCCAACACTTCCCACACCTAAAGACAATGCTCGATATTTGAAGACATTGAGGGAATTACTGGGCATGGTGGAAAAGCTCACTTGCAACAATAAGTATGCTTTTAAATGCAAAATACTGACTGAAATCACGAAATTTCAACACTTAGTAAAATTACTCCTGAATATGTCATCGTTGGACAACGTCTGGGAACACTGGCGTGACGTCAGAGTCGTTGCCAGATCGCCAGTCGCTGTAGCGGACGCAGCGACTCGCTTGTACGTTGCGTGCAGGAAGATGGCGTCAGTGGTCTAGGCGTGTACGTTATTAGCGGCATCTGGGAGCGTTTTTGCATTCTTTTGTATTGTTCTTGTATATTTTCCATGATGCCATACTTTTAGTCGCATTTGCGCTTTCGATTAGTGCGCTATTCACCGTGCATTCGGCTATCAGCTTCACTGCACGTCAAAATCTGTAGAACTGCCCAAATGCATATGCTATCCATTACAAACCGCGATAATATGATGTCCTGCATATCGAATAACTTCGCATCAGACTGCGAAAAATAGTCCGCACAAGTTCGCGTACATCTAGCTTCGAACGACCATTTCAGGTCGTAAGAAGGGCATAACCGTGAAATGCAGAGAATGATCATGAACATGACCATATCAGTTCAAAGACTCATACAAGTATGAGCCAGTCTCTTAAGGACGTCCCAATTACTGTTAAAGGGAGTGTCTTACCGTTGGGGCATGTTTCCAAAACATACTCAACATCCGGCACCTGCGTCTAATAGTCACACGGGATAGTGTCAGTGCAGCTCGATCAATATGTAATACGATTATTCATTTCAGTTATTTTCGAGTCCAAATTAAGCTGTAATCGCTTTGCAACAGCACTACACTTCTTCTTTTCCTGTAAGCCCCAGAAAGCATTCCGAGTCCGCGACAACTGCAGTTGTCGCGACCGCCGTTGTCATGACGACAGCGTAATCTGCTGAGGGCCGTTGTCAGCTGTTACGGGTTAGAGACACCACTTTTATTACGCTACTACCGGAGACATACTCCATGGTAGATCATCATAAGAGCCGCATACCGCCTTGAAGAAACTGACGGTGAGCAACGTTCTTCAAGCGGGCGAGCTTCTCACGACATGAACAGAACCAACGGTAGCGTCCAGCCTTGCACTGAACGCCTTGAACCCACAGCTACGCCGCGAAGCGTGCATTGGAAGTCACTCGTCTCAAATGTCACGTCGGTTGAAAAAGCCACGTGGCAGACTGATCACGTTCGTCGCAAGGTGCTGAGGCCAGCCACGATTCTTATAACGAGTAATAAGCCTACTTATTTGGTACTTTATACTGTTCAATATGTGAAGTGGAACCTGGCTGAAACAATTTGTGAATAGCACTAATCTGAGGGGCATCGGAAAAAAACACTCTGTCGCCACCGATCTGTAACGTCAGCAGATACATAGTAGTGTATTTCTGTCATCCGCTACCAAACTATCCTGGTTGAAGCTACTATGTTCGAAAACATTGCATGGCACAACTTGTGCAACGAGACGCCAATGCTTCGGCATGCAATATATATATATATATATATATATATATATATATATATATATATATATATATATACATGTACACTTAGGGTTATTTTCGAACCTGTATGGACATGTATAACGTGATGTTCATTCAAGCTGAGTGTGTACTGCTCCAACTAATTCAAAAAGCAAGAATTCAGTCAACTCTGACTTGAATCATGCGAAACACAACGGACTCGAATGGAACTTGATTTACCAATATTTGGTGTGCCCCTTGATTTGAATCTAATCTCAATCGAATCCAGCACCAGTCCGCTGTCGTCATCCCTAGCGGTGTTGAGACGCGTGGCGACAAATTACAGGCTGTTATTGAAACAATCAGCGCATTGCCCTAAGGCGCAATTCTCCTGACCGCGCGGCCGCCCGGCGGGGCTGATTAAAAGGGACGGGCTTCCCGGCACGGTTCGTGGAGACCTCCAGGCAGTGGCGCCCCGGCATGGGACATCGCGTCACGCACTAATGCCTCAGAGGCCTCGGAAAACACCACTGCCGTTCAGTTACGAGGACACGTAGTGTTCAGCCAAGAGCACCAGAGATGTGTGCTGTATACTCGATCACTGGCGTGGTGTATGGCACAATGAATTGTATTGAATGAAGTTCTTACGAGTGCACGTCTTCAGATTGAAAGATTGCTTTGCGCTCACAATGCAGCGATTATCCCAATTTCATTATGTTGAAAGGGCCATTCCGCTGGAAACACAGTCGTCCTGCTCGGCCTGCAAGCCAATCAAGTTACGTTACGAGGTTTCGAGATAAACGCATGTTAAGTGCAGTTGAATGTAATTAAACTGATGCCATTAGACGCCTTCAGCCGTGCTGGTCACAGCCATGAAACCAGCAACGTGCGCCGCAAATTTGGTGCGGGAGGAAAGGGAGAGGGGGGGGGGGGGGGGGGGTAGCTCGCCCGGCTCCACAGTGCCGCAGAAGTGAGCTGCGCCGCAGTGACCTCGCTGTAGTCTAGCCACCGATCAGTGGAAACAGATAAACCCGCAAGTCCTGTAGGTGTGTCATTGCGGGCGAGGATGTGTGATTACTGAAAATGCATAGTGTAACAGGCTCAGCATTCATGTTGTTACATTTTTGTATTTAAGTACTTGACTCCATATTTAGTTGTCACTATTCTTTAGATGTTTTGCGTTGATAACATGCCATTTGATGAAGTGATAAGGTGAGAACAGTCGTAAGAGGCAAAACATATTATGATACGCAAGCACTCTTACACTCAGGGCTCACAGAAGGTAACAAAAAATACAAAACGTGTTCGGCGACTAGTCCTTATCAGTTTGGGAGTAACAAACGCAAACAGTGAACACCGAAAATTTTGAATAAATTACGCACATCACCGAAAAGGAATTTAAGCCACGCAGTCTGCCTGTGTTCAAAACCCGGTGCCTCATTTAGAATTGATGTTAAAGGTGGTGTTCCACATTTGTATGAGCTTTTGAAATGAAATAACCATCTGGGAGATCATGTGACGTAGTACACTGTCATGCCTTGCTTTATGGGAATGCTTCACTTTTGAAGTTACTGAAGCAAACATCAGGTACGTTGAAACAGGCTCACTTGTAACTATTAGTATAATTTTTAATGGAAAAGACTGCTCCAGACGGCCCAAATATCTGTATAGTGAATCTACTCCTCAATGCGTTGTGGTTTGATTACGTCATAGTGTCTTGCACAATATTGATTGAGAGCCAATTGACGGCCTTTATATCTGGAAGTCGTGCTCATGAACGCCAGATGGGAACGCCCCGACAATGTTATTTTTTGGTCTTGGTACCTGCATGACATGTGAAATGGCAGGAATTGAATGACGTTATCATGACGTCATAAATGCCAAGGTGGCTTTGAAATACTGTCCCGATATATCTTTCCTATTTTCGCGGGCGTATAGCTGAGAAACCAGAGTGGCTGAGGTCAAAAGGTGGCCGAGGTCTCGCGGCCTCTCCGCTCCGAGCGGCTCAGAAGTCGCACGCTTTGATAGGGGAATCGGGGAATGGCGTGGTGCCAGTCTTGAGCCATACATGTCTCGCGTCCACGAGCTGGCAAAACTAATTCGGCTGTTTTTTTTCAGGTGTTGTGCCACATCTCGGCGCTGTGCAGGTAGGGACGTGATCTCATCTCAAGGAGCCCAGCAATGTACCGTTTAAAATTTCGGTGCATATCACTTTGCAGGACGAATGGGTGAGCTGCCAATCGTCGGAGAATCACTTGGTGCAAGGTTTGCATTCGCACGTGTCACGCGTTACGTGCGGACGAGCCAGCAAAGTTGCTGTTGCTCTTTCTGACCGTTTTGCACATTTTCTGCCATATCTTGGCGCCCAGAGCACCTAGAGACGTAAACCCACTGAAAACATAAATAAATAAATTGTCCACAGTCCCAAAAAATGTCTTCTGTCTGCTTTGACATCCTAATCAGAATGCCGTAGGGCTCTAAAACATGCAATAGCATGCTTCGGCCGTATTATTATCAAATACATGTATTTTCGTCAAATTTGAAGTGGGCGCCTTGTTGTCCTCTGATCGATTTATTGTGGAATGACCCAGCTTAGACTAGTCTGCAATGCCCCAAGTTCTTATCACGGTTTTTTAAGTTGAAGAATATCTTATGGCACCAGGTTAGGAATAGCTGATGGAATCGTGGTATTCGTATGCATATCGAGTAGATCGGTGATGAATCGGCTTCCCTGTTTGGACTACGATGCAGTCCCATCGCAGTACTCGTCCGAAATGTTGGACCGCCCAACTGCAATGACTATCTCATATCACGCGCACGCTATCAGCGTTAGTGCACTGGAAGTTGTTGAATGCCACATGCACGGTTGTCCACTGTCGCATGGCCCATCGAGAAGACCTTATGGGGGCAATTCGACCAAAGGTCGGCTTTGCTACGCTTTATCCCGCGTCTAGAATGCAATGTGAATGTGATGTGCGTTCTTGATCATGGAGGTTATACAGATGCCATGTGAGCCACTTGAAGCATGTACGACCATGCCATTCCAGCCAGATTGCAAGTGCGATAAAGTTCGAAGTCGCGATAATGCCAGCGTGCGCATTAGCGAGGGCTGTTCTGACTAGCTGGTGACGGCATTGTCAATGCTATTCAAACATGGCTGCAAGTCAGGACGTCTTCCAAAGTAGGCGAGGAGGGGTGGGGGAGGGGAGGGGGGGGGGGTAGGAAAGGGCAACATGGCCCTTTTCGTCATCGGTTCTATCGTCGTAGATATACCAAGCAAGGGAGAAAAGGGACATTATAGATGGGTTATTACGTCAATGAAATAAACTGTTTTTTCTGGTCTGAAGTGGGCCACCTACGTATATCTCCGTTGACATATGCATTGACCAGCAAGGACGGAATCCTATCGGTACCTGTTTTTACAAATAGGCTTCTTTATTATCACACAATGATAGGAAGACGAAAGGGGCGCCTACCTGTGGCGTAGAAAAATATATTCCGGTATTAATCGCGCCACGTTACCAGAAATAGAAAATAAAAAACCGTAAAAACACGTTGCATCCGAAGCATTGTAAGGTAAATTCATTTCACGGTGTCGAGACAAGAAAATGACGCCAAAACAAACGAGCACCATCAGTAAATACTTTCAAGAATTGTGGCTGAAATCACCTGCCAGAAACAGAAGTTATTTTGGACAGCACAATCCACAGGCAGGCACAGGCCTGTGCACGGCTTTGTCTCCATGCCGCACCGTGCAATGAATCACTCAGTTTAAACGCTCAGGTTGGCTTGTCAGGCCGGTTTACAAATTTTGTAACGCGACGGCTGCATTCCAAATTTTGTTAAGGGGATTTCATTTGCAATGAGATAAGTTTCAAGACTATTTCTGATTCTTTTATACAAAATATTTCTGAAACTTATTCAAATGACCAAAGTTGATCTTCAACACGCTTTTACTTGCGTCGGCAATGATGCCGCGACCTTGCGAAATCAACTTTTACCGTGGCAAAATTCGTCAGATGACGTAAGTTTCCCCGGCAATGCCCTTGCTAACAAGATTAAAGGCAACCTTGGGTTGAATGTCAATTTATGCACCACCCAATTCATGCATATATACAAAAGGGGGACATTGTTTCGGTTGCAGACGCACGGGCGGAAAGGCGAACTGTCTCCAACTTCAACCACCAAGCACGAAAGGCACCCCTTTCCACTGCTACATTTCAGTTACTGGACGGCACTACTCACTGCCCCCCCCCCCCCCCCCCACATCGTGTAGGCCTCTGTTTGTTTATGTTTGGGATTGTGTATTGGAGAGGATAGCACGGGCTTCAGTGCCCGGCACGAGACCACTGGGGTTGGGGGGGGGGGGGGGGGACGGGCAGCGCGAGTGACGCACCGGCTTCGACCATGGACGAGCAACCTTGGCCCCTTTACCTGCCGGAACCGCGGAAATGCGTCGCGTATCAGCTGCTCGTTCTACGCTTTTCGTACCGCTTTCGCCATTCTGGTGTTTCAGTGTTATTGTGGTTGTTAACCAGAGACGCACTCGATCGGCCCTTACAGACAATGCAGATTCCTGAGACTGGCCAGCGTAACTGATAAATTAAAAGTATGTGGGTCGATTTCCTGCGGCGCCCGCTGTTCCTACCAAGAGGAAAGGCAGGCATCGCCATACAGTCTCTGCAGTTGAATACGTCCTGCAGCTCCAACAACAACCTAATCTTGCTAATAGCCTCCCGGTCTTTCACTCTAGGCGAATCGCAGGAGAGTAGAGCTTCTTTAACTCTTAAAAGTAGCAACATCTTCCGTTCGTAAATCTCTCCCCAACGTCCTGATCACATTGTGTTATTAATCGCCTGCTTCGCGCTGCTGTAACACTGCCCATTTTCTACGTGCCATCCGTGTTTGCGCTGGAAAAGTAGCCAGACATCCATGTTTGCCAGGCATCCTGGTGAACATAAACCCTTCCCAAGTCCATTTCTTAGAACAGACCCACGGCTTTCTATCAACGGCACCGAGCCCGCGCTCAGTTTTGCATGAAACTGCAAGTGTCTGAGACCCGGTCAATGCAAACCACGAGCGTCGATGAGCCCGCCTCTGGGTCCCTCAGGTGCGCGCCGCGGGGCCGCAGCTGTGGTGCTGCGTCACGACACGGCAGCGGCCGGCCTACCTGCGCTGATTTCGTCGGCCTCGTCGCGTCGCGATGCACGGCGCGCACGCTCGCCGCGGCGGGACCCCCGGCGGGGACTGCGGCCGTGCCGTCGCTGGCAGCACGGCGCCGCGAAACCGGCGCAGGCGGAGCGACGCGCGCCCTGGCGTCGGGGGAGGTCCCGGCAACTGGTGACGCGTTGACCTGTGACCCGTGGCGCGGCACATGACCTTCGAAGGTCTGTGACCGCACAGCGACGGTTGTCTGCCCGCGACTTCTAGTCTGTACACGATTGCAAACTTTTCATGAAGTCGTAACAGGCAAATTGTTGCTGGAATGCTCCTACACCAATCCACAGGTCGAATGACACTAAAAGTCGTCAGCTATAGGTCTGTTCAGTACTAGTTTTTGGAGCTTTGTATCAAACCTCAATTCTGAATTGCTTTGTTTCACTGGAACATCATGCATATCAATGGCCAAAATATTTCAGAGGCGTACGTAAAACAGTAACGGGGATGGCGTTATAGGCGTTGTGTGTGGTTCTAGGCCACATTTTTTTTTTAGAGAAAGCGAGAGGGAGATGTGAAACGAGACGTAGAGCAAAAGCGAGGGCATCATGCGTCTCGGTCGTCAGAAAACTTCATAGGCGTTCATAAAGCATTAACAGGAATAACGTCTCAGGCGTGATGTGTGGCTCTAGGCCCCGTTTTTAGGTAGAGATCAAGGGCGGAAGAGAGAGAAGAGAGATCTGCTTATCATGATCTTCTCGTTCGTCCTTTTTTAGGCTGCTGCCATCATACAAAAGGACGAGAAGTCGATCCGAGGTATCGTGCCCAGGAAATGCCAGCTTGTGGAACTTTATGACAAAATTAAGCTGATCATTTTCTACCGGCGCCCTAAAGTGACCAGCCCTGTTATGAACAACAACTTGTCCCAGACCCGGGTATGCTGAGAAATGACCAGTGTTGTGTACCAGTTTCGCTGCAATATCGGTGCCTGCGCGCGCCGTCCGTGCGATATCTACCCAGGTCACGTGACCAGGGACCTGGGGCGGGCGCATTACGATGCACCTGCAAGATGGAGGTCCTCGTCGCCATCTGAAGGAGGTCCACAACAGCCGACTGAGTAGATAGCCCATGATTAATAGCACCATCATTTTCGCCCATTGCTCTGACAGGTGGAAGCTTCTAAGTTCCGGAAGCACTGTACATCTGCGACAACGACCTTGTCGTTAACCGCCAGGTCAACGCGAGACGCACACTCTGCTTGTCGGCGGTGCGCCGCCTCAAACATGACGACATATGCTTGTGCGTAATGACTTGAGTACTTCCAGGTGATTAAGACTGCTCTAGCCAACAACATTTCATTATTTTGTATAAAGAACTCCTCAATGCATCATCGTTTGATTTCGTCATGAAGCGTTTGTATGACGTCAGAAATGCTGCTGGATAACCGTGTCAGAATTGGCTCTGTAGCAGACGGGTTGACTCACCTGTGGCACTTCAACATGCTGAGAGGTGGCACTTGCCGGCACGTTCTTGCTAAACCCTTATACTGTTATGTGCGCTTACTTTGCCATTTTGTGTTGTTCTTGTATATTTGTTCGTAATTTCATATGGCTTGCGAACATTTATATACTTGGGTATGGCGCTATTTGAATGATATATGGTTCCCGACCTCACTTCCGTCATGGCTCGCACCACTACCCAATTTCCTGTATTATGTAGCACAATTTTTAAATTTTTGCTTACCAATTTGGTCCGAATCCTTCGAATGCATGGATTTCTGGGACCAGCACTCACGCTAAGCAGCGCTTGTGTGAGCCCTGACCCCCACCATCCGATCGCGCAATTCCAGGGAACGGCAGAATTTAATGGCGGAAGCTTTACGTGCCGCAATGCTCGGCACGGTCCGTCCTGCCCCCCAGACGTCAACTGACCTTTAGCACGACCGCTGCTGCCAAGGGCAAACAGCGAGCGCCCTAAAGCGACTTGAACCCATCCCGCCACGGGTGGATGGATTCAACACAAAACGTTTGTTTATGTTCGAATCTTGCACTCAGCACATTAAAATGGCTAAGACCAACTGATGACACTAATCGTGCTGACGTGCGCCATCCACGAATAACATATATAAAATCCGTTCTTGGTCTTCAGCATTACATGACCAATGAGGTGGCGTTCGGTGTGACGTTTATGTGACGTCGTGAATGTATTGGCGACCTTTACATGGTTTACACGAAATAGTCTGCCCAAGTTCGCGGGAGTCAAACTAAAAAACAAGAGGGTGCTTAGCCTTAAAATGACATTGTAGTGCACAGCACCGAATGGTCTTCGAAATGGCTGTCAAGTTCAAAACCCCACACAAATGTGTGCAACACTCTCTTCAACAAGGATCATTTTCAACGTAACTGTATGTTCTGTATCCTTCACCGACACAAACAAAGCTTCAAAAACTCCACCTGGGTGCATTTCAAAAACTCCACCTGGGTGCATTTCAAAAACTCCACCTGGGTGCATTTCAAAAACTCCACTTGGGTGCATTTCAAAAACTCCACCTGGGTGCATTTCAAAAACTCCACCTGGGTGCATTTCAAAAACTCCACCTGGGTGCCCAAGTTCATTTATGTAAGGTGGCGCTTGTATCCACTACATACACTCGTTATACGATGTGCTTGCCGCACTTTTTCATTTCTTCAAAGCGTCATTTACGAAATTTGCAATCTTGTGGTCACGTCGACAAACCATTTAGCTTGGTGGATATTTTATTATTCTCCAAAACTGCGCGACTGACGCAATACATTTTGTTTTTTGTTGGAAGGGTCCGGCAATAATTCTCACAAATAATTAAATCGCAGTTGGCCACCTGAAAAAGGATTCGGGCATTTGCGATAGGACAAGAGAAGCTATCTTTTGTTGCTTAAAAGTTCACTGCGCTGCGGTGGGTGGTTGAAACGACATTCGTTCATTACAGTATGGCCTGATCGCTCAAATTTGACTGTTCTTTACCAATCGATGCAAACCGAGTCAGCGTGCGGTCTGGCTAGTAATAGCTTGTGGTAGAGAAAATGACCCAGCTCTCCGGACTCGCAGGAGGACTTACGTCTTACCAGCAAAGCCCACATGAATTTGGCACTCATAATCGTGACTTTAAATATAGCTTGACGATCCCGTTTGTACAGATAATGGCGCATACCCCACGCCTTTCTCCTTACTACACGCGTTCCGAGTGCCTTGGGTTCACAGTACCTGCTAAGTACATCTTGTTTCGTACCCCTTGGACCCACCACTCAGAGTCTAATCGTCCAGTTCCATGGACAATGTTGCCTTCGCCCTGTCGCCAGGCAGGACGCGAGGGCTTTGCGTGTCACATGATGGTGCGGTAGGGTCACCACGACCTGGTTTGACGCTCTCTGGCCAATGACCAGCTGACCTTTCCGGCATTTGTGACCTGGAGGCTGACCTTGATGTTTGTGCGAAGTCGGTATCCTTATGCTCAAGTCTAGTTTTTGGAAGCTGATCTAATTTTTTTTGTGCAAAGTTGGTTTCCTCATGCTGAAGTTCAGTCTATAACCATCAAGACGGCTGGCCTTTATTGAACCGAAAACAGATTGTCTGTCGCTAATGCAACCATACCCGTTTTACTCAGCAATGCGATCGGTTAGCAACACAGCTGCGAGCGTTCATCACAACAGCGCAAGTTCTGCCACTCTAAGGGACAATAAACAGGAATTGAAAGCGATGAAACGACGGGGCAAACCCCGAGCTCAATGATCTCTTCACCCACGCACAGCGGTGCTTTCCCAGGCGAGTTTCTATGCCGTCGTTTCCGCGCAGGCCAACAAAGCTGAAGAACAGGCAATCTCCGAACTCTCAGCCACTCACCGTTGTACTCAAGCTCAGCCTTCGCGTTCTCGAGTCATAAGTATTGCTACATCCAACGCGGTCCGCTCAAACACTGGACGGAGATTGAACTAAAGGACTTCAGTTAAATACGGATGCGTGACATCATGCGTAATAATTACTCGGTTTCAACTGGCGGTACAACATAGCCTCCTTCCGTCTATCTCTTTCAACGCCAGGGGCGGGGACCGGCCACAGTGCCTCCTTCCCCGGATGCCTCCGCGCGCCTCTCAAGCGGGCGGACAAGGTTCTCAGCTGTCCCCTGCTCCCAGCCGGCTTCGTGCCAGTCGGTTTGGGGGCACAGCCGGGAGCTGGTACATATTAGTTGGTAAATACGCAGGACCCTCTCGGTGGGCACCACCTTAACGCGGTGCGAGGTATTGCGTGCTGCCCAGTTGGCGTCAGGGCGACTGGGCAGTCAGACCAAGAGTGCCCAAAATACTCCTGCTTTTGTTGTGATTGTGATTGTTCACCTTTCCTATCTAAACATATCATCGCTAGCGTTACTGATGTGAATTAAAAAACGGCCTTCGTATAGCTGCGCTCAAGGTTCCAACCTGGCCCAACGTTGCTTACATTAGTGATCGAACAGAGGGGCTGTCACCCGGCAACCAAGAGAGAGATGCAGGGACATGCTTTGTGTGAGTAGAAAGCCCATCGTCTGCCGTTGCAAGTGGTGTGCTCGAAAGCTGTAAACATGGGTACTCATCAATGAAATAAGAAGGAACTAGCGTCAACTGGACTACCAACGCCCTCCAAAACGAGCGGAGAAGTCATTTAAGCAGAGGCCACGTACAGGATTTACCAGCAATGTACGAACTTGACAGGACGATAAATAAGTCAGTACCAAGTTACAAAAAAAATCCTGCCTTGGGGAGATCAGCACCAGGGAGTCCCTTGTGCCGGCTCTGCACGCACAAGTATATCCATTGCACCCCAGCAGTAAAGGCCGGACCGAAATGCCGGTACGCTTAGCCAACGCTAGTAATGTCCAGCAGCTTTCGCCCGGCTGCTCAACGCACGACTCGTTTATATTCGACGAGGCGGTGATTGGTATCGGTTTACCGGAGACATTGTGTGAAATGTCGCCAAGCGCATGAACATCCCTGTGTCCTTGAAGATTTGGTCCGCGGTGCCGGTCAGCCTCAAAGCTGTCCAATTTCAGGCAACGTGGTGCGTAAGTTAGTGAATGCTGTGAAGGACTTAACAGTGCATTGGCGGGACCAATTGGCATGGGGTTCGAAGGTGCCGATTTCCAGCAGCTCACGTTTTAGTGATTATGCATTAATGGTACTTCTCACGCCTGCGATCCCCTCGCTCATCCAGGGGCGCAAAAGGCGTCTCACTGGCACTAATGTTCTGAAATGCTGGGAAGTAGCCGGATCTCCAATTAGCAGCAAGTTTCACTCATGCACCGTAGCCGGATGGAACTTCGCCGAATGCGGATGAGTGCCGCTGGTCCGACCCGGTCCAGTGGCAGACTGTCTGGCTTTGAAATGTTGCCGTCATTCTGGGTACACCTTCCAACAGCCAGGGCCATGAGGATTGCAAAGGGGCCCTAACGGCCTTATGGAGAGTAGGGCGTGGGAAGCTGATCTGGTGGAGCGGAGCAGCTCCGCTTTTGCGCTCTCGGGTGGTGGCCAATTCCCCGCTCTCTACGTTTTAATGTTTTTCCAAAATTCTCGAACCGCGCGGCGTAACCACGCCAAATTTTGTCTAGTTGTAGGAAATTGACGAATCTTTTGAAACCAAATTTAGATGTACCTAGTGATGCCACTGATCTATGCAAGGTCAAAGTCACGCCGTGGCTCTCAGCGAAGGCAAATTTTGGGAGGCGACAACGAAGTGTAAGATAAGGCCAAACATCTCTATGGTAGTTTCGTTAGGCGATAAAACAATTAAATTTAGGACGAACTTTGTTTGTTTCGTTTGTTGTTTGTTTCGGCGTGAGCCTGAAGCCGCATTTCCCAAGCAGACACCAACCGGAACTACACTGATCAGGGCCCCAGCGTCCGTCAGGCCCCACAGCGCGGAACAGGCGGCGCTGTGCTGGCAAGGGTCCCAAGTTCCCCAGAGGCAGTGCTCGAGGAGGCTCGAAGAGCATGGATTTCTCGCTGGGACCGAAGGTCAGGGGTCCGATTAGGAAGTCCAAGTGACCGAAGGGCTGGTCGGAGTCTAGTCAGGGGCCCCAGCTTGCGGTGATGGGCCTTCAAAGGACAGTGAGAAGGACCTGTGCGCTGACCTGTGACCCCTGAGTCAATAAGGACCTAAATGTCGGCCACAGTACCGCACCACCAAATGACACCCCCAGCACTGCATAGTCGGTTCCCTGCCGGTATGGGCCTGATGGATCTGGGGACC
>NW_023596225.1:23156355-23207717 GCF_011947565.3 Pollicipes pollicipes | reverse complement strand
GGCAGGCGTCGTCATTTGGTCTTAGCCGCATCGCACAACCCCAGGAACACAGTAGAATAGTAGAATAGGAAATTCACCATGAGGTTAGCGACCTACAAAACGCAACTTTGTGCTGCTTTCGTTGTACATAAGTTGACGAGGGCTAGTCAGTCCAGTTGTTGTTCCTGTCTTTGATGGTATATAGTAGGTACTTTAGACATGTCTTGCCATATTGTCTCCAAAACATTAATGGAAAGATCCAACAATCCCCGGAAGAAGATAAACGTGCGCCACGTAGGTGTGCACACATCACCTTTGGGCATATTAGCAGCGACCCGGCGACAAAGAATCCATGCCGTCGACTTCACTCATGATGTCACAGACGATAGATTCTGCGCCTTTTGGTGTTCGCAGCCACCTGAACAAAACATATTTATGTGACATCACGTAGAATCTGTGCCGGACGCACAGAATCTTTTCCCGCGACTTGATTGAAGTGAGAGAGAAATGGCACAACAGATTTAATTGTAAGAAGTTATGTTGCATGCTCGGGACCAACCACGAGTGATGAAAAGTTATTTACACGTTACGAACAACATAATGTGCAGTGTGCATCGTTAGTAGGATTGAAAGAATCTGCAAAATTAGTGCATTTGCATGCGCAGCCAATGCCGCGACAGCAACGAAGTTGTAAACAGAAAACGAGTTGCGTTGCAAACACGCCCGACAAATATTATACGTGACGTCACTTAGAATAGGACAGTCTCAGTGCGCTGCGAATGCATCTTATCTCAAGCCCTCTACGATGCCCAGAGAATGATAGTTTCCCGAGTAGAAAATAGGGAATTGACAATAAAGTGGCTAAAATCCAGGGGAACTTTGTGAGTGGGGCACCAATTCCAGAGGCGCTGCAGTGAAGGCTGGCCAATCTCTTGGCTAAATTACGGATCCGCTAAGTCGTACGCTGACACAAAATGCGAAGTGTTTTTTGACGCTTGCACTATCACTGTGGGGTGTTTATGGCTCGACCAGTAACCTGCACAGCACGAGGTCAATTGCAAAGCCTTGCTGGAATTTCAAATTTACTTTTAGTGGTCTGAACTGCGTTGTTTGGGTTTTATTTCACCAGCACATCTGAGGAACCTTTTGAACCAAGTAATCGAGTAATTATGCTTGTATATCTTTCGGACGCATATGAATATAACGTTGGTTTCGAAATATATTTTCCATGTTGGTGAATTTTGGATACAAAATCGTAAAACATCTTTATATCAAGGAACTGAAAGGGATGGAGACAGGTTTTACACTGTGACGGTCCAGCCCAACATTGCGGGGACCCAGCCCAAAATGGGAGCCGGGGCAGCTCAACTTTGAGGAGCCATGCCCCCCTCCCTAAAAGCGATGCAAAGTTCCACCCCGTCTCGTAATATCTTTCCAGAAGGTTGTCGAATATGCCGTTGAGTAAAACATTGCAAAACCTAACTTTCAAAACGGGACGAGGCGATGCAGATGCCGGTTCTCAGCCGCGCTCTTTCAAGTAACCGTTGTTTTAACGATAACGTCACAGAAAATAACGCGAATTAGCATTGAATGTGACTAAGCCGCGAACGAGGGACAGGTTTCGTTGTCTCTTTTTATTTGGGTCGCCGATATTGGGATGGGTCCCCGACCACGAAACAACATTTCTTGCGTCTTCACGTTGATGTCATCACGGTGTTGGTTTCATTTCCTCGAATGTGGCGGTAGCCAGAAAAATCCCCGTAAGAAGCCATGACAGGTCCACATAAGCTTTGAGAACTAATGAAGCCTGAAATCAGCGGTCCAATCCATTTTGATCCGGGGTAAACATTGCAGTATTTCTCGCCGGGTGCCGAAGGTTGATCCACATTATCAATATTTGGACGGCTGGAGGCCCTTCAGCGGTGCTCCCCCCCCCCCTCCGACACACACTTCCCAGGAGTCCTCTGTCGTCATATCCGGCGCGAGAACACTTCCTAAACTCGTCTGTGTGCGACCACATTCGCCCAGGCTGTATACACGGCTGGATTCGGGAAGCCCATGGTGATTTTTCTTCACCAGTTAATGATTCAGGTTGTGTGTGTGGCTTGTCACCGAGCTCGGAGTACAGGGCGGCACCTGACCTCTGCAACTGCGCGCACCAGCGACTCTGTGGAGACTGCTCCGACGCGTGGCGCGGGTCGGTGGAGGATCCTGAATCTAGCGGAACGGGTGACAAGGAGACAATAGCAGCTGCATGAATGCTGTTCTCTTACCGGCTCTTACTGCCAATCATTGTTGCAGGTTAATACACCACTGGGCAGGGGTCCGCATCGGTCCCATTCGACTTCAGCATAGAGGGATAACCCATATATATATATATATATATATATATATATATATATAATGTATTTCGACCTCGAATAGATAGAGGTGTTTGGTATTTCTTGCAGGCAAAAAAAAATTAAAGCAAAGAAACACAATGTTGAACAATATCTGTGCGCATGTAGACTTGGAACGAGCTATGCAGGTGTGACTGATGCTGTTTTTAGTCGCTGGTGGGGTTGAGGGGTCCGAAATGCTTCAATTGTATTGCAAATTTCGTGGACTTAACTCCCTTAACGACACCAACCGATCCGAGGAATTCTATCACATCATTTCCCATAGCAAATTTACGGCAGGGATGGCGGATTTAATGTATAACACATTATCTAAGCAATTAAAACCACACACACTATCTGCGTTCGCGATTCTAACCAGTCAGAATGTCTTCCGCTACAGAGACCCAAATTCGTAACGACGCCTCGCGATAGCCTTGCGCTGGGTGCTCGGTGATAATATTTACATTGTGAATCCCCGAAAGACGCTACTGATGAAAGAGGACTGAAAATACCATGGTATTCGTAACTATATGAATTACACACGCGAAGCATGCACATGGAAACAAGAACCACTGATTTTATCGAAAAGCAGAGAATGATTACCGTTATGCAAGTCCAAGATAATTATGGACAGCGGTCACAACTGCAATATCACGCAACCCACAGACATACCCATTTGCAGCTGCGTCAAAACAAAGCCGTCGGCCGTTGTCGATGTTGTTCCAATGTTGACAGGGAACTAAAACAACTGCATTTTGACTACAGGCAAGAGAACTTCAAATACATCAGAAAACCCTCCCTCACTGACAGACCTTTTTCGTCTCCAAAGAGCGGTCATTTTCTTGACCAATTGCTTGTTGACAAAACCTTGCCGATCGGGCTAAGTTACCTGATGTTTCACCGCTCAGCGTCAAGTTATGAATAATATGACTGAGTCTAACATTACACCATGATAAACCACAATGTCTGATGGTTTCAATAATATAGATATTCGGGTTGACCTCGTCGACGCGGCGGAGATGTCAGCATGTTATAAAATGGGGCGTGTCATCTTTACATTTGTCATACTCTGTGAACACACATAGCTATATCACGGGCGTCTGACTTGGTGTGCAAAGACAGCTTTCTACAAATCGGCAATGATAGCTGAGATTCCCTGCTTGAAGTGATTATCTCCACGAATCTCTTTGATTGGGTTCCCTACCTAACATTTTCAAAACGAATTTGTCCACCTTATTTTTGTGGGTATTGCGCACCGCCAAAGGGTTGGCTCAGAAAGCGCTGGAACTACCTTCCGCCCTCCATCGCTTGCATGATGACTTAAAGTACTCAGTTCCGATGGCAATACTTTTTCAAAGTATTTTAGTCCCGCGGAGTCCTGCGGAATCAGGCCTCGCCGCATGAGAAAACGTCACCCGACCATGAGCTAAGCCAAAGCCTCATCGCCACACAGGCGGCGTCTTCGCTCGGTCGTTCAAACGGATCAGCCGCCCGCCAGCGGGCTTCCGGTCGCCGCCATTCCTGGAGTGATTCAGTGATGTCCAAAGCTTGGGTCATCCCTTTTAAGCACGCTACGTGAGGAAATGAAATTGCGTGTTGTATACTTGGGTGACCCAGTCGCATTTCCACTGCTGGTAGCTGTAAGCTCTGACCGCCTTGAGGCTAAAAATAAAAAAATGTTAGCGGGTTTCGGGAGTTTATGGGTGCCTGTGAGAGATAAGTAATGGGCTGGATTGGGCAGGGATCACAAAAATCGGGCATCGCTTCAACTAGGGGCAGATGCCTGTATAGGGCGTCGGGCAGACGCTTGAGTGAATGTTACAAATTGTTATTGGTTACGGCTCTTTCTATAATAATCAGGTGCATTTACAAGACTTCTGGTATTACCAAACCACAAAACGCTTTTTAACTGCGTGTGTTTTGTGGCACTGCCACATGGCCACTACGTAACGGCCACCTCAACAAATGTTCGTGCCCGTACTCAACGTAAAGACGCACAATTGTATTGCATTATCCGCTACAGAACAGCTTGAGTGGTGTTTATTTTCTTGCATCAAGAACTCTAGCTCTTGAAGACTCCTTGCCCCCTCCCCCCTGTCCCTGTGTTACATACCAGAACGAGTCCTGAGCGACACATCAAAATGTGCCGGGGGCTCCCTGGTCCCTGAGCGCCACATCAGACCGTGCCGGGGCTCAGCATTGCGCCCTTCCCCCGTCCGGCCGGACCAATGCGGGCCGCGGCCGCTGCCGTCAGCGGATGCGGGCTGCCAGCTGACGCGGGGTCACCAGCCGCGACCCCCGGCTGTTCCCCTCGATCGAGCCGCGTCCGAGCGCTGTGAGCCGCAGTGAGCTGCTGCCGCAGCGCGGTCAGGCCGCGGTGAGCTGCTGCGGAGCGGTTTGGCCGCGGTGAGCTGCTGCGGAAGTCTGGCCACGGTGAGCTGCGGCGAAGCGGTCTGACCGCGGTGAGCTGCTGCGGAACGGTCTGGCCGCGGTGAGCTGCGGAGGAGTGGTCTGGCCGCGGTGAGCTGCTGCGGAGCGGTCTGACCGCGGTGAGCTGCGGCAGAGCGGTCTGACCGCGGTGAGTTGCTGCGAAACGGTCTGACCGCGGTGAGCTGCGGCGGAGTGGTCTGGCCGCGGTGAGCTGCTGCGCAGCGGTCTGGCCGCGGTGAGCTGCGGCGAAGCGGTCTGACCGCGGTGAGCTGCTGAGGAGCGGTCTGGCCGCGGTGAGCTGCGGCGGAGCGGTCTGGCCGCGGCGCAGGGCAACCGGCTAAGCCGAAGCCACAGCTGGCTGGGCCAAAGCCACAGCCGCGTATCGCCACGATAGACCGCAACTGAAGCCCTCTTTTGGTCAGGCCGGCGGCGGCTATGGATTCGTATGCAGACAACGTCGCGGCCACCGAAGCCAAATTGGACTTTTTTTGGAGCGAGTTCTGTGCCGGCTGACACAGCCAGCCGTTGATTAGCAAGACAGATGGTCTGATCTCATGCAAATTGTGCTTAATCGTCAATTGCAGTCAGGAAAATCAGGAATGCATTTCACTGTTATTGGAAACTATCACGCTTTTTAATCGCCTTCTCTTTTCGGAGTTTGCTATAAATTTTAATTCGATCTGAATGAAAGCAGTTTGATTTTCAGAATCTTATGTTGAGTTACCGACATTTGATATGCACGAAACCAGTCGGTGAAGACGCAAAGAGCAACAAGCATCGCTTTCATGACAGTCGGCGACCTTCAACGCTCCGTTTATGATCACCAATGAAAAAGGTTGAGAAAGGTTAAGCAAACAACTACAAACGAAAACCAGGGCCAGGTTCTTGGTCTTTGTTTTCAAATACGAAGTCTTAAATGACATAACACAGTCTTTTTCACTTGTGATCATAAGCACAGCGTAAAACGTCGAGCACTGGCAATAAACCAATGTTTATTCTACAACGCTGATGCATAGTAAAAACTTCGCCTGGAGGCCAAGGTTTTCAACTGTAATTTTTCAGTTAAACTTGATTAACTTTTTTCACTCGCTATCATTAACAAGCTCGAAACTTAAAGTACTGTCAATTTAACTAATGGTTGCTCTGAAACGTCGTTTGACCAGTACATCCTGTTATCTTGAAGTTAGATAACCCAGCATACGAGCTCTAAACTCGCGTGAAAAAAATCAGAGGCTGAAGGCCCTTCTTGCTTGTCATGAATGGGAACAACTTGGCCACAGAGAATGGGACAGCTGTCACCTGGATTCTGTGCTGAAAAGGATGGACCAAGGTCGTGGCTCTCACAGAACTAATGTTATCTGTCTCAGCGGTTGTGGGTTTTTATTGCTTTGTTTGTATAGTTCGACGTGTTCGGAAGGTAGTAGATCTGGCCGGGCGGAAAGTGAAATCTTGAACGGCGACGGGCAGGTCCAGCTTCATTCATGTGAGACTTGCGACGACAAGAGCTAAGTCTAAGAAGGGATGACACAGGTCATTTCAGACGTGAGTCTCAGCAAACGAGTTCCCTAACTAAAAGAAGGGTCCCTGTTATAACAATGCAACAAACGGTCCGCTGCCATTGACATCAGCACCTGAACACGTTGAAGTCGCCTGACGTACTTCAAGAATATTCTTGTGTACCTCTGGAACATGTTCATTGTTCCACAGAAACGGACAGAGGGCCAAGACGTACTGCACTCGTGAGACGGCTTGGCGGGTGTGCTGGATCATCCTGCCCATCAGCATCGTCTTCAACATCCCCTACTTCCTTGCCTTCACCGTCGACGACCGTATCCGGGAGACGGATTTCTACAACGGACAGTAAGTGGCACGCGCATGCTTCCTGTGCCGCTGTCGCTATGTCGGACAGTAAGTGACACGTGCCGATAGCATGCCCCCCCGTGCCACTGCCGTGGTGTCGTTCATTGTTTGCGTGGAGCTGGGCGCGAGCAACTTTGCTGTACGTTTTGCTGAAAAATTGCTTTCCAGAAGAGATGAGCATCGGACAATGAAAAAGTCCTCACAAAGCTCATCGTTCGGCTAAGAACAGTGTTTCCTTTGTATGGGCAGGGAAGAGGGTGGGGGTGGCCGAGGTCCTGTCACTTCGCGCGATAGTGAAGAGTTGTGAGTTAAGAAAAATGGAGTGTCGGTCAGTTGTGAAAAACGGCTAACGTCGTTCACATGGTTTTACTTCGGCGACATTATGCTCCTGTGCCATTCTGGTGCGGGCGTTGTTACCCTAAGACCGATAGGTTTCACGCCTATGCTTTTATCTTGATCGGGTTAAGGAGGAGCATCCACGTGATGTACTGGAGAGATACTGGCCCACTGTCTCCCACTGCGCGTAAGCTCCCTGTCTTGAGACATGGACGGAGCAAGACAAGACCTATGTAGCAGACGATTGATAGGGCACGGCAATAACGTCTACTAGGGAAGCACGAATTGCGTTTGGGATTTATTACCTCGGACAACGCGCGACGAGAGCAGCTGCAATGGACGAATGTAATCCCCACCTGCTCGTCCTGGGTGGGCCTGATTCACCGATAGCTGCCCCGCGGTTCACGCTGTCGTCGGCAGCTGCCCCGGGGCTTACACTGTCGCCAGCAGCTGCCCTGCGGTTCACACTGTCGCCGGCGGCTGCTCCGCGGTTCACGCCGTCATCAGCAACTGCCCCGGGGTTCGCGCTGTCGCCGGCAGCTGCCCCGGGGTTTACACTGTCACCGGCAGCTGCCCCGGGGCTTACACTGTCGCCGGCAGCTGTTCCGCGGTTCACGCTGTCGCCGGCAGCTGCCCCGCAGTTCGCGCTGTCCCCGGCAGCTGCCCCGCGGTTCACGCTGCCGCCGGCAGTTGCCCTGGGGTCCATGCTGCCGCCGGCGGCTGCTCCGCGGTTCGCGCCGTCATCAGCAGCTGCCCCGCGGTTTTGCGCTGTCGCCGGCAGTTGCCCTGGGGTCCACGCTGCCGCCGGCGGCTGCTCCGCGGTTCGCGCCGTCATCAGCAGCTGCCCCGCGGTTTGTGCTGTCGCCGGCAGCTGCTCCGCTGTTCACTCTGTCGTTGGCAGCTGACCCGGGGTTCACGCTGTCGCCGGCAGCTGCCCAGGGGCTTACAATGTCGCCGGCAGCTGTCCGGGGGTTTATACTGTCGCCGGCAGCTGTCCCGCGGTTCACACTGTCATCAGCAGCTGTCGTCGGCGCCGACTGGCCGCCGCTAATGCTAACATCCCTCAGAACAAACGGGCGCGGACCAAGCAAAGAAGGACGCTTTCTCTTGACTGCAGATCTAGCTGAACTGACGCGCGTAAAAATAGGCATCCCAGAATCTCAGAGGTGCAAGAATCCAAACTGCTGGAGCACTAACGACCCTGATGGAAGCAGCTCTGGATTAGATGACAGGGACTGCATGAAATAAACTTTGTTTAGGTTCCAATATTATGCCGTGTGTGCGTGCCAGTTAGAGGAAGTCCAGCTGTGGATGAGTGCACTTCACGGCTAAAATAAAACGCCGAATAGCTACCTAGTTAGCAGAACAGACAACTACAGATATTCCATAGCTGAAGCAGCCGTTGAAGCGTCCACCTGAGCATCAAAAGAACACTTGTGAGAACGGGTCGTTGTAGAAATGTCTTACTTTTGCAGATGTTGAAATTAACGTCAGATATGATGAAACGAACTCAATTTTAGCTGTTGGTGTACTTTGAAGTGGAAAAGGCTGGTCTAGACAACACCTTTCTCTGTTAAGTAAATGTGCCCATTAATACGTCATTGTTTGATCGCGTCATGGATCGCTTGCATGACGTTGAGGTGCTGTCAAACGAACCGTGCAAAATTATCACTTGTAGCATTTCAAACTCATCGAGAGTTGACAGTAAGGGCTGGCAGCGTTCGCTGACCTAAATACCGTTATGTGCTTGTATTTTGGTCTTTTTGCCGTGATGCTCTTGCATACGTATTCGTGAATTTAGGATGCTGACTTGTATTCCGAAACTCGGTTATGGCGTTATTCTTAAGATATTTGATTGCAAGCTATTTTTCTGTAATAACAAGCGAGTGAAGAAACTATTTTCAACTTGTTTTATTATGTTCCACAACACGTGTTTCGTAATTAAAGCTTGCACAACTTGCTGAACGTTGTTTTAAAGCGATATGACGTCTACATTGTTTGGAAATAGTGTTCACGGACGTCAGATCTGAACAGCTGGACGATAATATTCTTCCTGGCCTTGATCGTCGTCTGGCCTGTGGGGTGGCAGGAAATAAATGGCATTGCTATAGTGTCATGCGTGCCTTAGTGTCTTTGAAATATTCCGCACGAAATAGTCTGTGCATCTTGACGGACGTGCAACTAAGAAATTTAAGGATAGGGCTGCGAACAGCACCGGATAATCTTCAAAATGACTAGTTTTGCTCAAAACCCAGAACAAATGTGGACCACCCCCCCATTAAGAAGACCAGAAAATTCGAACTATCAGATGCTGATATTCAATGGGCGGTCAGCATTCTCACTTCAAGTGATCAAATCGTACCTCATTCCGCCCAAAATGCAGCAGACTTGCAAGCTAAACATCCGGGTGTGCCTGTTGATTTGTGATACCTTCTGACTTCCACCACCACCAGAGAACCAATTGCTACCAATTATGTGAACCAGTTATGTGACCTCGCCAACAGAGGTCACATCAACCGAGGTAAAAGCTGCCACTACCTCATTAAACTCCGGCTCACGCGCCAGCGTGGACTATCTGCGTGCGGCGCATCTTAAAAACACGACAGGCAAGGCTGCTGGGAAGCTTGAGCTCGCCTGATTTCAATAACGACAGCCTTGGAAATCGGGACCCTCAACCAGCCTCAGTACAAGGGGCATTCTGTGCGGTGCTCATCGCCCTGAGGAAAAGTAATGATCGCCAGAGACCAATCGCAACTGGCCCCGTATACAGGCTTCACACCACCAAGATCGCCATGCGGCCGCTTATCCCCGAGCATGTCGAACAATTTCGGCCGGTAAAGCCATGCTTTGGAAGTCCCGCCCGATATGAGACAGTGGCGAGACCTCCCGGTTTCTCATGCAGGGTTTAAACGGTGATGCAGTCGTGGTACAGATCGACATCCAAAACGCTTTCAATACGGCACGCCGCGATGGGCTGTGCGGTGTAGTTAGTGGACGGATTACACCCTGCCACAGGTTGCTATGGCAGGCGTAGTCCAAACCGACGTCATTCTTCTTGGGAGACACCCCAGTTCAGTTTACCACTGGCCTGCAGCAGGAGTTCATGTGGCCTAGTTATGTTCTCACTGGCTGTAGATTCCGCTGACGGAAGTCCAAGTCGACATTCATTCATGCCATCGTATCTTGATGTTCCGGCTATAGGGGGTGACATCAACTCCGTATGCCAGGATCTGGTACACCTCTTCCTGAATCTGTCTGACGTTGGAATGGTAATGCACTCCAGGGAATGTGACATAGCTTTGTCAGATCAGGGTGACAATCAGTCAGGGATCGTGAATGTACGCTTATGACACACTGTTCCCGGAGCAGCTGTTGTGGATATGTCCGGAGCGACGATTCTAGGAGAGTCAATGGCTGATACAGCAATAAAGAAGGCGCTGAATAGGAAACGAGAGGATCTGGAGCCGATGGTTGGCTGTTTACAACGCGTTGATCCTCATTCAGCATTCTCTGCTCTTATCCCACCTTTTTGTAGCTTTCACTTATTGTTAGATCAGGTGCATACAATGTTATTAGTAATGCCAGTTTTATCGAAATCCTGGACAACTCCGAATCTTGACTTGAAGTGGCCAGCTCTGCAAGAGAAATCTCATTGTATTCGCTGCTTACCACAATGGAAGTGGTTCATTTTATGTGCATTGAATCGTCCAGCTTGTGTTTTCTGCAATGTTTGCAACACACTTGTGCAATAAATGCTGCGAAAGCTTGAAACACTCTGTTCAGACAAAAAGGTGTGCGAACATGAAGCTGTAACCCCACGAATTCAACGAAGTTCTATACTATGGCTTTGATTTATTCCCTCGGCCTTTACCGCGATGGCTCTGCTCTAAGCGCACTCTGGCTTTGGGATCGGGAGTATCACGCGGCCCGTAGTGACGCACTGGTTGCAACTTTAAAGGGGGCGTTCCACATTTGTATGGGGCTTTGAACTGAAATAGCCGTCTTGAATATCAATCGGTGCTGTTCACAGCCCTGCCTTTCTTACGACCTGAACCCCTCTAGTTTCTGAGCCGCTCGCCCGCGAAGATGTGCGGACTATAGCGGGAAGACTATTTCAAGGTCATCTCGGCATCCATGACGCTTAAATAACGTCATTAAAATTCTGCCATTCCATTAGTCATGCAGCAATCAAGGCCAAGAAAAATGTAATTGTCAAATCGTTTGTCTGGCGTTTATGAATTTGATGGTGCCTGAGTCACTGCATCGAAACGTAATGACGGACCTTCGTGCCACTTTGAGCGAATGACACACCGCACCGAGTAACACTGATGCATCCAGGGACGAAGGGGTGCAAAGGCAGCGTACCTGGGATTCAGTCCTAGCGGAACAGTCCGCAAAGATATTTGCTTGCCATCTCAAATCAGATCGGCTGAGCCAGATTACGGATCGCCACAGCTCAGAAAAGTGGTGTCTAGCCTCATGCCATACCATCTGGCAACCTTGGAACACAGCTGGACCAGAGCACGCTGCGGATCGCGATTGCCCTTTGCTTGGGTGCTGACTTACGTCAGCCACATAAATGCCGGTGCTAAGAGGGGCAGTAGGGGATACTGCGCACTGGCCTGTCGTTTGGGTGCTGGGCGGCGGCCCAGATTCACGCGGCACATAGTGACGTGATTTATACGCAGTGGGAATCCCACCTTTCCTTGAACCCACTGTCATCGACCGGGCTCAGCGGCAGCACTCAGTGACGCAATTAAGCGCGCATTATAGGCAATGGGAATCCCATCTTTCCTTGAACCCACTGCCATCGACCGGGCTCAGCGACAGCACTCAGTGACGTAATTAAGCGCGCATTATACGCAGTGGGAATCCCACCTTTCCACGAACCCACTGCCATCGACCGGGCGACGGTGAAAAGCCCGGTAAGATCACCATATGCCCGTTAGCTTACGGCAAGAGCTTGGTAAGGGATGTCACATGCGCCAGTACGTTTGCCGCCTGTAACCTTTTCCCTTCCGCCATAGCCGCTGGCGCCGCAGCGATAGAAGCCGAATGCAGGAAGAACAAAAAATTATTGAGCCTCACTCAGTGGTTTCAGTTCCAGCCAGTCGCCTTTGAAACCGGCAGAGCCTGTGGCCCATTGACGATACATTTTGTCGAAGGCCTTGGGGCAAGGCCGATTTTCTCGTCGGGCGAAAGACGGAAGAGTGCTTGGCTCTGGCAGCGTCTGGCTTTCGCCATAGTCCGGGGGAACGCAGCCTCAGCGACATTCACGTCACCCAGCTTCGAAAAAGGAGAGCCTGTGCACGCCCGTCACCAAGACGGCATACCGCGACAGCCTGCAGCGTCGCCAAAAGAAGAGACCACGAACGTCAAGTCTCCCAACAATGGGATTGGCGGTAGAGAGCGGCCTGCGACACGACCACTCGGCCTTACGGGTCTCTCAAACGTGACCTGGTGCTGACCTAAACGCCATAACTCGAGCGGGCCACGGCCCCACCACACCCACCATACCCAAATCCGCATGCAGTCCCGCCAGCTTATCGCCTTTATATTTGCTAATTTTAGTACTGTTTCCATGACATAATACATGTGAAAATGGAAAATATGCAAATGCATGTCATGGTTGAATAAAGTGGAAAGGGACAAGGAACATGATAACATCCAATTAAGAGTGAAAGTCAACAACTGTATTGCTCATTCATTCTAACCTGTCACTGCAACGTGAACTCGCGCCCGGCAAGGGAGTTGACTTAGTGTGGCCTGTAAGAGTAGTAGTAGAGTGTAGTAGTAGTAGTGGTAGGTAAGTAAGTAGTAGAGTGGCCTGTAAGAACGATACTTTTTCATAGTGTGCTTTCAACTATTTGTATTTTGTCAGGTGCAACTCTGGGATAATAGTATCACAGACACAACAATTTCATTGTTGGCTGACCTAAAGATCATCTGAGGTCAACTTAGGTCAAAATTATGAGCTATCAGAATAAAAGTGTTGTGCTAAATGGTAAGGTGTTTGTGTTTAAGTGCTTGTATATCCTTACCTAATGTAACCAGCACAATGTTTTTTTGTGGTCAGAAATAGTGGTATGTACGTCTACAGGTGATCAAGATCGCATACCTGTTGTTTGCATTGCACTTAGTCCCTTCGACGCTTGGCAGCGTATTTGCAACCAACTGAGGACAGGCACGTGAGTACATGAAATTATACGTTATCAAGTTTACAAACGTGATGGAGAGGTGGTTATACGCGTTGCACTCGCTTATGTAGCCTCTATGCTACCAGCAACATGGGTCATTGATCTTGGATGACCTCATTTGACCTTGTATATCCTTACGTTACCTGTTGTGACCTCATGATGCATTATAATGATATCGCGACATGTCTTCAGTGGAGTATTTGAATTATGCGTCCAGAATTACCCTATAAAATGACCTTTTTAGGTCAGTGTTTGCCTTCCAAAATGTACCCATAGAGATAGATCATAACCTGGGACAAGGCCATGTGCTCTGTGGTCATATGATGGTTGTGCATGTGAGTTAATACTCTTTCTAAAAAAGAAACACCAAAGCTGCACAAAATACGTACAAATTTGCACTATTTATCAAAAATAGCAAATATTGTCCCGATTTCCGGTCACTAGCCTTGTATTTTCCAAAAAGTTCAAATATTTCAACTAAGTTACTGTCATGTTCTATTACCATAGCCAGTTTAAGCAACGGAAAATGATCCATAAAAAGTTATGTGTGGTCAAATTGTTTAGGGGATTGCTCTGACCTCTTTGACTTGACCTAAGTCACCGATTTGTATGATCAAAGCTTTATCTCAACGTAAAGGATACCACATTGATAGGTAAACAGGTACTGAAAATTGTGTGCTGCTGCAAGCTTTTTTGACCTGTGCTCGAAAAATCGTAGGCGTAGAAAATCGTAGAAAAAATCGTCCACTCCCTCGCCGGGCGCGGGTTAAGGTTAAGCTTCCATAAAAAGTTGGTGCACACTTGGCCACACGTCCCCTTCCGTCCCGCTCCCCCTCCACCTCCGCACGCGCTCCCACAAATTATGCGCTATGTGAGACTGGTCACACAGCTTGCGTTGATAGAGACGGCCCTGGGCACACGGCCCTGTTCGGATCTTTAGCGACTTCTTCCACACGGGTCTCGGTTTTGAGACAGAAGCCTGCACACTGGCAACCGTGTTTGGTATTCACCACTAGCGTTCCTGGCCCAGGCAGGCTCCCAAAGTGTTGTTGGAAGGTTCCTGCGAACTGTTAGGAAATAACCAAGCGCTGTTCAGGGCTCGATCTGAATAGCAAACAGTTATCCGACCGGAATAGTTATTAAAGTCTTCGGGTATTTCCGCAGCTGCATTCACCCTCGGTCAAATTGGAAATACGTGTCCAAGTGGTGTTGTAACAAACAAGAGCTCATTACCTCTGAAGATGTGATTTGCCTTATGTGCTGGGAAATACAGCCTCTTGCAATTTTGATGGCACTGAGAAAGCTCAGTTTTGTGGTGCCAAGGTGTGAAACTGTTTGGTGATTTTGATCCGTTCATGGATTTATTATAGTGCACTGATATTGGGCCTTTAATTTGGCTATGAACAAGGAAGATCTTCACCTCCTGGTTTGTCGGCGTTTTGAGTTTGATGTTCTTATGCCGACAAGACAACAATCAATATTCATCCTCCTTCGAGGTACGCTGTTTGCATCAGGGGCGCAGCCGAAGTGAGGCGGGGGGGGGGGGAGGGCGGAAGCCCGTTCCCATCCTCAGCCTAGTATTATTTTTGTGTCATCACAGATGACTCCCGGCACCAAGTTATAAATCTGTGTGGTGCGCTCTCACTGAGCCCCCCCCCCCCCCCCCACATACACGCAAGAAAATCGTGGCTGCGCCCCTGGTGTGCACTACAGCACAGGAACGTAGGCGCGTCCCAGCAGAGAGGAAAAGTGAAAGGGAGTGAAAAAGCTTCAAACAAATTAAGTTCTTTACATGCACCCCGTGGCACTCGTGTCAAGCGTGCAAAAAGTGTGCTGGCTTTCCTTGGCTCCTACGCCGCACCAGACCGACATCGCAGTAGGTCTGCTCGCGAGGGGATGCTGCCGCGAGCACACCTCGAAAGTGGAGTACGCAGATCTGGCGTGCCTCTTCGGGAGAGTGGGCGGTGCAGTGGCGCTGTGCCAGCCAGCTGGGTCCGAGCGTTTAAACACCCAGGTATACAGTATTCGGCGCGGGTACCGCGACCGGCGCGGGGACCGGTAGTGTCACGTGACGTATGTTTAGTCGGCCCGGCCTGGACCAAGGTCCCCGTCCACCAGCGGTCTAAATATACGGGGCGGATCTGTGAGGCGGTCCGGCGGAGCGTGGCGCCTTGTGCTTACGTCATCGGGACGTCTCAAGGTCAAACATCCAAAATTTAGCTATTTTGGGGCGGCATGCAGGGAACGACGGTCGTGTGGTTAAAACGAAAACACGCGGTGAAAGCAGATCGGGAATGAATGTGATTTTGTGAGGACGAGGCCTTACCTGTCCCTTTTCAAGCGCCAGCAGGCGCGGCCAAGTGACCATATTTTAGGAACTGTGTGTTAGGGTTTGCAGTTCGCGTAAGTAAAGATGTGATGCTTGAAGATGCGTAAAGAGATCGGGTGCAGTGAGCGGCTTTCTGGTTTTATTTCTCTTAGGACGGGAGCAAGTTGATTTAACCTTTTTAACGAATGGATTTCTGGGATCAGAGCTCACGCTATGCACCACTTGTTGTGTCGTTCCCTCGATGTCATTGTGGCGGTGTTAGGCCCATGTATGGTTATTTGGATACACTCTCACCTTCAAAAAACTACATAATGTCCTGCAACCCGACCGCGGTGACAAACGTTCGACTGTTAAAACCGGTCATGTCGGCACTCCATGCAGCAAGCAGCTTGCAGCAAATAGGGCGAAACCCAGCCCATTACAATCTGCGATGACGTCTTTGCATTATCCCAACTCTTAAACACATCACAAGTTTCTGCTGCCTGTGTTACGACGAGCGCGCATCCTCGGGCTTGTCCTGTGGTGTAAATCTGATAGCAGTTACGAATGATGTTTGCTGACCCACTTCAACCCAAGCGTGTGTACCTTTTACTTTAAGCAAGACCCACTGCGTTCCTCCCTATTGCGTCAGTCTTTCGTGCTTCTTTTGCTCATCTGAAGGTGCGCTTAATCATGAGTGTGTTGAATCGGCCGGCTCGTGTTTGACACTCCACTCAAAAGATGGGTGAATAACAATGGCTGCACGCGACAAACCGTAACTTCTTCATGCTTTTGACAACCGGCCAGGGAAAATGTTACAAGCCTAGCGTAAAAAGGACTTCAGGTAGTCGGTAAAAGACGGCATTGATACTGTGGTTAAGTTCTCCGTAGTATCAACCGGCCTGTTGGAACCGACCAGAGGGAGAACCTAACTTGTGGGGAAGGTTAGGTTCTCCCTCTGCAGGGGATCTAACCTTCCCGCCGCTAAATCGGTCCCCGGGACGGCTCTTATTCGTATTCTTATTATATTACCTGTTTTCAGCGGCAATGGCACTATCACGGCCATGGCAACACATCCTGAACACTACGTTGAAGGGATGTAGTCACTGTGAGAATCGTGGGTGCATTGGCGGCTTACTTGTCTCGGAAATTGCACTCTGTTCCCAGGGCTGTAATGTGTACAAAATGCCTGCAGTACGTAAGCACCAATATGGCGCACATATACCCCACTAACACGCTAGAAGTAGACGGTACGCATCGGCAGCGGCAGCGGCGGCGACGCTCCCGCCACACTGACGTGGATTTCTTTGATTGGAATTCAAGGAAAATAAAGTCTGCTCTGTTTCCAGGCGAAATACCTCCCAGATCCAAACGGAGCGTTAATGGCGGGGCTGAATAAGCCGTTGCAAGGCATCCATTGTTATGAACGTTAAGACCAGCAACAGATCCAGACAGTCACTGGTCGGAAGGCGATCATTGCTTCAGATGTTGGTGGCCCCGGGCCAACCGGCGTCACACGGGCCGCTGTGTGACGCTGATGCAGTGTGCTGTGGCGGGCTGTGGGAAGGGTGCCGCGTAATTCAAATAGCTCATCAGTTTCATTTTCCAGATAGCCGGGTCTTTGGGGTAGAGGAGCCCCGCTTTAGCGTTGCGGGCGTCTTAAATGGAGGGCCGTCCCGTAAAACGTCTCGTGACTAGCCTGCGATGAACCTTTAAGCGTGCTCAGCTGATGGATTGGCCCCATAGGCTTTCGACGGCCCAGGCGGTCATGCATGTAGCCTGTCTTGCCCAGACTGTAGTTCTTGTGTTCCAGGCCAAGTCTGCAGCCCAGTTAGCCTACTTTGCAGCGTATGTGATCCAGCGTGGCCCAGTCCGAACTGGTCAGACCTAGCCAATGCCTCACCTTACCCAGTTTGCAGAGGCATGCATTTCGACGCTTTTCATTTGTCACGCCGCCAGTACAAGATCGTTGGAGCCCCCGGCAGGGCGTGGGACAGCAAGCAAGCCGGCCGTGGCCAGGAACTCCTCCTCCGAACAAAATAAAACCATGTCACAGCGATCCGAAAACGGCCAAAGTATCGAAATGGATGCCTACATCTGTAGCTCATCTGACACATCCTTACCTTCGTCCGACCCAGTCCGTAGGTCATCTGACTCAGTCTGTGTTCACGAGACCTGGTCTTACCCAGTCTGTAGGTCATCTGGCTCAAACTGTACTCAAGACCTAGTCTCCCCCCACCCCAGTCTGTAGTTTAGTGGATCCAGTCTACAGTTTTCTTGACCAGTGTGCATCTCATCTGGCCGAGACTTAAGCTCAAGTCTGACTCAGACTGATCCAGTCTGGGCTCGCTCTACCGACCTTCACCCCGTGACCTTGTCGTGCTAACCAGCCGCAGGCTACTGTTTTTATATCCGTTTTGTGGAGCTGATGGTCGCTGTGATTTAGCTCTCAGCTATTGGCCGCACTCTGGCGCCGCCCAGTCGGCTGGCATTCGTCCAAACAGAACTCACCTGTTCCAGACGATGCGTTTCCGTAAACTGGCAATGTGATGGCTCCGTCCTGAATAGACAGGGCGACACCAGAGCATCGTCAGGGCGTCGTAAGGGCGTCATCATGACGTCATCAGGGCGTCATCGTCATCGTCGGGGTTCAATACCTAGCAGTTCGCAAACGCATCTTTGCTTTTGATGAGACGCACGTTTGAAGCCGTGGGATAAGGTTAGGCCTACACTGGCAAACATCCGCATCAGTGCAGTCAGGCATTCGGGCTCTGGCACCCTCCACACCTCGTATGTGCCACTATGCTAAAGGCTGCCCGAAACACACACAGCGAAGTCGAAAGGTTTTAAAGGTCCACTCTGAGTATAAGGTTTGAGAGTCACTTGTTGCAGTACATCAGTGTTCAAAGCAACAACTAGTCAACTATATCAACTGTTGATAGATGTACCATACCTGAAAGACTCCGCTCAAATCACATGTCAAAATAATATTTGTGCGTCGAGTCTGAGCCGAAGATTTCCGACGAGCAGCGCCTCTAAGGTCTAGAAATCTACGATGTCCTTTCCTGTTGCTGAGATTCAATGCTTGAAGTGGGTGTTTATTTCACTATCCCGCAGGTATTGTCGCGCATTTGTCTATCATGTGTTTCCCATGTGCTTGTCCGCTACCCTCTAACTTGCATTCCCCAGGTGCTCATAAGTTGTGTGCTTTCATCTTTACAACTGTCAGTTTTCCAGACACTAGCGTAGATCACGGTGGTGAATGCATCAGATACGACAAATGGATGCGATTCAGTCGCTATCAGATTCACAACTGTGCGTGTTTCAGAAACTACCAGATTCGCAATATTGTGTATCTGTCACTTGACTGATCAGTGAGTACTTCCGGCACCACCGGGACCACCACTGTGTAGGCCTTCAGCTACTACCAGATACAAGCCTTCAGTTACTACCGAACCCAGGCCTTCAGTTAGTATGAGATCCAGGCCCTCAGTTACCATCAGATCCAGGCCTTCAGTAATGATCAGATTCAGGGCTTCAGTTACTATCAGATTATCAACTGTTTATGTTGTAGGTACAAGCCACCACGAGGCTGAACACGAACAACACCGAGATCCACATCTAGGCGCGCATCAGGTGCTACCCGACTGGAACATTCACGACTGTGGGTGTTTCAGCTCTACCAGATCATCCGCTGTGCGTGACTTCGGCACTAAAAAATCCACCAACGCATGTGCTTACAGCACAACCCGAACCCCTGCTGAATGGTTTCAGGTACTACCAGGTTCACAACTGGGTGCGGTTCGTCGTGTTCGGGCTCGGCACGGCCCTGTTCCTGGCCGTTGGGAACCTGCTTCTCATCCTGTCGCTGCGAGAGAGCTACCGCCGTCGACAGGCGCTGCTGTCGCAGCGCAAACACAGAGAGGAGAAGAGGCTCAGGGTAAGCCGCCCGGCCGCCGTGCTGCGCATAGCGGCACACCGCGCCCGATATTGCCATTGCGGTGTTATTGTGCCGCCGAGGAAGAGTAACGGAGAAGACACGGGCCATAGGGCGTGTTGATGCTATGGCACCAGGTTGAGATGAGGAGCGCAGAGCTACCACTACGCTATGCGGTGAAAGTAAGACGTTGGTTGGTTCTGTGCCAGACTTTTCTTCATTTACTCCAGCTTTGCTTGACCAGAAATCCCGCACACCGGGACGTAGCATGGACCCAACTTTCCGCACTATCTGGTGAAGAATGTCGCCAAGCTGCAAAATGGCCGCGGACGTTCGGCCCATCAAAGCAAACGTCAATGAACCTGGCTGAAAAATTGAATATATTGGCTAGCTTCTATCGGATCGGCTTAGACTGATTGCCACTTGGTAGGAGAAGGCCAGTGGCCGAATAGCGGCCAGGAATTACACAGAGTACGCACATCGCACAATATGTGTGCAACAAAAGGAGCCGGCTCAAAAGACGGCCGTGACAAAAACGAGCGGTGCCTAATGATGCGTGCCCCGCGCTCGCCGTGTACGGCTGCCGAGCATGTTTGTACCTGGCCGACAATGCTCCACGTGGATGAGGCCTATTCACCGCCAGTTGGACCCGTTGGAGCTTTGTCGAGCGTTATCATTGAATAGGCCCATCAGAACGGTATGCCGGATGATCCAATTGGCCGTCAGCTGACGTGCTGTATCAGCTGACGTGCTGTATCAGCTGACGTGCTGTATCAGCTGACGGTACTGATATCGCCTCAGCCGGCCAGGGACAGGTCCAACTGCAGCCAACACAGGATTCCAAGCTCAAGACATGGGCAAAATCTTTGGTGCCAGAGCCAGCTGCCATAAGTCTATATGCATATGCATATATATATATATATATATATATATATATATATATATATATATATATATATATATATATGCTGTATATATGCGTGTGTGGGTGTGGATGTGGGATTGGGTGTGCGAATGCTCGCGCGAGCGTGCTTCCATGCCTGTGTGTTAGTCATAAGCCACGTTTCCCTGCACAGCCCAGTTTAGTGTCCCATCCAGCCTTTCTGGCTTCCCAATTTTGCAAGTGGCATTTAACTTACCCCAGTTGTTAATGGAAAAGCTCACGAAGGCTATGAAATGACTCATTTTACTTTAGAAAGTACATGACATGAAAAATTGCGTAATGGGTTATAATATGTGAAAGGATTTGATACAAGGCCACGGATACCATGCAGCCATACCTGACTTAGCGCTGCGGGAGGGTGGGTTCGTGTTTCACTGCGGGAGCTGTGGTTCGGCGTTCCCGTTAAAACAGGCTCAAGTGAGCGCGAACACATTGGAAGCTGAATATGCGATAAATAACCTTGACATTGTAATTGTTTCGGGTGCCTAAAACGCGTCATCGTTTCCATACCAATCGTGGAAAAAGCCGGTTACCCTGATAAATTAAGATGACCCGCTCAGGGTATCAAGGGCTATTTTTTTTCCAAGCGAATCAGGTAATAACGACATTTAAGTCGATTGTAATTTTCATGCCCCAACGCATTGGAACATCAAAAATATCTTACGATAATGTCCATACAATGGCAAGTTAAATATGAATATCGATATCGGTTTTCAAGGTGGAATACTGGGAAGTCGACAGGCCCACCTGGCGATAGTCTGCCGCATTGCCGATTGTTATAAGCGTGTGATGTTCGGGGGAGCGACAAATCGGGAGCCTTCCGCCCCTCAGAAAGACTGTGAAGTGCGCCCTGGAGCGATTGTGCCGCCAACGCACTTTAGTCTGGGCTAGTCCAAAAGTGCATCGACCTCCTGATCGGTCTCCGTCACCTGACCCAGTTGCCCTCACAAAGAGACCTACTGACCGTCGTGCAGTTTATCATCTAGCGCGTGAAATACTGCATCACAATTCATAGCCAGGTGTCAGCTGATAACGACACCAGGCTGTCGAAAGTGATTCACTTCGCGACTAGCGTAGATACCGGCCTCCAAAAGTATCGCACACAGCCCAAACCCCATGATCGCCGCGCGTAAAGCCCGTGAGCGAGGCGCACCTGCGGTTCTTGTCTGCGTATTCAACCATATGCCGACTCGCTGACCCGTGGGCGCTCTTCCCCATGGACCAGGACCTGCGCCCTTCCCCCTCCCCCGGCGATGTGGGTGGTGGTGGGACAGCGGTCTCCCACACGCTGTGCGGCCGGTCTTCAGGACCAGCTGCAGTGGGTGTGAGACGACTGGATTCGACAAGCTTTAAGCGCGCTGCGAAGTCATTCTTTGTGCGTAGGGATGTTTGATACTGTAGGCGTATGCATATATTTCTGTAGTTTTACTCCTTATCACTTTCCGTTGTTTTTACTCATTCCCCCTCTCTGACAAATGGCAAGTTCGATACGAAACGATTCGATACGAAACGATTCGATACGAAACGATACGATACGATACGCCCCTAAGTATACGAAACGAAACGAAAGGTACTGCCGCTACGGAATGAAGCGATACGAAAGCTCTGGCTACGTATTTGTATGTGCATTGTCAGCTGATGTCAATAGCAAGCATACAGCGACTTACTGCTCTACATTGGATACATAGCCGCCTGAAAGGAACGGAGGCGGCTTGGCATTTGCCTTGATAGCTTAACTTACAACTCATTGTTTCTGGCAAATGCGTATGGCTTGTGTCAAAGGCATTCAAACCCCAAACGTCCACGAATGCTCGAATTCCCGGTGTTCGGTTGGAATATTTGATCAATGTTCGAAAGGTCCCGCGTCCGCTGGCTCAGCTCAGTGGCAGGCTGAGCCCTCGGCCTCAGCTCAGTGGCAGGCCGAGCCCTAGGGCTGAGCTCCTTGTGCAGCTGATAACCTGTGCTGACTGGCCTCTGTGCTAACACAATTGTTGGTGCCACGCACAGGAGCAGTTCCGGCTGACTGTGACTCTGATCATGCCGCGCGCGGGAGCAGTTCCCGCTGGCACTGACACTGATCATGCCGCGCATGGGAGCAGTTCCGGCTGACAGTGACACTGATCATGCTGCGCACAGGAGCAGTTCCAGTTGACAGTGACACTAATCATGCCGCGCGCAGGAGCAGTTTCGGCCTACGGGACACTGATCATGCCGCGCACAATAGCAGTTCCGGCTGACAGTGGCACTAATCATGCCGCGCGCAGGAGCAGTTCCGGCTGACAGTGACAGCTGATCATGCCGCGCGCAGGAGCAGTTCCGGCTGACGGTGACACTGATCGGCATCATCCTGCTGTTCCTGGCCGGGGAGTTCCCAACCCACCTGGCCAGCCGGCAGTCGGCCGCCACCCTCATCTACGGCGGCGACACGTCTCAGCTGAAGTCGAGCGGCTACCGCACCTTCAAGCTGGTCGTGTCCGTGCTCATGGCCGTCCACTACTCCTGCAACTTCGTCCTCTACTGTGCACTCAACTCCAAGTTCTTGAGCATCGTATCGCGGGTGCTGCTCTGTCTGCGCTCCGAGGGCGACGCCGAGACGAGTGACCTGCGCGTCACGGCCTCTGACGTGCCCCGCGGGCATAACCCCGCCTCCCGCGGGCCTAGCCCCGCCTTCCGCGGGCTTGACCACGCCTCCTGCGGGCACAACGCGGCCTCTCGCGGGGCTGAACCGGCCTCCCGCGGGCCTAGCCCGGCCTCCAGCGGGCCTGACACCGCCTCCTGCGGGCATAACGCGGCCTCTCGCGGGGCTGAACCGGCCTCCCGCGACCGGCCCAGCCCGCAGCCGGCCGGCGCCGCCAACGGCCGGGTGATCTGAAGGGTGGGCGGTCTGCGGTGCTGCGAGGAGGAGGTGGCGAGGGTGGCCGGTGAGCGGTAGCCTCCATCTGCGGCAGTGTAGGCAGTTGGAGGCACGGGACAACTGCGGTGCGGCGGTTAGGCCTGACTTTCTCAGCTTGCTGTCTGCGGTCCGACGGGCAGATACTGCTAACACTGGCTGTCTCATTGTCTGAAACTGAACTTTGATGGCTATCTGAGAGTGTTGAGCTGATTTGTCTACCAATTTTGACCGTTGACCGGAGCTCTCTGACCGATTGGCTGAATGCCTAGAATGGTCTGGCAGTCTGAGCATCGGAGTACCGTCGGGACCGACATGTTTCGGACGGTCTCCAGACTTTCGAGAAAGTCTGACTAGCCGTGATAATGACCACGGTAATGGATAAAAACCGTGATAATGAGACAACCCGTTGGATCGTCTCAGACCGGCGTGGTCAGGAGACTGATCAAGACAATCATCCCAGCGGCTTTGGTGGCTGCTCTGTGCCGAATCTGCAAAATAACACGCGCTTTGAGTCCAGTAATCCCCGAGTGCGACGGGCTTCCGAAGATCTCTCAGCTAAGCTAAGCAAGCTAAGGTAAGGTGTGAGGAGAAAGCTGATGTTACTCGTTGATATTAACGTGACTGAAGAGAGGTCCATCCGTTATGACAACAAAACCATCCAAAAATATATTTAGCCCACAAACCCACAAACCTATTGTCATATACCGTATATGAGACACTGGATCGTGGCGGCCAATGGTGCATAGACAATGGGAACATCGGTTTTTATTCGAATGGTTTGCACGGGTGAGTTTGATCTTAAACACTTAGCACCCTTAGCTGCTGATGCGGTATAGCTGAAAGGGTCCTACTTCCTTGTGAGTGTCTACTGCCGCTGCTTCCACCATGGCTTTCTGTTCCTTTCTTGCGACCTTCTGGCGTTATTTTTGGTGTGCTGTAGTGATTAACATGAACTTGGCGCTATTTCTCTCGCCACAAGTCCATGGCCACTGGGTCTCGTGGCTGTATTATTGGGTATGTCGCTCCTCGGTCCCCATGCCGGTCTTGGAGACTCTGGGCTCTAATTTGTCCACGGGATCTTTGAAGCCTCCTGCTTTGTGTGTTTCATTGGTTGTTTTTAAGCTGATAAATGTTTATAGATTTCATACTCCATGCCGGGCTTTACAGGGCTCTCTATAGAGCCCATAACGGGGTCTGGCCCCAGGTGGCTCTCTGCGTGCACGGTCTTAAATACGAATTACAACCTGTGTCGGGCGATTACGGATCCAGCACATGTGCTCCAGACCACGGAGGCGAAACGATAACATGACTTTGGTGTGACTCTCCATGCCATGATGTGACTGATGTCACCTCATGACGTGATGTGGCATGATGTTACGTCGTGACATGATCTGAGCGATTCCACATTATCGTTAGCCCCATGAAGCAGCACGTTAATGTATATTTGATGTCGTGCTAGCGTTATGGTATCGCCATCATCGTGGTGTTATCATGCCAAGTTTTTTGCAGTAGGGCTTATGATTGTTGCTGTTCTTCATGAGTGATATCTACTATCATCTGCCACGCGCAACTGTGATGAGATCGCGCCCACAACGGTCACAAACTCACACACCCTGAGATTGGGAACTCTAATCGAAATGTTAGATCGCGTTCACAACCGCCATCGAGCTTGGCTGTTGCTAGAACCTGGTCCATGTTAAATAATAATACGGCATCATCGCGTGTTAATCTGTGTGCAGAAAGACATTCACAACTTACCTAGAGACCGTGCTTTAACATGCATGAATGTATTGATGTTAGTATACACCGTATGATGCCATTTGGGTGTTAATTGTCTGAAATAGCCCACGCTTTATTCAGAAGTGCGACGGCGCATTAGGACACGACCGCCTGGGGCGTTGAAAGAACCCATTCCAGGCTTCTGCGGCAACCTCCGAGCCGCACCAGGATGGCTCACCAAAGTCTCCGCAGGTACTGGTCGGGATGTTAATGACAATTTTTTGCTGAGAAATGGTGTCCGTTTTTGTCAGATCACGGTATTATAACGTCATCAGTGAGAGCTTGCATGCGCATTTGAGCAGCTAGGAGAGCAGTTGTGCAGCAGAAGAGCCCTGCCAAATTCTGCATTGATGTGCTGTAATTCAGCTACTTGAAACGCGTGTCAGCCAGGCTCCATCTTGCGAGTAGAGGCTACGCCAGGACCCAGTTCTTTATCGACAAAGTACCCAGGTGAGGTTGCCACCTATGACGTCACAAGTATCAGCGTCACACGCCAGCGACCCTTTTTCTCCAAGACGAAGAGAATGTTGTGATGCGCTTGCCTGTGACGTCATAGGTTGTAGTTTGCGGACGGCGTTTGCGATGGAGAACGCGGCCGAGAACACAAGCAGAAGTCATGTGAAGTCAGTTTGTGATACCGAACCTGAATTAATGTTACCTTCCATTGTTGATGAAGAAATCGGCTAGGCTCACACACTTTATAACCGAGTGCTACCAGGTCATCTTATTACTTTAGGTCGTCCGGCAAACCATAAATGTAAAACATATGCGATTGGCTGACTTAAGCTATAGCTGATCGCGCCCCGGGCTATAAGCTATATCCCATCCCGAGCTGACCCTGATTTTTGTACGTTTGTCAATCTTTGTCAACAGCGCTATGCAGTGTTGTCTAACGCTCGCTTTCTCTGGCGTAAGATGCAAATTGTGCGCCCAGTATTCGCGGCGCCAGGTCCTCGAAAATATCAGCTGTTTTCAGAGTTGTGAATTTCCCGTCGACTGTTACGTCATCAGCCACGTGACAAACTTCGCGCGACGCTGTCGTGATGAAAGTGACCAGGACTTTGGTTGCCGTCATGGTCTCTGAGCTCCAAAAGCTAGATCCTGAGATATCGGGGTGCTTCTAATAAATACCCCAGGCGGTCGCGGTGGATGAGTCTCGGACGCGGGGGGGGGGGGGGGGTTGGGGATCAGCGTGGCCCGGCACCGATGCCACTGTGGTTGAATGCGCTTGCATGCTTTATTATGTGGACGACGTGCAAAACGTGGTCAAATCTCCCCGTTCCCCACTGTGATCTCGACGTCAGCAACCTCCTTGATGTTTATGTCCCTGTGTCTGACCTCCGCACTAGCACATTTCCCACACATGTAGACCAGGATTATCCGTTGCATCTCAATGTGCCATGGATGCGTGATATTGTGTGTATGCATGTGTTCTGAAAGATCTAGTATGTTACGGAAAAACGTGCTTACATGGCCGAAAGACATTGAGAAAACTGTATTTTTGTCATGTTCTGAATATACTTGCAAGAGAAAGCGAGTTTGTCACCCTACGTAATGTACCACGTACGGCTTTTTCAAGATCAATCACTGACCCGACTAGCCGGCATCACGAAATGCGACGAGTCAGCTTCAATCTGAGAATACTTTGAGTCATGCTTCCCGCAGCACCCTCCAGTCATCGGTCGGTTGCATAGAAAACAGGGTGGAGCATGCGGGGCAACGCATCTTCAGTGATCGCGATTAGGCTCTGGCGATGGCATCTGGCGACGCTCGTGTCGCCAGGCGCCTTAGTTCGGCTAGAAGCGCTTGTTGATCGCACAGAGTCGCTGGTCCGCACACTTTGGCCCACGATCCGCGGACTAAGGCGTGCATGCATTGCGGCATGTGCTAATACGTACACAATCAGCCAATCTCTCTCAACAGTCCCCCTCTAAAGTGCTTCCGAATATCACAAAATGGAGTGCCTCCATTGACACGCAACCAACGTTGAACACTGAAAGGCGCAGAGCTCACGCTCCACATCCAAAGCGTTGCGGCGGTCCATTGAGCAATCGACACTCCGCGGCCGACCCCGCTAATGAGTGCCGTTCGAGCCCGCCCCAGCGGCACTGAACCCGACCTACCACGGCGGCGACCCGACCACCCGCAGTGGTGCGGTGCCCCGGCGTGCTGAAGTGTTTGCTGTTGTTAATGCTGATGTCGGCTGGAGAGGGAGGAGGGAGTGTTCTGCAGAGGAGGGGCGCTGGCCGGGACGCGTCAGGCGAGAGAAGAGGAGCTCGAGGCACGGTAGAAGCCGGGTCGAGTGGGGTCGTCGCCACGTCGCAACCGAGGCCGCGTGCGTCCCGCGCCTCTTGAGAGCTCTGGTATAGCGGGAACTCGAATGCGTCCGTGAAAGCATGGTCGTTTGGGCTGGGTTCACTGAATCGCTCGCGCGTCGTCTCGCGAGGAGGAGCTCCGCGCTCCCGCGATCTGGCGAATCGCTCTCATGTATTGCCGATCATCGACGAGGCGGCGAAAGCGCCGATGGTAAGCACGCAAGGAAGCCACTTCATAACGTGGGTCCGACGTCGGCGAACGTAATTGAAACTGCTCCGAGGCCGAGAATCGCCGTGGCCCTCGCAGTTGGAGTCCCAGCGCCTGACCCGCGCGTGGACTGGGCAGGACCGCAGCCCCCTGGGGTGGGTCAGGTCGGACGGTGCCGGTCCGCCACGTACCCGGCAGGGCTCGGACGTCGCGCGAGTCACGCCTGACAGGAGGTCGGCGCCGTCGGGTGTCGCTACTGTCGCAACCGACAGCGGAAGGCCATTACCATGGCCTGCTCATTGTTGGCTGTGGCAGGGGCGGAGGGGCAGGGGAGGTAGTCCCCCCCCCTTCACCCCCACCCCCACTCCCGGCAGGCATGGGTGGACAAGAGGGTGTTTTTGCCACCTCAGTTTTTTTGGGAAGCCCCTTTCATTTCCCCGTAGATTACCGAAATTAAGATCAAGAAGAACCTATAATTGGGCCGCAGAACAAAAAATGGCCTCATTGACTGTTCTACGTTAAATGATCCGCTCTCTAGAACATGAAGCTGCCTTTATGACTGAATTCTGCATTAGGAGGCCCAATGACTCTAGATACTCTAGATACCCCACTCTAGATAGGCAGGCCCAATGTTATGTTAGGAAGTCCCTTTGCTGGCTCAGGAAGCCCACGTTACGAAAAAGAGGCCCATGATCTGGGTTAAGAGACACTCTCTATGCTCAGGAGACCTCATTTCTGAAACAGGAGACCCCTGATATGCACCAGATGGCCGCGATCCAGATCATGAATGCCCAGGTGACTTTGAAATACTCCCCGCGATATACCTTTCCCATTTTCGCGGGCGTGTGGCTCAGAAACTAGAGGGGCTTAGGCCTAAAGAAAGGCAGGATTGTGAACGGCGCCGAAAGGTCTTTAAGATGGCTATATCATTTCAAAACCCTATATAAATGTGGATACTCCCTTAAATGTAAAAGTAGCCGGCCACAGAATCATCGGCTGCCGGCCACCACCCGCACCGGCCGAACATCGGCTTGCAGTTTTCCTATAAAAACCTCAATTTTCAGAAACCAGAAATACTAGGCGCACGTTTTTGGTGGCAAATAGAGCCCAATGGATGTCCGACGGGCCGCTGAAGGTATGGGCGCAATAGCACGAAATTCCGTTCAGGTATCCCCAGAAAATCTTTGGAGTCGCATCAAACCCCTCCCATCTTTCAGGCAACATTCCATCGCAATACGGCATGGGCGAATGAGATGGCAGGCGCTCGAGCTGAGGCACTGGAACGACCAAGGTTTGCGTCACTGAACTGGTGAGAACGTACGAACGTCTCAAAACCTGGGAACGCCGAACCTCTTTTTGAAACGAATTATTTCCTTGCATCATCATAACATCGATGTCAAAAATTCCACGGAGGGTGGGCGTGACATAGTCTATCCGACTATGCGTATCGATAGCGTAGTGGTTAAGCTACGCGCCTGCGAAACCAGAGGTACGGCGTTCAATTCCTCGCGGTCTCCGCCCTTCCTGCCACGCACACGCGCGCACGTGCGCACACGCTCACACACACACACACACACACGCACGCACGCACGCACGCGCATACATACACACACACACACACATACACACACACACACACACACACACACACACACACACACACACACACACACACACACACACACACACACACACACACACGCACACACACCGCGAGCGAGCACAAATGCACGCACACCACTCGGAGTTCTCGTCATGGTGTCTTAGCGCACCACTGTATGCAGTAACCGTGCTGATTGGTGATCAGCATGCTGGACGCCGCAGAAACACCGACAGGCCACCGACAAAAACTCTGCAGGGTTTCCGTCAGCGACAGGACAGGACATTTTTGTCGAACCAGTGATTCTTCGGGGGCGGGGCCGATGTTCCCAGTTTGTGGACCAGACAGCAATCGTCGGAGGAAATTGCATGTCGTTCGACGCATAACTTGAGTAAACTGAGCTCTACTGGAAGCGATGGCTGGTCGGAACTTGTGCGGGCGCCATCCTGGTGCCAATCGAGAAATGCGTAATGAGGAGCAATGGTGGAGTGGTTTTTCGCCTTTAAATTAGCACGTTGTTGGGTCAGAGTTCCGTTGGCTCATACTCCGAGCAGGATTGTATTGTGACCCAAAGTGATCCAGATCACACAGTTGTGTTAGCGGGTTACTTTCAGGTGTGGTCGTGAGTGTACTGTCAAATCGACTGCAAAATATTTACCAGCTTCATCAAAACACCAAGCAAAAATATCACGCACTTCAAGCATACCTTTCGCAACAAAACATGTCTTTGGAAACGCGCTTTCACCTGTTTATGAACTGTCGGAAGTGTTGGAAACTCCTGCTGTCCAATCTAATTGGGTATTTTCCATGCAGCTAGGAGTGCCGCCACCATTTCTCGGAAAACGTCGAGCCTGTCCGGGCTAATTCCACAACACGAATTAGGACTGTACCGGATTTTCAAATTGGGCATCCCGCACAGATTGTGTTGAAAACCAATCGAATGAAATTAATACCAAATAGTCACTGAAATCCAGATGAAGATATCAAGCCAGAAGCGTACATAGCCCGTCAGTATCTTCCAACAACAAATTTTATGAACAGATCACATTGACAACTTAAAGTGAGCCAGCGACATTCATACATGCTGCATGGAAAACTGGAGGTCGCATTCCTTCCATGGTAACTTAAGTATTGTCTAATCTAATAGCATATACTATCATAACATAAATCCTATTTCTCCCGGTCTTGTTAGCAATCCCATTTAACCCTAGTAGGTGGCATTGTGTTATACATGTTCATGCATCATGCTTCACTGTAAGATGGTCATGTACTTTTATCAAGGTGCATGACAATTTTTTTGAAGGCGTGACTGTGGCCTTCTCTGACCTTTTATGACCTTTTGTGACCTTTGTGACCGTGACCTGTGCCGATGTACGATTACAGTTAAGAGACGCTTTTTAATTTTTTTCGGCATGAGCAACAAAAGGAAGATTTGGGGTGTGCTCGCAGCCACCCGGACCACAAAGAATCTATGCCATTGACGTCTTATTTAATAGATGCTACGCCTTTTGATGTTCGCTGCAATCCGGACGACAAACATGTACCCGCTGTTACGTAGAGTCTTTGCCGCACGCCCAGCATCTTCTTCCGCCCTTTGATCAAAGTGAGACAGATATTTAAGCTGCAGGCTCAATTACAAGCCAATGTGCACACCCCTGGACCTGCCACAGATAATGAAAAATGTGTTAGACATTGCAAACAGCATTATTTCCTGTCTGCATTGTTAGGAATACGCGTAGTACGTCTGAACGTGAATGTTAGTATCTCACATGCGCGTAAACAGAAATCGTGTCGCACTGCGTACACGTCCTGCAGACAGACTCTACGTAACGTCACGTCGAACAGAAAATTCTTGGAACGCCTCAAATACAACCCTGGCAGCATCTGATTTCGTAATGGGGTTCAAAAATGACGAAAACTGCTTTATTCTTCCGGATGAAAGAGCAGACATCGCAGGCATCCACCAGAGGACAGTCCCGCACGAGGATCATAATTTTGACGCAGCAGGTAATGTAGCAGGAAATGATGGTCGCGATTGATGTGTCAACTGATGATGTGTCTGAGAAGAGATACACACCTGAAGTGTCGTATGTGAGGTGAGGTGGTTGTTTTAATTACTCAGAAGGCGTACTAGATCAGTGTCGCCGTTCGCTTGCGAACTGGGCGCCGCTGAAATTGTTGAGTGGTATGTGTGGGCATGTTGCACCTAATCTGGAGCTTGAAAATGTTAGGATATGTGTTCACACCATCAGGTTATTGAAACCAGAAGCGATTTGACTCCTGTGACATGATGATGCTTTTGAATTATTGGACGAAATATCTGGGATATCATGAATATGATGATGATCCTTATTGGCTCTGATCTCCATGCAAAATTGCGCTCCCAAAATGTCGCAAGCTATAAAAATATTAACACCCATTGGTCTGTGGCAGCTTATGACCCTTTTGAAATGGAAAGTAGCAATCAACTTCAATTCAAGATACTCAGACAAACCGAATTTGCTGTAATTTTTTCGACAGTCGTTTATGGAAAGTCGATTTGCACGGATTCACTTGATTAATTTGTTCTGGTAGGTTGGAGCGGACTACATTGGACTGATAGATCTTGGAAAAGCAGATTGACTGGGAGATTGGAACTGAACTAGCTGAACCGGACTGCACCGGATCCTGAAAATTTAGTCCGCTTAGTGTTCTACCTCGTACGTTCTGCTCCTTTACCGAATATTTCTTATGCGCTTATCTTATAGAGGTGGGTTGCCAACAATGGTTGCAGCAATACAACAACGGCAGCAGTAGGTGCCATCTGCCTCTCCCCCAACCCAACTTATAGGGAAGGTCTTGATACTAAGACTCTACAAACATTAAAAGCGACGGTGGCCTCCGCTCCTGCTTACAGCTAGATATATATCTGGCAATTATCTGAGATCAGCTGCACTTTCGCTGTTCAGCCAAAAACAAAACAGAGTTGCCCATTTGCATTAACGCTGTAATCTTGCACCGGAAACGCGTTTCTGTGCGAAAATGTGCAGAACTGCCCTCAGAGGTCGACATGGGAAGCAGTGGAGCAAGCAGAGGCTTGGTAAGAAGGGAGAAGGGATGAAGGACTGAGAAATGGCCCTAGGTAGTCAAGGGCTCCTCCCCAAAAAAACGAGTTCGATCCGTTGCATTTCGATGGGACACGATTTTCTCCGATTAATTCGTTTCTTTTTTAAAACTGAAACATAAGGCAGAGACGCCACCAGCAAATTACACTTTGTTTATATTTGGAAATGCATTACTGGAAGGGAGTGGTCGTAAAATGACTGCATGGAATCAACCACCGTCGCTATAGTGTACTTTTTCTAAACAGATGGAACTCAGAGACCTCGCCAGATTATGTTTTGGGTTCTCCAGAAATGTTGGGGACTCTGTGAACGACGGTTGTGTATTGACATTGGGTCAAAATTTGTATCGATATGTCTAAGCTATGTCCGTCTGAGAATGTCCAACCTGCAGTCAGAAATGATTGTTGAAACAAAATGTAGCATAATTCTGAGCCTGAGCGCTCGCTAGGCTTCGAAATAAAAACCCCGTCGCTTAGTATTGCATTCTACAGGGGACGCGCGTCGTCGGCCCTGGTGCTATTAGCATTTTCAGCATAGCATTAGCATTTTGCATTTTTGAGAGGCAGTTTTGGCAGATATTTCACTTGTGCGATTTTTTAGTTGGTAATGGAGCGGATTGACAATTTACAGCCCCGCCAACTTTTGATGGAACTAAAAGAGTGAAGAAGGAACACTCTAATTTGTGTGTTGCTGTAGCTATTTATTCATTCCATATGACAACCTCAACTAAAACGATAAAATATTGCGCCAGCCTCAGGTTTGAGTGGTCTGAATTGATTTTGGAAGACTTTCGGAGGCATTTTGTCACGACGGTCGTTAGCACACGCGCGCACCCGCTGCGTGGTGCTTACGTTCTTGCTCCTTAGATTGCGAGTGCACAGGCTTAAAATTTTCTCAGGTAACTTGTTCAATAAGTAGATGGTGTAAAAGGATTAACGTTCCCTGGCAAACATGCGCTGGCTTTTTTATTCTCCGACCTCATTTTGATTCACTCTTTTGAACACTAATGAGACACCTCGCCTTTTCTGGGCTAGGAGCCACGTGCGTGCACACTAAGGGGACATTATCGTTCCCGGCCAAGGGCTGAAAGTCCAATGCGTCCCACGGTGGGGTGCATACCAGTTGTCAGTCTGATGACACGGTGGCGGGTCCCCCTGATTGACCTGGAGGCACTTAAAGGAATGCATCCTGCATTGGTCCTTTCCCCGACCGGGACCGGACCTCTGTCCGGGCAGTTGGTTCCAGATTGACGCAGTAGTCCTCACTGTCGCAACAATATCTCTTACTGCGGTCCAATAACTGGCACAGATGCTCCCGTTCGGTTTAACAGGCCGTTAGCTGAAATGGCGCGGAAGGCACCCTACTCCGCAATGGGGGACCTGACCGACACCCTTTGGCTTCCTTCATTGTCCATTGTAGACTCTCATCTGAGCTCTCATATCCGCTAGACTCTCATCTGAGCTCTCATATCCGCTTTCATTGGCAGAGAGCCCTAACCAACACAAGAGATCCTCAGGCATTTGGGTCCATTTGCCGACCCTGCTCAGTAAATGTTCTCCTGGTCGGTCAGGGACCCTTACCGACAAAGGACCTGTATTAGGCCCTGTCGGCCCATGAGTGACGCAAGGTCCTCATTGTTGCAGAGGCCGCGACCAATGCAAATTGCGGCCTTGACCTCATCCCCGCTTGGCAATGGGTTCTCAGAGTCAGAACGACAGGATTTTCAAACATGAAACATTCCTTTTAGGCATGGGAATGGGCTCTCAGAGCCAGAATGACGGAGTTTCCAAATGTGAAACATGCCCCTGAAGCCTGAATGGCAAGGAGGCCTTGACCTAGACAGAAGGCACGGAATTTACCGGATTCATCGAGCTACTGAAATAAGCGTAAATAGAACAGTGTTGTTTTATTTCAGATGCCGCCGATGAGCTTCAGACGCGCCTTTTTCGCAAAAGGAATGTGCTCTTTGGTGTGATGTGCGCAACGTGCACAGGAATATTGACCCCAATCATGCGGTCTCAACTCCTTTTTCAACGCCGCTAAAAACATGTTCCAATTAGATTCATAACAACACAGCTTACAATAACATGGCTTACGATGCTTTTTTCGTAGCCGCGGGTGCCGAAAATGCATGCGTTTCTGATAGGGCCGTCATGCTTACTTACGTATAATGAATTCGCTAGAATTGCGCACTGAATGTGTGCACAAATTTACATTTAATGTACGCATGTTCTATGACGTAACCAATGTTGATAACGACAAAAACGCTGACCCAGACATCCTTCGCGACATCGCCGGGCTCTCGTCGGTTGTACAGCGGCGTGCAAGAGCTGATTCCTTGGGTCGGTCATGTGGGCGTTCTTAAGGCATACCACGATCATCAAACGGTGAAAAAGTACATGTGCACTTATTCCAACATGAGGCACAAACACGCCATTTCCGCAAAAAAACCGTCTGGACTAATCTGATTCGTTGATGCGAGTAGATTAGCAATCTTCTGCATCTGCGCGCGTCTCCGCACAAGAAAGCAGACAGCATTTATTTTGCAACTATCCAGCTTTTGACAGCAATTTTCGTACACAGACGTTTTGCAGACATCCCAACAGCAAATGTAAAGACGAATTTTCTGCTAGAATAGCGTTTGGCTAGCTACAATCAAGATTCGGTTTTTTCTATGGACACGTATGTCAGATCTATTCTTTCCGAAACTTTTCGAAGCTGTTGAAACCATTCGTTGGCATGTCTGACGCACATACGACAAAACAAATTCCCACATTTTGACTTCGCCCTGTTCATCTGCGTCCCTCTTGGTAGCTATGCCGTACTAAAACAGCTGACAAACTCAAACATGATCGACGATGAATGATGCTTAAATTAAATGATCCCCGAAGCCCGCATTGTTCCTCATAGTACTAATGTAAGTAAAAATGGCGTAGCCCGCGTAAAACACCCTCAAGCGATCCTCGTGGGTGACTATGCTGTATGATACTGTCCTATAATGTGGGAGTATTGAAGGCATGGCCAAAAAATGTAGTCAAGTCTCACATCATAACTCATTCTTAGTTGGATGCACGCAGCTTCGGTCTTGATTGTTGATGAAATGTCACGTAAACCCTTTCCTTGTCGGAGAACAAGGTATATATTAGAAACTCACACAGTCATTAGAAATCTTAGAAAATTTCAGTGCATTAACCCATTGTGAAAGTCCAATGAAGCTCATATTATTCACTCTTGTTGTGCAGCTACATTCTACACCCGCGTTGCATGTACTCGCAGCCTCTCACTGGTGGACGCGGAGGCAGGTCAGCAATATGTTCCGTCTAACCTCCGATCAGATCCTCATCGCGATCGCATAATGACAGCAGCCGTGACATTCACCGTTTAAGTTCAGCTTTAACGCCATACGATTCAGCGATAGATAGGAACGAACGGTTGACAGGAGGCCGTGGTGCCGCCCGCGTCCAGTGTGCAGCGTGTGCCCGCTTCGCACTGGGCCGAACAGGTGGGGCGGCATGACTTGTTGCACACGTAATAGCAGCATCCGTAGCCGGGGCCGCACTCCGCATGACTGTGGCAGGCGTCAGGCACAGGGCGGCACCGCACCGTAGGACCGATGTCGTCGTAGTGGCAGATGACGTCAGTCGTGGACGCGCCTGCAATCGGAAGGAGGGTGTCGATCAAGGCAACAGATGCCGGGTAGAACAAAGTTCAGTGTAAAACTGGAGTTACAAAGTAGAAATATACCAGACATATTGAAATGCACTACAGTATGCCCTACATATACTGAACATAAATACTTATGAAATGGCAGGATTTGGATAACGTTATTATGACGTCATGAATGGCTTGGTGACTTGGAAATAGTTTCCCCGAAATACTGTCCACGTCTTCGCGGGCGCGTAGCTCAGAAACTGCAGGGGTTTAGGTCTTGAGAAGGGCAGGGCTATAAACTGCACTGAATGATCTTCAAGATGGCTAGTTCAGTTCAAAACCCCATAGGAAAACGGAACACTGCTTTCAGATGGAATGTTTCCCATTTGAGGACATTGAGAGAACCATCAGATATGAGAAAACAACATCACTCATAACTATTGGTACACTTTTTAAATGGAAAAGACTGCTCTAGACAGCACAATTCTCTGCCCAGTTAATGTACTCCTCGATGCGTCATGGCTGGCTGACGTCATCACATCTTACACTGCAATGATTAGCAGCCAATTGACGACCGTTGTATCTGGCAATCGTGCCCACGAACGCCAGATATGAACGACGCGACTACGGTTTTTATTGGCCTTGATCGCCGCAAAGCTTACGGAATGGCAGGATTCAAATGACGTTATTATCGCGTCATAACTGCCAAGGCAACTTTGAAATAGTCTTTTCGATACACCTTACCCCATTTTCACGGACGTGTTGCCAAGAAACTAGAGAGACTTAGGTCTTAAAAAGGGCGAGATTATGAACGGCACTAAAACGTCTCCAAAATGACTGTGCAAGTTCAAACCTCCATATAAACGTGAGGCAGTCCCTTTAAGAGGCATTGTGTATGTAGCTTTGTCAATATACCAGTGCAGTGAAAATTAATACTAATGTTTCCACACGAATGAGAGATACGAACATCAACGGCTGTAGGTTTTCCCAGCAGGACAAATTACCAAGCCATCACCCGTGCCCAATCCTCGACAAAGATGACGCGTCTCCCCACATGTACAAGACGCACGCTTACCCGAGGCGACGTTCGCCGTCACCATCAAAAGCACCACCACCCATGCTGCCAGGGCCGCGGTCGTGTCGCGGAACATGGCTGAACTCTGCTCGCGCCGCGCCGTCGGCTTGGCTTTATGCAATGACGGCAGCCGGGTCGCGGCCGTGACAAGCGCTGCCTGGTATTTGACGGCCGTTCTGCGCACCGACAGACCGCGACGCGTTGTTGTGCAGGAACGGGGTAACTTTTCTGTCAGAACCGCGCGAAGTGTACTGCGCAGCGCTGGAGGCAGCCTTGATCACGCCGCGCGCGGCGCTACCTGTGGGGAGTGCAGGGAACATACCGGAAGGCCGGGACACGTCAGGGCAGACGCGACTGGATGAGTGGTGGGGCTGTGATGGATGACGTAACTGCGCCGCGGTGCAGGTATTGGCTGCACCTGGATGCACCTTCTCGTCTGCCAGTTGAATGCTGTCTTAGATAAACTGCAATTTGTGAGCCAACCTCGCCACCAGGAACGCATCATGAACCATGAAGAAACCATGAAGTATCGGTATTGTTGGAAATTCCTGCTGTGCAACTCTAATCCGGTATTTACCCTGGAACCAGCAGCGTCGCCACCAGTTCTCGGAAAACGACGAGCCTGTCTGGGCTGCATTTCTGCAGCTAATCTTTAAGGGAACGTGGCTGAAAAGGCACCACCATAAGCGCCCTTCAAGTATTGGATCGATCTACTGGTTGAAGATGCATCCGCGGGCCAGATAAGACCGGATCAGAAATGTCCACGGCAACATGGATTAGGACCGGACCGGATTTTCAATTTTGCGGCCTCACACAGCTTGTGTTGAAAACCAATCAAATGGAAATTATCACTGAAATAGTCGCAAAAATGCGTACTGAAGATATCAACTCAGAACCGTACCTAGCTCATCCATATATTCCAACAACAAATTTGTTGATGAACAGATCACATTGCCAAGTTAATTGTGGGTATATGTGCATCTGTGAGTGTATACGTATAGGTATCAAAAACTAGAACTCTCCTTCCTTCCAAGGTAACTAAAATGTTTTCTAATGTAATAACATATCTTGTCATAACATAGCTACTAATCCTCGTGGTCTTGTCAGCAATCTCATATAACCCTAGCAAGTGACATCATGCTATATATTTCATGCATCGCATTTCATTGTTAGATGGTTGCGCACTGTTATCAATGTGCATGACATTTTTTTTTTTGAAGGTCTGACTGTGACGTTTGGTGGCTGTGCGATGCACGATTACAGTTACGAAAAGCCTTCGTATTTTTTCAGCATGAGCAGCAAAAGCGAGATTTGGGGCGTATTCGCAGCCATCTGGACGACAAAGAATCTATGCCATTGATGCTTCAATAGATGCTACGCCTTTTGATGCTCGCTGCAATCCGAACGACACACATGTACGCGCCGTTACGTAGAGACTTCGCCGCACGCACGGAATCTTCTTCCTCCGTTTGGTTAAAGTAAGGGAGATATTTACGCGTCAAGCTCAATTACAAACCAATGTACACAACCCGGACCTGCAGCAGTAAATGAAAAGGTGCTTATACGCTGCAAACCCCATTATTTGCTGTCTGCATTGTTCGGAATACGCATAGTACGTCCGAACGTGAATGTTTGGATCTCGCGTGTACTCAAGTTACGAAGATGTAAACAGAAATCGTGTCGCGCTAAGAACGCGTCAGGCAGGCAAAGATTCTACATGACGTCACGTAGAACAAAACATTCTTGGTACGCCTCGAATACAACCCTGGTGGCATCTGATTTTGTAATGGGGTTCAAAAATGACGAAAACTGCTTCATTCTTTCAGATGAAAGAGCAAGCATCGCAGACATCCATCAGACGACAGTCTGGCGCGTGGATCATTATTTTGACGCAGCCGGTAATATAACAGGAAATAATGGTCGCGGTTGATGTGTCATCCGTTGATGTGTCCGAGAACAGAAACACACCTGAAGTGTAGTATGTGAGGTGAGGTGGTTGTTATAGTTATTCAGAAGGTGTACTAGATGAGCGCCGTCTCGCGTTTGTGAATTGGGTGCCGCTGAGATTGTCGAGTGGTATGTGTGGGCATGTTGCACCTAACCTGCGGGCTGCAATTGCTAGGAAATGTGCCCACACCTTCAGGTTATTGAAACCTGAAGCGATTTGCCCTTGTGACATGATGATGCTTTTAAGGTATTGGACAAAAAATCTGGGATTTCATAAATATGATGATGATCCTTGTTTGCTCTGGTCTTCATGCAGAATTGCGTTCCCAAAATGTCGCAAGCTACAAAAATCTTAACACCCATTGGCCTGTGGCAACTTATGACCCTTTTGAAATGGAAAAGAGCAATCAACTTCAATTCAAGACACTCAGACGAACCGAATTTGCTGTAACTTTTTTGAAAGTCGTCCATGGAAAGTCGATTCGCACGGATTCACTTGATAAATTTGTTCTGGTAAGTTGGAGCGAACTAAATTGGATTGATATATCTCGGAAAGCCAGAATGTTGGGGATCTGACCTAGCCGGACCGGGCTGCACCGGACTCTGAAAATTTAATCCGAGAAGTGCTCTACTTCACACGTCCTGTTCCTTTGGTGAATATTCCTTATGTGCATGTCTTATAGACGTGGGTTGCCAACAATGTTTGCAGCAATAAAGCAACGGCAGCAATAGGCACCATCCACGACTACCACCTACCACCACTGAATTGATAAATTTTGGAAAAGTAGATCGGCGGGGAGGTTGGATCTGAACTAGCTGGACTAGACTGTACCGAATCCTGAAAATTGAATCCGTGAAGTGCTCTACTTCACACGTCCTGTTCCTTTGCCAAATATTACTTATGCGCATGCCTTATAGGGATGGGTTGCCAACAATGTTTGCAGCAATACAGCAACGGCAGCAATAGGTACCATCAGCCCCTCCCCCAACCCAACTTATGAGGAAGGTCTTGATACTACGAGAAGCTACTCTACACACATATTAAAAGCAAAAGTAGCCTTTGCTCCTGCTTGCAGCTGGATGGATATCTGGCGTTTATCTGGGATCAGCTGCACTTTCTCTGTCCAGCCAAAAACAAAAAGGGCCCATTAGCATCAGCGCTGTAATTTTGCACTCGAAACGCGTTTCCCTCCGTAAATGTGCAGACAGATCCTTAGAGATCGAGATGTGGAGCAGAGGAGCAAGCAGAGGATTGGTAAGAAGGGAGAATGGGTGCAGTGTTGACAAATGGCCCCAGGTAGTGAAGGGCTCCTTCCAAAAAAAAGCCAGTGCAGTCCATTAAATTTCAAGGGGACGCGATTTTCTCCGTTTAATTCATTTCCCGCCTAAAACTGGAACATAAGCCAGAGGCGCTACCAGCAGATTTCATTTTATTCATATTTTGAAATGCATTACCCGAAAGAAGTGGCCGTAAAATGACCGCATGAAATCAACCACTGGCGTTTTTCATTTCACAATGGTTAAGTGTACTTTTTCTAAACCAATAGAACTCAGAGGCTTTGCCAGATTATTTTCTGGGCTCTGCAGAAATATTTAGGACTCCGTGAACGATGGTTGTGGATTGAAATTGGGTCAAAAATTATATTGACATGTCCACGCTTTGTCCGTCTGACAATATTCAACCTTCAGTCAGAAACGATTCCCAAAACAATGTAGCACAATTCTGAACCCGCGCGCTCGCGAGGCTTGGAAATAAAAACCCCGTCACCCAGCGTTGCAGTCTCCAGAGGACGCGCGTCGTCGGACCTGACGCTTTTAGTACCCGGTGGCGGCCAACGAGCAGATAAAGATGATGACTTATAGAAATGAGTGCCTGTAAACACTTCAAAGCATCATTTCGCATTTTAAAGAGGTAGTTTTGGCAGATATTTCACTTGTGCGGTTTTGCAGTTGGTAATGGGGCGGATTGGCATTTACAGCCCAGCCAACTTTTGATGGAACTGAAAGAGTTAAGAGAGAACCTCTAAGTTGTATGTTGCTGTAGCTATTTATTCATTCCATATGGCAAACTCAACTATAACGGTAAAACACATCCGCCAGCCTCAGGTTTGAGTGGTCTGAATTGATTTTGGAAGACATTCGGAGGCATTACGTCACGACGGTCTTTCGCACGCGCGCACCCGCTGCGTGGTGCTCATGTCCTTGCTCCTTAGATTGCGAGTGCACAGGCTTAAAATTTTCTCAGGTAACTTGTTCAATAAGTAGATGGTGTAAAAGGATTAACGTTCCCTGGCAAACATGCGCTGGCTTTTTTATTCTCCGACCTCATTTTGATTCACTCTTTTGAACACTAATGAGACACCTCGCCTTTTCTGGGCTAGGAGCCACGTGCGTGCGTACTAAGGGGACATTATCGTTCCCGGCCAAGGGCTGAAAGTCTAATGCGTCCCACGGTGGGGTGCATACCAGTTGTCAGTCTGATGACACGGTGGCGGGTCCCCCTGATTGACCTGGAGGCACTTAAAGGAATGCATCCTGCATTGGTCCTTTCCCTGACCGGGACCGAGACTCTCGCCGGGCAGTTGGTTCTAGATTGACGCAGTAGTCCTCATTGTCGTAACAATGTCTCTTATCGCGATCCAATAATTGGTACAGATGCTCCCGTTCGGTTTAACAGGCCGTTAGCTGAAATGGCGCGGAAGGCACCCTACTCCGCAATGGGGGACCTGGCCGACACCCTCTGGCTTCCTTCATTGTCCATTGTAGACTCTCATCTGAGCCCTCATATCCGCTTTCATTGGCAGAGAGCCCTAACCAACACAAGAGATCCTCAGGCGTTTCGGTCCATTCCCTGTCCCTGCTCAGCAAATGTTCTCCTGACCGGTTAGGGCCCTTACCAACAAAAAACCCTGTATTAGGCTCTGTCGGCCCATGACTGACGGAGAGTCCTCATTGTTACAGAGGCCGCGACCAATGCACACCGCGGCCTTGGCCTCATCCCCGCTTGTCAATGGGCACTCAGAGCCAAAACGACGGGATTTTCAAACGTGAAACATTCCTTTTAGGCTTGGGAATGGGCTCTCAGAGCCAGAATGACGGAGTTTTCAAATGTGAAACATGCCCCTTAGGCCTGGATGGCAAGGAAGCCTTGGCCCGTATAGAAGGCACGGAATTTACCGGATTCATCGAGTTACTGAAATGAGCGTAAATAGAACAGTGTTGTTTCATTTCAGATGCCGCCGATGAGCTTCAGACGCGCCTTTTTCGCAAAAGTAATGTGCTCTTTGGTGTAATGTGCGCAACGTGCACAGGAATATTGACCCCAATCATGCGGTCTCAACCCATTTTTCAACGCCGGTAAAAACAGGCTGTTCCAATTAGATTCATAACAACACAGCATACAATAACATGGCTTACGATGTTTTTTTTTGCAGCCGCGGGTGCCGAAATGCATGCGTTTATGATAGGGCCGTCATGTTTAATTACGTACAATTAATTTGCTAGAATTGCGCATTGAATGTGTGCACAAATTTGCATTTGATGTACGTATGTTCTATGACGTAACCATCGTTGATAACGACAAAAACGCTGATCCAAAGACATCCTTCGCGACATCGCCGGGCTCTCGTCGGTCGCACGGCGGCGTGCAATAGCTGATTCCTTGGGTCAGTCATGTGGGCGTTCTTAAGGCATACCACAGTCATCAAACGGTGAAAAAGTACATGTACATTTATTCTAACATGAGGCACAACCACGCCATTTCCGCCAAAAAAAAACGTCTGGACTAATCTGATTCGTTGATGCGCGTAGATTAACAATCTTCTAAATCTGCGCGCGTCTCCGCACAAGAATGCAGACAGCATTTATGTTGCAACTGTCCAGCTTTTGACAGCAATTTTCGTACACAGACGTTTTGCAGACATCCCAAAAACAAATGTAAAGACGAATTTTCTGCTAACATAGCGTTTGGCTGTCTACAATCAAGATTCGGTTTTTTCTATGGACACGTATGTCAGATCTATTCTTTCCGAAACTTTTCGAAGCTTTTGAAACCATTCGTTGGCATGTCTGACGCACATACGACAAAACAAATTCCCACATTTTGGCTTCGCCCTGTTCATCTGCGTCCCTCTTCTTAGCTATGCCGTACTAAAACAGCTAACAAACTCAAACATGATCGACGATGAATGATGCTTAAATCAAATGATCCCCAAAGCCCGCATTGTTCTTCATAGTACTAACGTAAGTCAAAATGGCGCAGCCCGCGTAAAACGCCCTCAAACGATCCTCGTGGGTGGCTATGCTGTAGGATGCTGTCCTATAATGTGGGAGTATTGAAGGCGTGGCCAAAAAATGTAGTCGAGTCTCACATCATAACTCATTCTTAGTTGGATACACGCAGCTTCGGTCTTGATCGTTGATGAAATGTCATGTAAACCCTTTCCTTGTCGGATAATAAGGTATATATTAAAAACACACACGGTCACTAGAAATCTTAGAAAATGTCAGTGCATTAACCCACTGTGAAAATCAAATTAAGCCCATATTATTCACTCTTGTTGTGCAGCTACATTCTACACACGCGTTGCATATACTTGCAGCCTCTCACTGGTGGACACGGAGGCAGGTCAGCAATATGTTCCGTCTAACCTCCGATCAGATCCCCATCGCGACCGCATAACGACAGCAGCCGTGACATGCACCGTTTAAGTTCAGCTTTAACGCCATACGATTCAGCGATAGATCGGAACGAACGGTTGACAGGAGGCTGTGGTGCCGCCCGCGTCCAGTGTGCAGCGTGTGCCCGCTTCACACTGGGCCGAACAGGTGGGGCGGCATGACTTGTTGCACACGTAATAGCAGCAGCCGTAGCTGGGGCCGCACTCTGAATGACTGTGGCAGGCGTCAGGCACAGGGCGGCACCGCACCGTAGGACCGATGTCGTCGTAGTGGCAGATGACGTCAGTTGTGGACGCGCCTGCAATCGGAAGGAGGGTGTCGATCAAGGCAACAGATGCCGGGTAGAACAAAGTTCAGTATAAAACTGGAGTTACAAAGCAGAAATATGCCAGGCATATTGAAATGCACTACAGTATGCACTACATATATTGAACATAGAGACTTATGAAATGGCAGGATTTGAATAACGTTATTATGACGTCATGAATGGCTTGGTGACTTGGAAATAGTTTCCCCGAAATGCTGTCCACGTCTTCGCGGGCGTGTAGCTCAGAAACTGCAGGGGTTTAGGTCTTGAGAAGGGCAGGGCTATAAACTGCACTGAATGATCTTCAAGATGGCTAGTTCAGTTCAAAACCCCATAGGAAAACGGAACACTGCTTTCAGATGGAATGTTTCCCATTTGAGGACATTGAGAGAACCATCAGATATGAGAAAACAACATCACTCATAACCATTGGTATACTTTTTAAATGGAAAAGACTGCTCTAGACAGCACAATTATCTGCCCAGTTAATGTACTCCTCAATGCGTCATGGCTGGCTGACGTCATCACATCTTACACTGCAATGATTAGCAGCCAATTGACGACCGTTGTATCTGGCAATCGTGCCCACGAACGCCAGATATGAACGACGCGACTACGGTTTTTATTGGCCTTGATCGCCGCAAAGCTTACGGAATGGCAGGATTCAAATGACGTTATTATCGCGTCATAAATGCCAAGGCAACTTTGAAATAGTCTTTCGATACACCTTACCCCATTTTCACGGGCGTGTTGCCCAGAAACTAGAGAGGCTTAGGTCTTAAGAAGGGCAAGATTATGAACGGCACTAAAACGTCTCCAAAATGACTATGCAACTTCAAACCTCCATATAAATGTGAAGCAGTCCCTTTAAGAGGCATTGTGCATGTAGCTTTGTCACTTTACCAGTGCAGTGAAAAGGAATACTAATGTTCCCATACGAATGAGAGGTACGAACATCAACGGCTGTAGATTTTCCCAGCAGGACAAATTACCAAGCCATCACCCGTACCCAATCCTCGACAAAGATGACGCGCCTCCCCACATGTACAAGACGCACGCTTACCCGAGGCGACGTTCGTCGTCACCATCAGAAGCACCATCACCCATGCTGCCAGTGCCGCGGTCGTGTCGCGGAACATGGCTGAACTCTGCTCGCGCCGCGCCGTCGGCTTGGCTTTATGCAATGACGGCAACCGGGCCGCAGCTGTGACAGGTGTTGCCTGGTATTTGACGGCCGTTCTGCGCACTGACAAACCGCGACGTGTTGTTGTGCAGGGACGGGGCAACTATTCTGTCAGAACCGCGCGAAGTGTACTGCGCAGCGCTGGAGGTAGCCTTGATCACGCCGCGCGCGGCGCCACCTGTGGGGAGTGCGGGGAACGTACCGGAAGGTCGGGGCACGCGAGGGAAGATGAGACTGGATGACCGGTAGGGCTGTGAGAGATGATAAACTGTGCCGCCCTGCAGGTGTTGGCTGCACCTGGATGCACCTTCTTGTCTGCCAGTTGAATGCTGCCTTAGCTAAACTGCAATTTGTGAGCCAACCTCGCCACCAGGAACGCATCCTGAACCATGAAGCATAGGTACTGTTTTAAATTCCAGCTGTGCAACTCTAGTCCGGTATTCCCCCTGGAACCAGCAGCGTCGCCACCAGTTCTCGGAAAACGTCGAGGCTGTCCAGGGTGCATTTCAGCAGCTAATCTTTAAGGGAGCCTGGCTGAAAATGCAGCACCATAAGCGCACTTAAGGATTGGATCGATCTACGGGCTGAAGATGCATCCGCGGGCCAGATAAGACCGGATCCGAAATTTCCACGACAACGTGGATTAGGACAAGATTTTCAATTTTGCCACGTCACACAGATTGTATTGAAAGCCAATCAAATGGAAATTATCACTAAACAGCCACAAAAATGCTTACTGGAGATATCAATTCAGAAGCGTGCATAGCTCATCCACATATTCCAGCAACAAATTTTGTGATGAACAGATCGCATTGACAACTTAGATGTGAGTGGACATGCATCTGTGAGTGTATGCGTATACGTTATCAAAAACTAGAGCTCTCATTCCTTTCATGGTAACTAAAATGCTTGCTAATGTGATAACATATCTTGTCATTATGTAGCTACTAATCCTCGTGGTCATGTCAGCAATCTCATTTAACCCCAGCAAGTAACATCATACTAAGCATATTCATGCGTTACATTTCATTGTAAGATGGTTATATACTTTTGTCAATGCGCATGACAATTTTCTTTTTTTGAAGGTGTGGCTGTGGCCTTTTGTGGCTATGCGGTGCACGATTACAGTTACGAATAGCTTTCGTATTTTTTTCACCATGAGCAGCAAAAGCGAGATTTGGGGTGCGTTCGAAGCGACCTGGACGACAAAGAATGTACGCCATTGATGTCTCAACAGATGCTACGCCTTTTGATGTTCACCGCCATCCGAACGACAAACATGTACGCGCCGTTACGTAGAGTCTTCGCCGCGGGCACGGGATCTTCTTCCGCCGTTTGGTTAAAGTAAGAGAGATATTTACGCTTCAAGTTCAATTACAAACCAATGTGCACGCCCCGGACCTGTAACAGAAAATGCAAAGGTGTGTTATACGCCGCAAACAGCATTATTTACTGTTTGCATTGTTCGGAATACGCGTAGTACGTCCGAACGTGAATGCTTGGATCCCGCGTGCACGTAAGTTACGAAGATGTGAACAGAAATCGTGTCGCGCTGCGAACGCGTCCGGCAGGCACAGATTCTACACGACGTCACGCAGAACAAAACATTCTTGGTACGCCTCGAATACAACCCTGGTGGCATCTGATTTTGTAATGGGGTTCAAAAATGACGAAAACTGCTTCATTATTTCGGATGAAAGAGCAGACATCGCAGACATCCATCAGACGACAGTCTGGCGCGTGGATCATTATTTTGACGCAGCCGGTAATATAGCAGAAAATAATGGTCGCGGTTGATGTGTCATCTGTTGGTGTGTCCGAGAACAGAAATACACCTGAAGTGTAGTATGTGAGGTGAGGTGGTTGTTTTAGTTTATGAATCAGGATAGCCTCGGTGCGGGCTAACGGGCAACCCGTCGCGCCAAAGCGCATGCTCATGGCCTCGGTCACCATGCCCCCCCACGCCGGATGCGAGTGTCCTGTCGCCGCCTGACCGAATCACTCCAGCCTCGCTTCCACGCCAAACCATTTAACACGCAGACCGCTGCCTGTATTTACCAGATCACTGAGACATGGACGAACTACGTGACCTGTCACGTCCCCTACCTCCTTCCTTAATTATGGAAGTGGGCTCGAACCATATTGCCCGTCCGGGAGGGTCGCATGGCCAGCGCCCCACCCCCCCCCCCCTAACTTGACGGGAGGTGGCCGTGGCCCGCGCCCGTCCGGTGGGGAGGGCCAAGGACACAGGAGCGTTCATGGCCCGGTAGGGAAAGGGACAACAGCCTGCGGATTCACACGTGCATGTTGGCACCGGTGTCCCGTTGTACGCAGGGCCAGATGTCGCCGCCTGGTTGTCACCACCACTTCTCCTCGCTCCTCGTTCCTCGGAACTCCCAGGGAGACTCCGTCCTCTCTGGACTCTCCACGCTCACCTTCACTTTCGCGCCTTCCCCGGACTCTCCGTCGTGACTTTCCCCGAGACTCTTCGTCTTTTCTGGTGGGCCCTTCCAGCTGGGTCGGCCAGCCCTCGTTTTCTTACGTGACCCAATAGATTTGCCGCCTCGCCCCCTCCGTCCAATGTGTCGGCGGGCCGTCCTGCGCTGCTTCCAGAGTCCGGCCCCAACGAGCCCCTGGGCCAGATCTCGGGTGTGGCGTCGCTGGCGACGACGCAAGGCCCGCCCGCCCTCGCCTCGGGCGGGCCCTGCACGATTCCCTCTGGCCCAGTTTCCACGTGGCGCGGAGCTTCTGATGCCAGCTGGAGCGACGGCGGCGCCGGCGAGGCGGGGTCCTGGGGCGAAGCGGCAAGCTCCTCACACGTTATTTGCACATTCCTGTGCGCATGTTGCGTCGCCGGTCACCTGGCTGTCGCCTCTTCGTATCTTGGTGCGTTGAACCACTTTGACAGAGGGGCCGCCGTTATGGCCGTTCCGGGGGGCACCTGGCGTCGCCTTGTTGATGCGGGCCCGATCGGCTGGAGCGTCGGGGGAGGGGGGGGGGGGGGGGTCCGCTTCCAGCTCTCAGGCCCCTCTCGACCTAATGGTCGTCTTCGGTTTAACGGGGAATTCCCGGCTATGCCCGGCTTGCTCGCCGTTCACGCTCCGCTGGGGAAATCCACCGACCCTGGACGGCTGGCGCGCAAAGTGGAAAGTAAGAAAATGTATGCTCACAAATCACTGATAATGGAGCCGGCTTCACGGACAATGACAATAAACACGGCCCTTCACGACGGCCCCGCCCCAGGCCCTGCCACGCGCGTGTCCGGAGCTCTGCGCTAAGCCTTGCGCCGGCGGCCTAGTAACCATCGCTCTCGGGCGGCACGCGGCGCATTCCAGCACCAGTGTAGCCCCGTCGATGCACCATGCGAACAACGCACGGTTGCCGCGCGTAACTGAGGAAACGAACAGGCATCGTAAGTTGTCACAACCTATGAATGCCATGCCTTGGCAGCACCCATTACAAGCGGCAAATGTTAGGCCCTGGGCCAAGGTTTTTGCCTTACTTGTCAAAACCTGACCTTTGGACTACGCCGAGCAACGATACGAGATGGGTCATGGGAATTCGAATGGGTTTGGTGGTCAGTTAATGGGATGGTGTTCTAGTCTGTGCGGTTTTCCAAAAGACACCCGGCAGTTATTCTGACCAAACTGTAGATACTGGCAGCAATGGCACCAAAGTGTACAAAAATGGTACGAAATTATAGTCTCACTGTACCGTCTCAGGCATTACTTTACACCTGATTTTCGCACACTTATCACCAAAACCTACATTTTCCATACATAACTTACTGTCTATGCGCATGGGGTGGCGTGATTGTCAGGTGTACAGGATCCAAAAAGCTTTGAATTTTGCTGCCAGGTTTGTGCTGAAGGCAAAAAAAACAGCCAGCAAATGCCCCCGGCTCTGGAATCTCTAGGCTGACTCCAGATTGATGACTTGGTGAAATAGAGGGACGTGCTTAAAAGTAATCAAAGCCCTTAGATGCAAAGAATCGCCCGGGCGTCCAATCTCCTTTCAGGCCGCGTTCCTCCCTTTCACTTAGGGAGACTGGTCCTCCACGTCAATGTCTCTCCACCTGCCCAGGTGCCGATTAGCAGTCACCAAGCGAGCCTTTCCCTACCGTGCCGCGGCAACTTGGAACGGCATGCCCCGACCACCACTATGTCTTTAGGTCTGACTTCTGAAGGATTAGAAACTCGCAGTTCAAACACACACACACACACACACACACACACACACACACACACACACACACACACACACACACACACCACACACACACACACACACACACACACCCACACACCACACACACACACACACACACACACACACACACACACCTTCACATATATATATATATATATATATATATATATATATATGCATGTGTGTATATTGTTTAAAACATTGAAATACAGCATTACTCACATGAATTAAGCAAATTTCCAGGCTGACCTATGGCATGATCTTGGCCTGATCCCATCATGACATCGACACGTGAGGAACACAGCATTATTACTTAGCCAGAAAGCATATACATTTAAAAAAGACAAAACACGCTCCATTAGGCCCATCCCCTGTAAGCTACCACGTGAAGAAGGTCTGGAGATCTCTGACCTTACCTTCAGCTTTCCTTTCACGGGGATTTCTCGTTTGTAGTTTTGTAAGCTGCATCCACAACATATTTCAGTTAGCGCATAACTTTGTTCCAATTAGGCACTTGCTCCCGAGAAAACTGAGTGACACTCTGTTACCCGGCTTTCCAGCCATAGGCGCCTGGCTTGGGCGCGAGCCAATCGCGGAATAATAAGCTGTGGAGCTGATATTATGGTCTTCTCGGAGAACAAACAATCTTCTTTTATTTCAACCAAAAATATTCAAAGGCCCGCAGTCTTAACTCGTTCAAAAAGCTCAACAAACTGCGGTAGGCATGTGTCGGACGTTCGCTATTGCAAGCCGAGTACACTTGTGACGTCATCAGTCGAATCAGCGGAATTCGGCCCGCCGGTGACACGTTTAGTGCTAGGGCCTTCGATGGAAGTAATACGTTCCGGATGGATTAATTTTTTGGATTAATATCCTTCTCTGGTATGTTAGATTGTGCAAACCAACACATTAGCCGATGACGCCAGTCGGAGCAATTATCCATCCGTCAATCGTGCTAATAATGCCTCGCCTCAATTCTTCAGTAAAGGTGTAAGCAAATGCGTTGTTTGCACAAGAGTCGCAGTCGTGGTGTTCGAAATTTGCTACCAGTGCTGACGAGTTCCCTTATCGGAAGACCATTCACTGACGCTAACGCTACGTTTGCGATATGAACGGTAAGTAAGTGATGAAAAAAACACAACATTTTGGGGTCATCTGATAACTGTGTGCTTCCAGCACAAACCTAGGGACACTTGAAATATTTGACCAATGGAAGCGAGCTCATAGAGTTAAAGGATAGCAATCGATATAAATCAAAATGCCCGGCAATCCTACGTGCGCAAAAAAAAATACAATTCGACTAACACACGCCATTTAAGTGGAAAGCTTCACATTTAAAGATGTGGAACATTCCCTTTAGCCTTTAAGTCTTAAAACGGCCACAACTTTGAACTACAAGAACACTTTTGAAATGTACTGTCTCGGTCCAAAACTCCATACAAGTGTGGAACAGAGCCAGTGAATGTTACCGTAAAGGGAGCATGCTTTGTTATTGTTTTTTTTTCTATTTATTGATAGTTTCAGATGCGTCTATTTTGATCAGTAATGCCAGTTTCCTCAAAATCCGACTGAAAAGCTCAGAATTGCTATTTTAAGCAGCCACTCTTGCGGAAGTGAATTTACTCCTGTTCACCATTTTGACAGCAATACATTTCATTTGTCCGGCTTTTCCCAACATATGTGTTCTGCAAAGTTTGCAAGACACCTATTTGTAAAAATGCTCGCGTGGCGATTGCTACGAAGGCTGAAACCATTCGTTGCACAGAAAAAAGGTGTGCAAGCATGAGACTATTATCCCGCAATTTAACGAATCGTTATACCATAGGTTGGATTTTTTGCTTATGGCTTTTAGCACAGTGGCTCTTTTTGAAACGCACTTTGGGTGAAGGGAACGAATTACCGCACGGTTATATTCACGCACCGGTTCAAACTTCAACCAATGTGCTTCTTGGTAACTGGCCCTTGCCGCCCGTTGTGCCAATCACAAACTTCCATTTGCTATGACATCATTTATACCAGAGGTGCCACTTTTTAAGCCCGCAG
>NW_023596225.1:23129882-23155355 GCF_011947565.3 Pollicipes pollicipes | reverse complement strand
TAGATCTCTACGAGAGAGAGAGAGAGAGACGAGAGAGAGAGAGAGAGAGAGAGAGAGAGACGAGGAGAGAGAGAGAGAGAGAGAGGAGAGAGAGAGAGAGAGAGAGGAGAGCGAGAGAGAGAGATGAGAGAGAGAGAGCGAGAGAGAGATAGAGAGAGAGAGCGAGAGAGAGAGAGAGAGAGCGCGAGGCTCTCTATCTCTCTCTCTCTCTCTCTCCACTCTATCTCTCTCCCTCCCTCTCTATTTCCACTCTCTCTACGTTCACTTTCGCTCTCACTCTCGCTCTCACTCCCACTCTCACTCTCAATTCCACGCTCACATTATCACTTTCCCTGCGATATATTAAACCTACCTGCTGAGCATGCGAAATCGGAAGGCCAAATCTACATAGAACGAGTTATCACGCAAGAAAATATACTAAAAGGATAAGGATTTCCAGCACTGTCTTGAGGGGATGAGTTTAACGATAACGTAAAATTACTACACGATTCGCTGATACTCTTCGTCCGCAACAATGGTCAGCACAACGCAAGGTCAGCGTAAAGTTAATTTAGTTTGAGAGACAGCGGAATAAAATGTGTAGGTTAGGATGGCGTTGGCGGAAAATTACTCCAGCAGATAACGTGCACAGGCAATGACTGAAGTAATATTGCAAACCAGTTTGTGTATCGCACAAACTGATCGTTCATACTGGTGTATTGAAGTGCATGAATGGAAGTTACCAGTCATTCTACAAGCATGACCCCAGCACTTGAATCGCTGAGCTCAGCTACAAACACTGCAGGGCTGACATATGACTGGGCCTTAATCCACAGGGCAGACCGAGATTGGACGCAAGAGCACTCGGGCCCGATCATTCCCTTTCCGTGGGAGTGAGATGAAATAACGCAACAAGAGCGTTTATACGAAGAGCTCACCTGATCAGTATCAGCCTCTCAACGGTAACCATGACGATGGTCGCTATGGAGACGGTGGTCGAGATCGAGCCGACGCCCAGGTACAAGTACACTTCGAAAATCTGCCACCAGTAGCTGGCAGCGGCAGCGCCCTTGGCAATGCCGCTGAAGAATATCAGAAGACACGTGACCAGATCCGCGATGGCCAGGGCTGCGAACAGGCAGATCACGTGGTGTTGTCATGTGTCTGAGCCGCGCTGTTTATCTTCGGATATTGGCGTCATTCGTTTTGTTTTGTCGGCTGAAATGGCAGACGGAGTGGACGGGGCCGCGCGGCAGGTGGCCGCTGCAGATGAGGCCTGGTAACGAATGGGCGCAGCAGCGGGCCCAGCATCGGCAACGACACAAGGGCCCAGCGCGTCCAACCCGGCCGATTGATGCTGTGGGCGGCAAGACGATTGATGTTTGAGTTATTGTCAGTCACCTCACGCCGAACATGATAATTGTGGGTTCGTTTACAGATAGACCAGCAATATACCCACGGCGACAGCAGTGTTTGACCATGTAAATATTTGGGCATGGAGGGCGATGAAAATGCAGCTTCTTCCTTGCAGAACTGCCAGACCGTGACCAGCCATACTGATTGCCAACATTCAGACTCCTAATTTTAAAGGATATGACAGCGTAATTCCAAAGACCCACGGAAAGTACATGGATAGCGCGAAGACCCAAAGATTACGCGACATGACAGCATATCTTAAATCGTCATCCACCCAATCAGCTCACTGTGCGCAGGGGTTCGCCACAACCAGCACACAGCACCAGGACGGCGTGATCCTGCCCCCCCCCCCCCTTGATGTCCCCCCCCCCAGCTCACTTGTGAAGTATATATAGATGGAGGCCTTCATCTGACCGCGCGTAAGCACTAGCAGGTTGAGCGTGTTTCCCAGCACGCCGCACGCTGAGATGGTTGGGATCAGGATGTTGTAGCCGACATACTCCAGCCGGACGACGCTGTCTTCGGCGCCTGACACGTTCATCGTGGCCATGACCTCGGTGACCTTGCGCTCGACTCCAGGCGAGCGGTACGCTGCGGAGGGGAGTGGGGTTAGAGCGGCGAGGGCCAGTGAGGAACATATGCTGGTTAATTGATTTATCGTGCATCGCTGTGGGTTGCGGCGAAGCTGGCTGTATCACCACACTGCCATGTGGGCTACCAAGTCATTGCAACGATGAACGGCACTGTTATCATAACGCAAAAAAAAAACAGATACTGGCAGATGCTGTCAAACGGATGGATGCATGATTGTATGGTCAGAGTACCAGAGCTGAGATGTAGACTTCCATGACGACATTAGGGCCACGAAGTTATGAAAACTGGGAATCGCCGCGTCTTGTTGATACTTAAGGTTTCGTAAAGCGTCCTAAGCATCGTTAGTCTTCGCTTCCACAAGCACTCGTAATATGGCATCCAGAAGACCGAAACAACTATCAATTCTGACCTTCGACACTATGGCTTCGTTTAAGCAAAACTTTTAACTGCTTATGTGACACGTAATTGTAGTATCATAAATCATGGACAAAGGAACTGGAGCTGTTGAGGTGACATGGGCTTGCAATGTGCCGCCACAGGCCATTTCGTGGGGCCAGGTTTACCCCATATCAGCCTCACAGGGCTTCTCAACCATTGGTTCACATGACGTAGACCAATGCAGCCATCCAATGGTACTTTAAACGTGTCTATGCTTTGGTCATGACTCCAGACAGTCGTAGTTGACAGTGTCACAGCAAAAAATGTCCTACACGAGCTGACTACAAAATAAACATATTAACACACCTATAACTTCATAGCAGGTTGTAGCCACAAAAACCATCGTCCAGAGTCATGGTTGACTCAACTCCACATTAATCGAACGATCCCATGTTAGCTGGGGGCTGATTCATGATTGGTGCTTTCGCCGTCGATCGTCCAACACTTCCCACACCTAAAGACAATGCTCGATATTTGAAGACATTGAGGGAATTACTGGGCATGGTGGAAAAGCTCACTTGCAACAATAAGTATGCTTTTAAATGCAAAATACTGACTGAAATCACGAAATTTCAACACTTAGTAAAATTACTCCTGAATATGTCATCGTTGGACAACGTCTGGGAACACTGGCGTGACGTCAGAGTCGTTGCCAGATCGCCAGTCGCTGTAGCGGACGCAGCGACTCGCTTGTACGTTGCGTGCAGGAAGATGGCGTCAGTGGTCTAGGCGTGTACGTTATTAGCGGCATCTGGGGGCGTTTTTGCATTCTTTTGTATTGTTCTTGTATATTTTCCATGATGCCATACTTTTAGTCGCATTTGCGCTTTCGATTAGTGCGCTATTCACCGTGCATTCGGCTATCAGCTTCACTGCACGTCAAAATCTGTAGAACTGCCCAAATGCATATGCTATCCATTACAAACCGCGATAATATGATGTCCTGCATATCGAATAACTTCGCATCAGACTGCGAAAAATAGTCTGCACAAGTTCGCGTACATCTAGCTTCGAACGACCATTTCAGGTCGTAAGAAGGGCATAACCGTGAAATGCAGAGAATGATCATGAACATGACCATATCAGTTCAAAGACTCATACAAGTATGAGCCAGTCTCTTAAGGACGTCCCAATTACTGTTAAAGGGAGTGTCTTACCGTTGGGGCATGTTTCCAAAACATACTCAACATCCGGCACCTGCGTCTAATAGTCACACGGGATAGTGTCAGTGCAGCTCGATCAACATGTAATACGATTATTCATTTCAGTTATTTTCGAGTCCAAATTACGCTGTAATCGCTTTGCAACAGCACTACACTTCTTCTTTTCCTGTAAGCCCCAGAAAGCGTTCCGAGTCTGCGACAACCGCAGTTGTCGCGATCGCCGTTGTCATGACGACAGCGTAATCTGCTGAGGGCCGTTGTCAGCTGTTACGGGTTAGAGACACCACTTTTCTTACGCTACTACCGGAGACATACTCCATGGTAGATCATCATAAGAGCCGCATACCGCCTTGAAGAAACTGACGGTGAGCAACGTTCTTCAAGCGGGCGAGCTTCTCACGACATGAACAGAACCAACGGTAGCGTGCAGCCTTGCATTGAACGCCTTGAACCCACAGCTACGCCGCGAAGCGTGCATTGGAAGTCACTCGTCTCAAATGTCACGTCGGTTGAAAAAGCCACGTGGCAGACTGATCACGTTCGTCGCAAGGTGCTGAGGCCAGCCACGATTCTTATAACGAGTAATAAGCCTACTTATTTGGTACTTTATACTGTTCAATATGTGAAGTGAAACCTGGCTGAAACAATTTGTGAATAGCACTAATCTGAGGGGCATCGGAAAAAAACACTCTGTCGCCACCGATCTGTAACGTCAGCAGATACATAGTAGTGTATTTCTGTCATCCGCTACCAAACTATCCTGGTTGAAGCTACTATGTTTGAAAACATTGCATGGCACAACTTGTGCAACGAGACGCCAATGCTTCGGCATGCAATATATATATACATGTACACTTAGGGTTATTTTCGAACCTGTATGGACATGTATAACGTGATGTTCATTCAAGTTGAGTGTGTACTGCTGCAACTAACTCAAAAAGCAAGAATTCAGTCAACTCTGACTTGAATCATGCGAAACACAACGGACTCGAATGGAACTTGATTTACCAATATTTGGTGTGCCCCTTGATGTGAATCTAATCTCAATCGAATCCAGCACCAGTCCGCTGTCGTCATCCCTAGCGGTGTTGAGACGCGTGGCGACAAATTACAGGCTGTTATTGAAACAATCAGCGCATTGCCCTAAGGCGCAATTCTCCTGACCGCGCGGCCGCCCGGCGGGGCTGATTAAAAGGGACGGGCTTCCCGGCACGGTTCGTGGAGACCTCCAGGCAGTGGCGCCCCGGCATGGGACATCGCGTCACGCGCTAATGCCTCAGAGGCCTCGGAAAACACCACTGCCGTTCAGTTACGAGGACACGTAGTGTTCAGCCAAGAGCACCAGAGATGTGTGCTGCATACTCGATCACTGGCGTGGTGTATGGCACAATGAATTGTATTGAATGAAGTTCTTACGAGTGCACGTCTTCAGATTGAAAGATTGCTTTGCGCTCATAATGCAGCGATTATCCCAATTTCATTATGTTGGAAGGGCCATTCCGCTGGAAACACAGTCGTCCTGCTCGGCCTGCAAGCCAATCAAGTTACGTTACGAGGTTTCGAGATAAACGCATGTTAAGTGCAGTTGAATGTAATTAAACTGATGCCATTAGACGCCTTCAGCCGTGCTGGTCACAGCCATGAAACCAGCAACGTGCGCCGCAAATTTGGTGCGGGAGGAAAGGGAGAGGGGGGGGGGGGGGGGGGTTAGCTCGCCCGGCTCCACAGTGCCGCAGAAGTGAGCTGCGCCGCAGTGACCTCGCTGTAGTCTAGCCACCGATCAGTGGAAACAGATAAACCCGCAAGTCCTGTAGGTGTGTCATTGTGGGCGAGAATGTGTGATTACTGAAAATGCATAGTGTAACAGGCTCAGCATTCATGTTGTTACATTTTTGCATTTAAGTACTTGACTCCATATTTAGTTGTCACTATTCTTTAGATGTTTTGCGTTGATTATAACATGCCATTTGATGAAGTGATAAGGTGAGAACAGTCGTAAGAGGCAAAACATATCATGATACGCAAGTACTCTTACACTCAGGGCTCACTGAAGGTAACAAAAAATACAAAACGTGTTCGGCGACTAGTCCTTATCAGTTTGGGAGTAACAAACGCAAACAGTGAACACCGAAAATTTTGAATAAATTACGCACATCACCGAAAAAGAATTTAAGCCACGCGGTCTGCCTGTGTTCAAAACCCGGTGCCTCATTTAGAATTGATGTTAAAGGTGGTGTTCCACATTTTTATGAGCTTTTGAAATGAAATAACCATCTGGGAGATCATGTGGCGTAGTTCACTGCCATGCCTTGCTTTATGGGAATGCTTCACTTTTGAAGTTACTGAAGCAAACATCAGGTACGTTGAAACAGGCTCACTTGTAACTATTAGTATGATTTTTAATGGAAAAGACTGCTCCAGACGGCCCAAATATCTGTATAGTGAATCTACTCCTCAATGCGTTGTGGTTTGATTACGTCATAGTGTCTTGCACAATATTGATTGAGAGCCAATTGACGGCCTTTATATCTGGAAGTCGTGCTCATGAACGCCAGATGGGAACGCCCCGACAATGTTATTTTTTGGTCTTGGTACCTGCATGACATGTGAAATGGCAGGAATTGAATGACGTTATCATGACGTCATAAATGCCAAGGTGGCTTTGAAATACTGTCCCGATATATCTTTCCTATTTTCGCGGGCGTATAGCTGAGAAACCAGAGTGGCTGAGGTCAAAAGGTGGCCGAGGTCTCGCGGCCTCTCCGCTCCGAGCGGCTCAGAAGTCGCACACTTCGATAGGGGAATCGGGGAATGGCGTGGTGCCAGTCTTGAGCCATACATGTCTCACGTCCACGAGCTGGCAAAACTAATTCGGCTGTTTTTTTTTCAGGTGTTGTGCCACATCTCGGCGCTGTGCAAGTAGGGACGTGATCTCATCTCAAGGAGCCCAGCAATGTACCGTTTAAAATTTCGGTGCATATCACTTTGCAGGACGAGTGGGTGAGCTGCCAATCACTTCACTTGGTGAATCACTCGGTGCCACCAAGATCACTCGGTTGCACCAAGAATCACTTGGTGCAAGGTTTGCATTCGTACGTGTCACGCGTTACGTGCGGACGAGCCAGCAAAGTTGCTTTTGCTCTTTCTGACCGTTTTGCACATTTTCTGCCCTATCTTGGCGCCCAGAGCACCTAGAGACGTAAACCCACTGAAAACATAAATAAATAAATTGTCCACAGTCCCAAAAAATGTCTTCTGTCTGCTTTGACATCCTAATCGGAATGCCGTAGGGCTCTAAAACATGCAATAGCATGCTTCGGCCGTATTATTATCAAATACATGTATTTTCGTCAAATTTGAAGTGGGCGCCTTGTTGTCCTCTGATCGATTTATTGTGGAATGACCCAGCTTAGACTAGTCTGCAATGCCCCAAGTTCTTATCACGGTTCTTTAAGTTGAAGAATATCTTATGGCACCAGGTTAGGAATAGCTGATGGAATCGTGGTATTCGTATGTATATCGAGTATATCGGTGATGAATCGGCTTCCCTGTTTGGACTACGATGCAGTCCCATCGCAGTACTCATCCGAAATGTTGGACCGCCCAACTGCAATGACTATCTCATATCACGCGCACGCTATCAGCGTTAGTGCACTGGAAGTTGTTGAATGCCACATGCACGGTTGTCCACTGTCGCATGGCCCATCGAGAAGACCTTATGGGGGCAATTCGACCAAAGGTCGGCTTTGCTATGCTTTATCCTGCGTCTAGAATGCAATGTGAATGTGATGTGCGTTCTTGATCATGGAGGTTATACAGATGCCATGTGAGCCACTTGAAGCATGTACGACCATGCCATTCCAGCCAGATTGCAAGTGCAATAAAGTTCGAAGTCGCGATAATGCCAGCGTGCGCATTACCGAGGGCCGTTCTGACTAGCTGGTGACGGCATTGTCAATGCTATTCAAACATGGCTGCAAGTCAGGACGTCTTCCAAAGTAGGCGAGGAGGAGTGGGGGAGGGGGGGGGGGTAGGAAAGGGCAACATGGCCCTTTTCGTCATCGGTTCTATCGTCGTAGATATACCAAGCAAGGGAGAAAAGGGACATTATAGATGGGTTATTACGTCAATGAAATAAACTGTTTTTTTTCTGGTCTGAAGTGGGCCACCTACGTCTATCTCCGTTGACGTATGCATTGACCACCAAGGACGGAATCCTATCGGTACCTGTTTTTACAAACAGGCTTCTTTATTATCACACAATGATAGGAAGACGAAAGGGGCGCCTACCTGTGGCGTAGAAAAATATATTCCGGTATTAATCGCGCCACGTTACCAGAAATAGAAAATGAAAAAAACTGTAAAAACACGTTGCATCCGAAGCATTGCAAGGTAAATTCATTTCACGGTGTCGAGACAAGAAAATGACGCCAAAACAAGCGAGCACCATCAGTAAATACTTTCAAAAATTGTGGCTGAAATCACCTGCCAGAAACAGAAGTTATTTTGGACAGCACAATCCACAGGCAGGCACAGGCCTGTGCACGGCTTTGTCTCCATGCCGCACCGTGCAATGAATCACTCAGTTTAAACGCTCAGGTTGGCTTGTCAGGCCGGTTTACAAATTTTGTAATGCGACGGCCGCATTCCAAATTTTGTTAAGGGGATTTCATTTGCAATGAGATAAGTTTCAAGACCATTTCTGATTCTTTTATACAAAATATTTCTGAAACTTATTCAAATGACCAAAGTTGATCTTCAACACGCTTTTACTTGCGTCGGCAATGATGCCGCGACCTTGCGAAATCAACTTTTACCGTGGCAAAATTCGTCAGATGACGTAAGTTTCCCCGGCAATGCCCTTGCTAACAAGATTAAAGGCAACCTTGGGTTGAATGTCAATTTATGCACCACCCAATTCATGCATATATACAAAAGGGGGACATTGTTTCGGTGCAGACGCACGGGCGGAAAGGCGAACTGTCTCCAACTTCAACCACCAAGCACGAAAGGCACCCCTTTCCACTGCTACATTTCAGTTACTGGACGGCACTACTCACTGCCCCCCCCCCCCCCCCCACATCGTGTAGGCCTCTGTTTGTTTATGTTTGGGATTGTGTATTGGAGAGGATAGCACGGGCTTCAGTGCCCGGCACGAGACCACTGGGGTTGGGGGGGGGGGACGGGCAGCGCGAGTGACGCACCGGCTTCGACCATGGACGAGCAACCTTGGCCCCTTTACCTGCCGGAACCGCGGAAATGCGTCGCGTATCAGCTGCTCGTTCTACGCTTTTCGTACCGCTTTCGCCATTCTGGTGCTTCAGTGTTATTGTGGTTGTTAACCAGAGACGCACTCGATCGGCCCTTACAGACAATGCAGATTCCTGAGACTGGCCAGCGTAACTGATAAATTAAAAGTATGTGGGTCGATTTCCTGCGGCGCCCGCTGTTCCTACCAAGAGGAAAGGCAGGCATCGCCATACAGTCTCTGCAGTTGAATACGTCCTGCAGCTCCAACAACAACCTAATCTTGCTAATAGCCTCCCGGTCTTTCACTCTAGGCGAATCGCAGGAGAGTAGAGCTTCTTTAACTCTTAAAAGTAGCAACATCTTCCGTTCGTAAATCTCTCCCCAACGTCCTGATCACATCGTGTTATTAATCGCCTGCTTCGCGCTGCTGTAACACTGCCCATTTTCTACGTACCATCCGTGTTTGCGCTGGAAAAGTAGCCAGACATCCATGTTTGCCAGGCATCCTGGTGAACATAAACCCTTCCCAAGTCCATTTCTTAGAACAGACCCACGGCTTTCTATCAACGGCACCGAGCCCGCGCTCAGTTTTGCATGAAACTGCAAGTGTCTGAGACCCGGTCAATGCAAACCACGAGCGTCGATGAGCCCGCCTCTGGGTCCCTCAGGTGCGCGCCGCGGGGCCGCAGCTGTGGTGCTGCGTCACGACACGGCAGCGGCCGGCCTACCTGCGCTGATTTCGTCGGCCTCGTCGCGTCGCGATGCACGGCGCGCACGCTCGCCGCGGCGGGACCCCCGGCGGGGACTGCGGCCGTGCCGTCGCTGGCAGCACGGCGCCGCGAAACCGGCGCAGGCGGAGCGACGCGCGCCCGGCGTCGGGGGAGGTCCCGGCAACTGGTGACGCGTTGACCTGTGACCCGTGGCGCGGCACATGACCTTCGAAGGTCTGTGACCGCACAGCGACGGTTGTCTGCCCGCGACTTCTAGTCTGTACACGATTGCAAACTTTTCATGAAGTCGTAACAGGCAAATTGTTGCTGGAATGCTCCTACACCAATCCACAGGTCGAATGACACTAAAAGTCGTCAGCTATAGGTCTGTTCAGTACTAGTTTTTGGAGCTTTGTATCAAACCTCAATTCTGAATTGCTTTGTTTCACTGGAACATCATGCATATCAATGGCCAAAATATTTCAGAGGCGTACGTAAAACAGTAACGGGGATGGCGTTATAGGCGTTGTGTGTGGTTCTAGGCCACATTTTTTTTTTAGAGAAAGCGAGAGGGAGATGGGAAACGAGACGTAGAGCAAAAGCGAGGGCATCATGCGTCTCGGTCGTCAGAAAACTTCATAGGCGTTCATAAAGCATTAACAGGAATAACGTCTCAGGCGTGATGTGTGGCTCTAGGCCCCGTTTTTAGGTAGAGATCAAGGGCGGAAGAGAGAGAAGAGAGATCTGCTTATCACGATCTTCTCGTTCGTCCTTTTTTAGGCTGCTGCCATCATACAAAAGGACGAGAAGTCGATCCGAGGTATCGTGCCCAGGAAGTGCCAGCTTGTGGAACGTTATGACAAAATTAAGCTGATCATTTTCTACCGGCGCCCTAAAGTGACCAGCCCTGTTATGAACAACAACTTGTCCCAGACCCGGGTATGCTGAGAAATGACCAGTGTTGTGTACCAGTTTCGCTGCAATATCGGTGCCTGCGCGCGCCGTCCGTGCGATATCTACCCAGGTCACGTGACCAGGGACCTGGGGCAGGCGCATTACGATGCACCTGCAAGATGGAGGTCCTCGTCGCCATCTGAAGGAGGTCCACAACAGCCGACTGAGTAGATAGCCCATGATTAATAGCACCATCATTTTCGCCCATTGCTCTGACAGGTGGAAGCTTCGAAGTTCCGGAAGCACTGTACATCTGCGACAACGACCTTGTCGTTAACCGCCAGGTCAACGCGAGACGCACACTCTGCTTGTCGGCGGTGCGCCGCCTCAAACATGACGACATATGCTTGTGCGTAATGACTTGAGTACTTCCAGGCGATTAAGACTGCTCTAGCCAACAACATTTCATTATTTTGTATAAAGAACTCCTCAATGCATCATCGTTTGATTTCGTCATGAAGCGTTTGTATGACGTCAGAAATGCTGCTGGATAACCGTGTCAGAATTGGCTCTGTAGCAGACGGGTTGACTCACCTGTGGCACTTCAACATGCTGAGAGGTGGCACTTGCCGGCACGTTCTTGCTAAACCCTTATACTGTTATGTGCGCTTACTTTGCCATTTTGTGTTGTTCTTGTATATTTGTTCGTAATTTCATATGGCTTGCGAACATTTATATACTTGGGTATGGCGCTATTTGAATGATATATGGTTCCCGACCTCACTTCCGTCATGGCTCGCACCACTACCCAATTTCCTGTATTATGTAGCACAATTTTTAAATTTTTGCTTACCAATTTGGTCCGAATCCTTCGAATGCATGGATTTCTGGGACCAGCACTCACGCTAAGCAGCGCTTGTGTGAGCCCTGACCCCCACCATCCGATCGCGCAATTCCAGGGAACGGCAGAATTTAATGGCGGAAGCTTTACGTGCCGCAATGCTCGGCACGGTCCGTCCTGCCCCCAGACGTCAACTGACCTTTAGCACGACCGCTGCTGCCAAGGGCAAACAGCGAGCGCCCTAAAGCGACTTGAACCCATCCCGCCACGGGTGGATGGATTCAACACAAAACGTTGTTTATGTTCGAATCTTGCACTCAGCACATTAAAATGGCTAAGACCAACTGATGACACTAATCGTGCTGACGTGCGCCATCCACGAATAACATATATAAAATCCGTTCTTGGTCTTCAGCATTACATGACCAATGAGGTGGCGTTCGTGTGACGTTTATGTGACGTCGTGAATGTATTGGCGACCTTTACATGGTTTACACGAAATAGTCTGCCCAAGTTCGCGGGAGTCAAACTAAAAAACAAGAGGGTGCTTAGCCTTAAAATGACATTGTAGTGCACAGCACCGAATGGTCTTCGAAATGGCTGTCAAGTTCAAAACCCCACACAAATGTGTGCAACACTCTCTTCAACAAGGATCATTTTCAACGTAACTGTATGTTCTGTATCCTTCACCGACACAAACAAAGCTTCAAAAACTCCACCTGGGTGCATTTCAAAAACTCCACCTGGGTGCATTTCAAAAACTCCACCTGGGTGCATTTCAAAAACTCCACTTGGGTGCATTTCAAAAACTCCACCTGGGTGCATTTCAAAAACTCCACCTGGGTGCATTTCAAAAACTCCACCTGGGTGCCCAAGTTCATTTATGTAAGGTGGCGCTTGTATCCACTACATACACTCGTTATACGATGTGCTTGCCGCACTTTTTCATTTCTTCAAAGCGTCATTTACGAAATTTGCAATCTTGTGGTCACGTCGACAAACCATTTAGCCTGGTGGATATTTTATTATTCTCCAAAACTGCGCGACTGACGCAATACATTTTGTTTTTTGTTGGAAGGGTCCGGCAATAATTCTCACAAATAATTAAATCGCAGTTGGCCACCTGAAAAAGGATTCGGGCATTTGCGATAGGACAAGAGAAGCTATCTTTTGTTGCTTAAAAGTTCACTGCGCTGCGGTGGGTGGTTGAAACGACATTCGTTCATTACAGTATGGCCTGATCGCTCAAATTTGACTGTTCTTTACCAATCGATGCAAACCGAGTCAGCGTGCGGTCTGGCTAGTAATAGCTTGTGGTAGAGAAAATGACCCAGCTCTCCGGACTCGCAGGAGGACTTACGTCTTACCAGCAAAGCCCACATGAATTTGGCACTCATAATCGTGACTTTAAATATAGCTTGACGATCCCGTTTGTACAGATAATGGCGCATACCCCACGCCTTTCTCCTTACTACACGCGTTCCGAGTGCCTTGGGTTCACAGTACCTGCTAAGTACATCTTGTTTCGTACCCCTTGGACCCACCACTCAGAGTCTAATCGTCCAGTTCCATGGACAATGTTGCCTTCGCCCTGTCGCCAGGCAGGACGCGAGGGCTTTGTGTGTCACATGATGGTGCGGTAGGGTCACCACGACCTGGTTTGACGCTCTCTGGCCAATGACCAGCTGACCTTTCCGGCATTTGTGACCTGGAGGCTGACCTTGATGTTTGTGCGAAGTCGGTATCCTTATGCTCAAGTCTAGTTTTTGGAAGCTGATCTAATTTTTTTTGTGCAAAGTTGGTTTCCTCATGCTGAAGTTCAGTCTATAACCATCAAGACGGCTGGCCTTTATTGAACCGAAAACAGATTGTCTGTCGCTAATGCAACCATACCCGTTTTACTCAGCAATGCGATCGGTTAGCAACACAGCTGCGAGCGTTCATCACAACAGCGCAAGTTCTGCCACTCTAAGGGACAATAAACAGGAATTGAAAGCGATGAAACGACGGGGCAAACCCCGAGCTCAATGATCTCTTCACCCACGCACAGCGGTGCTTTCCCAGGCGAGTTTCTATGCCGTCGTTTCCGCGCAGGCCAACAAAGCTGAAGAACAGGCAATCTCCGAACTCTCAGCCACTCACCGTTGTACTCAAGCTCAGCCTTCGCGTTCTCGAGTCATAAGTATTGCTACATCCAACGCGGTCCGCTCAAACACTGGACGGAGATTGAACTAAAGGACTTCAGTTAAATACGGATGCGTGACATCATGCGTAATAATTACTCGGTTTCAACTGGCGGTACAACATAGCCTCCTTCCGTCTATCTCTTTCAACGCCAAGGGCGGGGACCGGCCACAGTGCCTCCTTCCCCGGATGCCTCCGCGCGCCTCTCAAGCGGGCGGACAAGGTTCTCAGCTGTCCCCTGCTCCCAGCCGGCTTCGTGCCAGTCGGTTTGGGGGCACAGCCGGGAGCTGGTACATATTAGTTGGTAAATACGCAGGACCCTCTCGGTGGGCACCACCTTAACGCGGTGCGAGGTATTGCGTGCTGCCCAGTTGGCGTCAGGGCGACTGGGCAGTCAGACCAAGAGTGCCCAAAATACTCCTGCTTTTGTTGTGATTGTGATTGTTCACCTTTCCTATCTAAATATATCATCGCTAGCGTTACTGATGTGAATTAAAAAACGGCCTTCGTATAGCTGCGCTCAAGGTTCCAACCTGGCCCAACGTTGCTTACATTAGTGATCGAACAGAGGGGCTGTCACCCGGCAACCAAGAGAGATGCAGGGACATGCTTTGTGTGAGTAGAAAGCCCATCGTCTGCCGTTGCAAGTGGTGTGCTCGAAAGCTGTAAACATGGGTACTCATCAATGAAATAAGAAGGAACTAGCGTCAACTGGACTACCAACGCCCTCCAAAACGAGCGGAGAAGTCATTTAAGCAGAGGCCACGTACAGGATTACCAGCAATGTACGAACTTGACAAGGACGATAAATAAGTCAGTACAAGCTACAAAAAAAATCCTGCCTTGGGGGAGATCAGCACCAGGGAGTCCCTTGTGCCGGCTCTGCACGCACAAGCATATCCATTGCATCCCAGCAGTAAGCCGACCGAAATGCCGGTACGCTTAGCCAACGCTAGTAATGTCCAGCAGCTTTCGCCCGGCTGCTCAACGCACGACTCGTTTATTCGACGAGGCGGTGATTGGTATCGGTTTACCGGAGACATTGTGTGAAATGTCGCCAAGCGCATGAACATCCCTTGTCCTTGAAGATTTGGTCCGCGGTGCCGGTCAGCCTCAAAGCTGTCCAATTTCAGGCAACGTGGTGCGTAAGTTAGTGAATGCTGTGAAGGACTTAACAGTGCATTGGCGGGACCAATTGGCATGGGGTTCGAAGGTGCCGATTTCCAGCAGCTCACGTTTTAGTGATTATGCATTAATGGTACTTCTCACGCCTGCGATCCCCTCGCTCATCCAGGGGCGCAAAAGGCGTCTCACTGGCACTAATGTTCTGAAATGCTGGGAAGTAGCCGGATCTCCAATTAGCAGCAAGTTTCACTCATGCACCGTAGCCGGATGGAACTTCGCCGAATGCGGATGAGTGCCGCTGGTCCGACCCGGTCCAGTGGCAGACTGTCTGGCTTTGAAATGTTGCCGTCATTCTGGGTACACCTTCCAACAGCCAGGGCCATGAGGATTGCAAAGGGGCCCTAACGGCCTTATGGAGAGTAGGGCGTGGGAAGCTGATCTGGTGGAGCGGAGCAGCTCCGCTTTTGCGCTCTCGGGTGGTGGCCAATTCCCCGCTCTCTACGTTTTAATGTTTTTCCAAAATTCTCGAACCGCGCGGCGTAACCACGCCAAATTTTGTCTAGTTGTAGGAAATTGACGAATCTTTTGAAACCAAATTTAGATGTACCTAGTGATGCCACTGATCTATGCAAGGTCAAAGTCACGCCGTGGCTCTCAGCGAAGGCAAATTTTGGGAGGCGACAACGAAGTGTAAGATAAGGCCAAACATCTCTATGGTAGTTTCGTTAGGCGATAAAACAATTAAATTTAGGACGAACTTTGTTTGTTTCGTTTGTTGTTTGTTTCGGCGTGAGCCTGAAGCCGCATTTCCCAAGCAGACACCAACCGGAACTACACTGATCAGGGCCCCAGCGTCCGTCAGGCCCCACAGCGCGGAACAGGCGGCGCTGTGCTGGCAAGGGTCCCAAGTTCCCCAGAGGCAGTGCTCGAGGAGGCTCGAAGAGCATGGATTTCTCGCTGGGACCGAAGGTCAGGGGTCCGATTAGGAAGTCCAAGTGACCGAAGGGCTGGTCGGAGTCTTAGTCAGGGGCCCCAGCTTGCGGTGATGGGCCTTCAAAGGACAGTGAGAAGGACCTGTGCGCTGACCTGTGACCCCTGAGTCAATAAGGACCTAAATGTCGGCCACCAGTACCGCACCACCAAATGACACCCCCAGCACTGCATAGTCGGTTCCCTGCCGGTATGGGCCTGATGGATCTGGGGACCCATTTCCCAAGCAAGCTCCGGCCTAAGGTCAAGGCCAGGCCCGCAATTGGCATACGTCGGGAACCCTAAGACGGTGAAGCGCCGCTGTATTTGTCAAAGACCAACTGCTAAGGTTTGTTCCGGTGTATCTGCCGGATGATGCATGCCCCTGAGAGCCTCCAGATGGAATAGGGAACCCACGCCTCTGTTTCGCCTGAATGGTAGCCGGTAATGGTGGTCCACATAGGAATGAGAGAGTCCTTCAGTCCCCGGGTGCGAAAGGTAATAGGCCCCTTGTGCTCCATCCATGCAGGCTCAGTGGGTAGATTGAGAGACGTTATGGGTCCTCCACACTTCCATCCACGAGACTCCCAAACGAATATGCCCGTCAGCATGACTGGATAAGCAGAGGCCGTTGTCATCCACATGCCTCTACACGTGTTTGCGCGACTCAGCCGAATGACGTCACGGGGGGGGGGGTGCACTTTCATCGTCTTTCAAGACGGATGCGTGTTGAAACGTCCGGAGCTCATAAAGTCCCGTGGTCAAAAAGTCCAGAATCGTAGCATCCAGCATTCACAACATCCAGAAACCGTCCAAATTTCCTGGACAGAGGAGAATCATTAAGTCCAAGCTCGCAGCGTGCAGTGTTCTTAAAGCCCAGTGTTTATGAAGGCCAGCGTGCGTTAGATCCAGGGGTTGGGATGTTGTCCCACTTCCTCGCAACCCTTAACCTAATGGTTCGGACATCGCCCGATAGAGCCGGAGCCGGACTCGATTTCCGGAGCCGATTTCGCCCGCCTCAGCCGACGAGTGACGTCATGCGGTACAGTACTGCCCAGTACTGTGCATGGATATGGATAACGTTTTGTTTGAAACACAAAATTTGCCGCGTCCGCACGCCCCTGGCAGCAGGAGCATTAAAGCATTCAAAACTTTGATCCCTGGCTCGTGGCATCGGAAATAGTTGGTTATTCGGCAGTAGCTCCACGGTAATCGTGGAAAGCACTTGGGGTGCCTGCTGCTTGGCATTGTGGGCTATGGATAAAATTCTCCGCGATGTTTGGTTCCGTTATTTGCTAAATGTGTTGGTGATATTTCTCAATTTTTGAAGGAATTGATGACTGACGTGCAAGGTGGACTGGTTTGATGTTTGCTCCAGGTAGGTGCGCATATAGAACTCCAGCTCCTGGCACGCTGACCTTTATTGTTAGTGATTTTATTCGGCCGATTTCCCTCCCTCCTCCCAATTGCAAATTCTTTCACACGCTCCTGCAAACGGGACTCATTCTGAATTCCTTTACTCTCAAAGATTATTCTGAATGTCTTTACTCTCAAAGACAGGGGGTGGGGGCTGTCTCATACACTGGATCCGGATACTACTCCCTAGTGAGACACGCTCAATGGCCCCGCCTACAAACAATTCGTTTCTTCAATTACGTACGCTTTGAACGGGAGTGGTTTTCCAAGATAAGTCGGTCGGCTGAGCCATAAAAATGCGACGAAGAGTTCCGTGGTAACATGCCAACAAATTGGTTCTCTCCGAATTTGGCTCACTTCTTCACAAATCTGCAGGCTGCAACCCAAGTTACGGCCGGGGATGCTGCAACTTAACAGGGAACCGCACTCATGGTTTTAAGTAAATAGGAATTGAAAAGCAAACCGCCCAATCACTGTATATAAGTGGGAATAATAATTTGCAATTGTTTAGTCGCGGAGCTCGCTCGTGCTGGACCGGAGCCCCCCCCCCCCCCCGCCTCCTCCTTGACGGATGTCTTAATGGAAAAGTCCCGTGCCAGTCACGAACTAGCACCGGACAGGGTCCCCCTGTCCGTTTCCTCTAAGACCCCAATGCGTCAGACTGGGATCCCTGTGTTATTAAACCCGGTACGCTTGGGATTTTTTTGGGTTGGTGAGCGTTGATCCAGGGTCAACCATCCCGGTCAGAGGGCCTTCTGCGTCGGAGAGGGAACCACTGTATCATGTATTAATAGTGTCCAATTGTAAATATGAAAGGGGACGGAAAGATCCCTCAGCTCAATCCGGAAATCCATGGAGTCTCAAAGTCTTGGCTGAAAACTCTTTTCGCGTTCTACCAACCTTCACTGAACAAACCACAGCTCGTATTCACATTTATTTCGAAATGTGGACAATTGTTGATACATATATGCTACCGACAATTGTCCACATTTCGAATATATATATATATATATATATATTAATAATAGTATATAATATATATAATATATATATATATATATATGTGTATATATATGTATATTAATAATAATATATAATAATATATATATATATATATATATATATATATATATATATATATACCCATCCTTGCCTTCCATTTACGTTTCCATACCCATTGTATAGCGTATAACTGGTCATCCGATAATCATACCCGTCAGTAGGAAGAAAATGGGTTTCTTGAAGGCAGATAACGCCAAAATATTTCTTGAGAAGCACTAGTTTAACCTCTGGCCATTTCGAAAGAACTCCTCTGCAATTCTTCTGCAAAATGTCCGGGCCATGCTAATTAACACAGGCACATCACGACTCTTCCTGCCCGAAGTTCAAACAAAGCCCCCGAAAAACAAAAAAACAAACAAACGAAAAGCAACAACGCGACAACAATGCCCATCACATCATCGTGACCATCAACATCACAAGCATCACCTCAAGGCAACAAGATATCAATAGTAGTTACAAATATCTATGGAAAATTGCGTCCCCTCCTCCCATGACCTTCTGGTAGTAGGTACTGCACACATTTTCTCAAGGGATCTATCCCCTCTTCTAATGCTTTGGGAAGCTAAACATTCATCATTTGTGCGATTGATATCCATCTCATGCCTCTTACCTTTCTTACTCTTGGTCTTGTTTGTCCTTCTGTTTTGACCTTTGACCTTCTTCCATGTACCCCCCATGTCTGCCTCTTAGTCTTCTTTCTCCTTTGTCACTTGTCTACTTTTACATGTTGTCACCCCATTTACATGCCCCACCCCCTCACTCATGGACTCATCATACGTCTCTATGTCTGCCTCCGTTTACTGACTCTGTTCATCATGATCAATGGTTGTTCCCGTATCTGACTGAAGTTGTTTTGCCATCTTTGCACGAATAGCTGTCATCTCATCTATCTTTTTCTCCAATGTTTCCACCTTCTCTTTCACTTCCTCTCCTTTTTCGTTTTCGGTTGGGGCACATGCCGGTGGAGTATGCCATTGAGCAGGGGGTTGGTGACTAGCATCATATCGTCTCCTAGCCTCAGCATAGAGGATTTCAAGCTCAACTTTTACGGTACAGATTTTTTTTTCTTTGATCCACACAGGGCATTCATGTGACAGACAAGTGTGCCCTGCCGCACCACAACTCATGCACTTTGCCTCACATTCGCCCTCATGCACATGCTCACCACACTTCAGACACGTTCGGTCATTTGTGCACCTTCCTTCGGGGTATATTCACCACATCTGTAGCAAATTCACGGGCTGGGCACATGCTTTTTGACATAAGTTATGTAGTCCAGTTCAAGTTTTGAGGGGCAAGTTGGTACGCCAAATGTGAGAAGTATGGTAGGGGTATTCTCAACCCTCCCTCTCATCTTCTTCGTAAACCTCTTTACTCCCACCACACCAAACTCCTTAAACCAGTGAACGATCTCATCCTCAGTGAGGTCCACTAGGTCATAGCCATGTATAGTGCCTTTGCTAACATTTGGTTTGGGGTCAGGGCAGACCTCACACTCTTCTTCCACCAGTGATGATATTTTCAGAAGCTTTTCAGTTCGGTTCTGTTTTTGTTTTTTAATCAGAAGGCTTCCATCTCGGAGGAGGCTTGCCTTCTGTTCTTTGGTCTGTGTACCAATAACATTCCAAGTCCTGCCTGAATCCATGGCCATCCCTTCAGCTCATAGGTTTTCCACATTCCAAGGTTATTCTCGGGTACGAACCGGCATTGCGGTCCGCGACGTCACTCCAGAAGTTCTCCGCCGCATCTTCAGATCGGGATCGCCTCCCAGGCCGACTATGCACCACCATATATGGTAGTGCATAGTGCATGCCGACTGAATGGAGATTCAGTTGGTCAGGGCTAGTTCCCACCCTAACCCAGATATAGATTTGGAGAATTTTATTAGCCTGTCGATGAGCAATGGAATAAAGAAGACACTTGAAAAACAATCACAAACACAATCAAAAGAATCCACTGCCTGATAATCTCACCGACAGCCTTCACGGCTTCCCTCATAATAATGATCCGAACCAACAAGGCTCCAGGACGCGTTGCCGTCAGATGCACTTGAGCCGAAGGCCGTAGAACAGACTTGAGCCCATGCTTCAAACTGAAGGCAATTTCGGCGTGGTATGTGTGATTGCGCCAGTTTCATTTGTTTTAAATTTCACTTCGCAAGTTGTTGAAAGTTGTTTAGGTAGCATTATTTGTTGTGGCACTGATGACCGGATGGTGCGCCAGCTCTGCTGTTTCATGTGGATGGTAACAACATCCGTGAGATTAATGCGCAGATGGTACAAAAATTATCACCGTCTCGGTGGTCATTGCCTATCCTGCAGCCTTGGTGTGGCCTCGCGTATTAAACTTGAAAGCACTTTTGATAATGTGACGGCCTTTGTATATATGTTATATATATATATATATATATATATATATATATATATATATATATATATATACCTACGGCCTTTGAGTGAAAGTGTAGATAATGAATCCCCAAGTGATTTTGTGTGCATACATTCTTTTGCATCAGCACTAATTGCACTCTGATAATGGGTAGCTCAACATCTGCACTTTCTCTGGGAGTAAGAGGTAAGGAGATATTTACTTTTCATCTTGATTCAGCATCAGCAGAGACTTTCCCAAGTCACATTCAAAGTGCATAAATGAAACTCAGATTCAGGGCAGTACCACATGAGAGACAAGCTGTTATATGAATACTATGAGTAGGTGAGGCATGCATACACAGGCTGTTTGCCATGATGACATGAAACATTTTCCTCATTTCAGCAATGATAGCTGCATAAATGCTGGTTCTTTTCATGAGTCGTGCGAGCGGAGCTCGACAGACAAGACAAAGCCATTCGGCTGTGCTCGCCAAGTGTGCTTAGCTCAGAGCATGCTTCTTCCTCACTAAGCTTCATGCATTGTGTTCAGGAGATGGATTCTGAATGTTGATTCACTTTGTTGACAATAATATTGAACTCAGTCTCAGCAACATTCAAGCTAAAACACACGTTCATAGCAGCGGAAAGATGATCAAATCAGCGGTAGTCGTCAGTACTCTTTCATCAGTACTTTTTGTTAGTACTTTCACAATCCAATAATGATCCCATGTTTAACACCAGGCACTCAGCCAGGCCCATAGGGACGTAAAGGACTTTGGGACAGGCATATGGGCCTATAAGGACTGGGAGACTAGTATATACCACCAAGTAAAATTTCCGCATTGCCATGTGGTTTTGTACAAGCAATGTTGCGGAAGACACGAATGCAGCTCTTCTGCCCCAATTCCCTAAAGCCATACTGCAATCAGCGCGCTACCCGAGTCGTTGTGGTCGTCGCCATAGCAAAACCGCCCCACGGCTGCAGTCTGTGGCAAACACCATATCAAACTATTTCATGTTCATATCCATGAGAGGTTTTGCCATCTTGAGAATATCCAAGCCAGCCGGGAGCCATGCGCCAATCGGCGCATTTGAGGCAGGTTGTAAGCGCTGAACCTGATGGCGCCGTATGTTCTTTTTATTTCAAATGCTACTTTGATGTGGGTTAGCATGGAGTTCAATGAGATTTCTTCCCCAGGAACCTGTACTTCAAATCGATATTATGAGGCATTCAGGATTTCGAGAAAAAAACTGGCTGAAGTGATTAAACAGAACAAATCCGATCTAACATTAAGAGAGAAGTGCAAAAAGGCGGCATACTCCCCTTCATGGCATACCCATCGCAAATATGAGCACATCAGCAGTGCATGATCCTGTCATAAGTCATGCAACCTGACGTCACGGGCAAACGCTGAAGGAAGAGGCTAGCGCTGCGACGTATGCCCCCATCGTGCACTGGCCTGCATAACAGCGACGCCGTTTATCGTAACCTGTCCTCCCACCAAGCACCGCGCGTTCTTTCGGATGCAATAAAAGGACAGCCCGGAGGAAGGGCCTAATAAAAGTTTTTGTTTGTCAGCGAAGACGCAATTCGATGAACAAGCTGTGCAATGAACGGAGCAAAAGCGCATAGCGCCCTGATTGTTATCCGCACAGCCAGCGCAGTTTGCTCTCTGAGCACCGCAACTGAACAGATCGCCACGTGTAGTCGCATTGATGAGCTATGGAAAATCCTACTCTACAATTCTTTCATTTTGTGACGGGTAGCGCGTGGTCGTGTGTTCATCAAATGTAATTAGAACGCGCCATCCCATGCATGTTCGCCGTTTTACAGTTTTGAATGGCTCGAATTTCCACGAGGTGAAAACAACTGCTGGTTTTACTGAAATTTGTAGACCCTTTCGATTCATTCCATTCGGCCCGAATACCGTCGCCAGTTAACTGTACATGACCTCGCTTGTAATACTATTTACGCTTACTGCAACATTGACAAATTCGTGCACATACAATAGCATCACGTCCATGTTGCATAAAGAAAATGAGCTAATCAGCTCCCAACTTGATAAAGACATGCTTACGAGGATTTAGAGGCAGAACTAGACAGAATAAATGAGGAAACAGTGTCAGCATGGAAATGTCCGACGGCTGGCTGAAGCGAGGCGAAGGGTGTCTGCAGACCCGGTCCTGACTGAATCGGAAACGCTGCAAAAACTTAACGGCGAGCTGCACTGCGAAAAAAAACGAAAGCAACACCCATCCCAGTGCTGTGGCTGACATCCAGCTGGAATCTGGACCTATGTAGACAGACAGAACCTGACAAACCGAATCCCTCACTGAGAGGATAAAACGAAAGAACCCGTAAGGACACAGTTACCGGAAAACATTCGGACAAATCTATCAGTTGACTAAGACAAAGACTAAGATCTACCACATACACACAAGAAAACGGCTGCAACCTATGGACCGCCATAGATCACAAACCGAAAGAAAAACGGAAAAAACATTCATTTTTAAGAACATAATCAGCTTATGAAGTTCATTCCCGCTCACCTGAGGGACACCAGACTTTAACAAAGCTTTCAACAATTCAGAACCAAAAATGTTACTAGAGGACATTTCCTTAACAGCGCATGGTGTTTTATTATATAGCATTGTACAGGTCGATAAGGGATGCAGTGAAAGCTAAGGTAGACGAACATTCTCATGAAAATAATGCCATTAGCCTCACAAGCGTACATTCGTGTTTTTGTAAGAGCATATCCACGAAGTTTCCTCGTTGCAAACATGCGTAACATCCCAGTGGTGCAAAACAAACAGCATCATTTGCACCATTACCATCTCGAATTACAACGCACCGCGACATTGGGCAAAGGACTGTATTCCTCATAATTGAAGGTAGGAACACCTAAAGGTGTCTTCCTCGAAAACTGAACACTAAACACAACTCCCTTTCAGGGAAATGTTCCACCTTTGAAGATAGAGAAGCAGGCATAAGATATGTTGAAATAAACTCAGCTCTTCGTGCACTCCTCCCACTCAGTGGAGAAGGCTGCACGTAACAACACAATTTCTCTGTTAAGTAAATATGTTCCTGACATATCACTTCCCTGTTCAGCAAATTATGCTCAAAACGTTACCGCACCTTGCAAAACATGAATTGCGAGCAAAACGAGTCGTCTTATCGGAAAACCGTACTCGGGAACGCCGGACACGGACTGGACAACCGTATCCTCACGGCCTTGGCTGCCACATCGCTAATGAAATGACAGAATTTGAGTAACATTATGTCACGTTCGCCTGGGTGACCTTGAGTCTCACCGAAAAAAAAGAAGTCAGAAAACAGGAGGGGTGAGAGGGGTAGGATTGTTAACTGCTCAAAGTCATCTCCAAGATGGCTATGGTCGGCGCCGGGAGCTCTACACTGTGGCCACCCGCAGACGTTGCCGGATGACACCTGCTAAAGGAAAGGATCATCTTGGAAGAGTCCCACCCTGAGCTGCGCCAGGTTCCCTTGGTCTATTTTTGCTCGCAGTGGATAGCAGCTCCCCACATTAAGCAGCCTAGAGTCTCACGCAAGGTCGCAGTGGACTGGAGCAATTTTCCCCGCAAGGTGGGGCGTAGTTCTGAAAAATTAGCGAAAACAAAGCCCCCCGTACGTCGTGCTTCACTTCAGCAACAAATCAGACATTACAGAGTAAAAAGGTTACATGGACACAACATGCCGATGCAGCCACCATGGGGATTGGGCTGGCCTTGTTAACAGAAACAATCGACACATAGCCGCAGTCAAAGAGCGTGTTAACAAGGACGTACCTGAGAAGCACTGATTCGCTCCAAAGCCATATTGATGGAACATTGGATGTACGGGGAAGCAGCCTGTTACACACTGAAGATTATCTGTTTCAGACTATTTCATATTTCTAACTTAGACTACCATACCCTTCACCTCCCTTTCTCGCTGAGGCCAAACGTCTGCAGTTAAGCAGGAAAATATTACTATCAGCAGCCAACTGCGGATGTGCGCACGGTAGTCCCGGGCAGACAAAATTCACGCCGTTTGTAACGCTTCGAAGGTAACGCCCGCCATCTTCTCCGGCATCCAACCCGTCTGGGGGGCCAAACGGAACCGTTCAGACTGGCGAAACGTTGGTCGCCACGGCTAAGAACCGAAAAGAGAAACCATGCCCGGCCTGTGCCCGAGGCTCGCGTTTTCGGCGCAGTAGATCCGCCAGGAGAGGTCCACCCCTAGGTCGTGCCTGACCGAACTACCCAAACAATGCTGCCAGTCGTGCCGCAGCCCACGACACCTGGGAACATCGTGCGGCATAATTATCGCGTGCTATTATTTTGATCCGTCCCATATGTTACAACGTACGCAAGTCATGGTGATGTGCTATATTTCCGCGCGATAACAAAAGCTATTCTGTGAACTACTGCGATTTCTAACTACTAGCTCTCACCCGTTAAACAATTGTCGTTTTCTGGTGCAATGATGTGATCTAATGAATGATCTGTAACGCCATCACGGGCTTGCGAATTGTCTAGCAACTAGTTTTGCCATGTAGTACATGACGTCTGGAAATAACTGCGTATCAAGTAATCTGGCGAGCTGGAACCACACAACGAAAATAGCGGGGTCGGGATACGAGAGCAGTGCTTCGCCAAAAAAAAATGCTGCGAGCACCCCGACAACCGCGCAAACTAATGGAAGCATGAAGAGCAACGCAAAACATCCACTTTCAGATCAGGCCAGACGGGTGGGCCGCTTGTAACGACAGCGCCCTGAAGGAAGCCGGATACCGCCGCCAGGCGGTCAACCACTGCATACAATTCGTGTGGCCGAATGATAAAGCAAAACGGGTTTGAGTACTACGACCGATTCCGGCTCCGAACCCTATGTTCAGGTCCCCAGTGTCGTACCCAAGCTACAATAACACGACAAGCCAGACCGCACACATTCAGCTGCACGACGCCGCTCGTGACGGTAAATCCTTGAACTGAATGCACACTACTTACGTAGTCCCGTTGCTGATACCCGAATGCTCTCAGCCCTTGGGCACTGC
>NW_023596225.1:23099707-23129613 GCF_011947565.3 Pollicipes pollicipes | reverse complement strand
ACCAAATTTAGATGTACCTAGTGATGCCACTGATCTATGCAAGGTCAAAGTCACGCCGTGGCTCTCAGCGAAGGCAAATTTTGGGAGGCGACAACGAAGTGTAAGATAAGGCCAAACATCTCTATGGTAGTTTCGTTAGGCGATAAAACAATTAAATTTAGGACGAACTTTGTTTGTTTCGTTTGTTGTTTGTTTCGGCGTGAGCCTGAAGCCGCATTTCCCAAGCAGACACCAACCGGAACTACACTGATCAGGGCCCCAGCGTCCGTCAGGCCCCACAGCGCGGAACAGGCGGCGCTGTGCTGGCAAGGGTCCCAAGTTCCCCAGAGGCAGTGCTCGAGGAGGCTCGAAGAGCATGGATTTCTCGCTGGGACCGAAGGTCAGGGGTCCGATTAGGAAGTCCAAGTGACCGAAGGGCTGGTCGGAGTCTTAGTCAGGGGCCCCAGCTTGCGGTGATGGGCCTTCAAAGGACAGTGAGAAGGACCTGTGCGCTGACCTGTGACCCCTGAGTCAATAAGGACCTAAATGTCGGCCACCAGTACCGCACCACCAAATGACACCCCCAGCACTGCATAGTCGGTTCCCTGCCGGTATGGGCCTGATGGATCTGGGGACCCATTTCCCAAGCAAGCTCCGGCCTAAGGTCAAGGCCAGGCCCGCAATTGGCATACGTCGGGAACCCTAAGACGGTGAAGCGCCGCTGTATTTGTCAAAGACCAACTGCTAAGGTTTGTTCCGGTGTATCTGCCGGATGATGCATGCCCCTGAGAGCCTCCAGATGGAATAGGGAACCCACGCCTCTGTTTCGCCTGAATGGTAGCCGGTAATGGTGGTCCACATAGGAATGAGAGAGTCCTTCAGTCCCCGGGTGCGAAAGGTAATAGGCCCCTTGTGCTCCATCCATGCAGGCTCAGTGGGTAGATTGAGAGACGTTATGGGTCCTCCACACTTCCATCCACGAGACTCCCAAACGAATATGCCCGTCAGCATGACTGGATAAGCAGAGGCCGTTGTCATCCACATGCCTCTACACGTGTTTGCGCGACTCAGCCGAATGACGTCACGGGGGGGGGGGGGGGGGGGTGCACTTTCATCGTCTTTCAAGACGGATGCGTGTTGAAACGTCCGGAGCTCATAAAGCCCCGTGGTCAAAAAGTCCAGAATCGTAGCATCCAGCATTCACAACATCCAGAAACCGTCCAAATTTCCTGGACAGAGGAGAATCATTAAGTCCAAGCTCGCAGCGTGCAGTGTTCTTAAAGCCCAGTGTTTATGAAGGCCAGCGTGCGTTAGATCCAGGGGTTGGGATGTTGTCCCACTTCCTCGCAACCCTTAACCTAATGGTTCGGACATCGCCCGATAGAGCCGGAGCCGGACTCGATTTCCGGAGCCGATTTCGCCCGCCTCAGCCGACGAGTGACGTCATGCGGTACAGTACTGCCCAGTACTGTGCATGGATATGGATAACGTTTTGTTTGAAACACAAAATTTGCCGCGTCCGCACGCCCCTGGCAGCAGGAGCATTAAAGCATTCAAAACTTTGATCCCTGGCTCGTGGCATCGGAAATAGTTGGTTATTCGGCAGTAGCTCCACGGTAATCGTGGAAAGCACTTGGGGTGCCTGCTGCTTGGCATTGTGGGCTATGGATAAAATTCTCCGCGATGTTTGGTTCCGTTATTTGCTAAATGTGTTGGTGATATTTCTCAATTTTTGAAGGAATTGATGACTGACGTGCAAGGTGGACTGGTTTGATGTTTGCTCCAGGTAGGTGCGCATATAGAACTCCAGCTCCTGGCACGCTGACCTTTATTGTTAGTGATTTTATTCGGCCGATTTCCCTCCCTCCTCCCAATTGCAAATTCTTTCACACGCTCCTGCAAACGGGACTCATTCTGAATTCCTTTACTCTCAAAGATTATTCTGAATGTCTTTACTCTCAAAGACAGGGGGTGGGGGCTGTCTCATACACTGGATCCGGATACTACTCCCTAGTGAGACACGCTCAATGGCCCCGCCTACAAACAATTCGTTTCTTCAATTACGTACGCTTTGAACGGGAGTGGTTTTCCAAGATAAGTCGGTCGGCTGAGCCATAAAAATGCGACGAAGAGTTCCGTGGTAACATGCCAACAAATTGGTTCTCTCCGAATTTGGCTCACTTCTTCACAAATCTGCAGGCTGCAACCCAAGTTACGGCCGGGGATGCTGCAAGCTTAACAGGGAACCGCACTCATGGTTTTAAGTAAATAGGAATTGAAAAGCAAACCGCCCAATCACTGTATATAAGTGGGAATAATAATTTGCAATTGTTTAGTCGCGGAGCTCGCTCGTGCTGGACCGGAGCCCCCCCCCCCCCCCCGCCTCCTCCTTGACGGATGTCTTAATGGAAAAGTCCCGTGCCAGTCACGAACTAGCACCGGACAGGGTCCCCCTGTCCGTTTCCTCTAAGACCCCAATGCGTCAGACTGGGATCCCTGTGTTATTAAACCCGGTACGCTTGGGATTTTTTTGGGGTTGGTGAGCGTTGATCCAGGGTCAACCATCCCGGTCAGAGGGCCTTCTGCGTCGGAGAGGGAACCACTGTATCATGTATTAATAGTGTCCAATTGTAAATATGAAAGGGGACGGAAAGATCCCTCAGCTCAATCCGGAAATCCATGGAGTCTCAAAGTCTTGGCTGAAAACTCTTTTCGCGTTCTACCAACCTTCACTGAACAAACCACAGCTCGTATTCACATTTATTTCGAAATGTGGACAATTGTTGATACATATATGCTACCGACAATTGTCCACATTTCGAATATATATATATATATATATATATATTAATAATAGTATATAATATATATATAATATATATATATATATATATATGTGTATATATATGTATATTAATAATAATATATAATAATATATATATATATATATATATATATATATATATATATTATACCCATCCTTGCCTTCCATTTACGTTTCCATACCCATTGTATAGCGTATAACTGGTCATTCCGATAATCATACCCGTCAGTAGGAAGAAAATGGGTTTCTTGAAGGCAGATAACGCCAAAATATTTCTTGAGAAGCACTAGTTTAACCTCTGGCCATTTCGAAAGAACTCCTCTGCAATTCTTCTGCAAAATGTCCGGGCCATGCTAATTAACACAGGCACATCACGACTCTTCCTGCCCGAAGTTCAAACAAAGCCCCCGAAAAACAAAAAAACAAACAAACGAAAAGCAACAACCGCGACAACAATGCCCATCACATCATCGTGACCATCAACATCACAAGCATCACCTCAAGGCAACAAGATATCAATAGTAGTTACAAATATCTATGGAAAATTGCGTCCCCTCCTCCCATGACCTTCTGGTAGTAGGTACTGCACACATTTTCTCAAGGGATCTATCCCCTCTTCTAATGCTTTGGGAAGCTAAACATTCATCATTTGTGCGATTGATATCCATCTCATGCCTCTTACCTTTCTTACTCTTGGTCTTGTTTGTCCTTCTGTTTTGACCTTTGACCTTCTTCCATGTACCCCCCATGTCTGCCTCTTAGTCTTCTTTCTCCTTTGTCACTTGTCTACTTTTACATGTTGTCACCCCATTTACATGCCCCACCCCCTCACTCATGGACTCATCATACGTCTCTATGTCTGCCTCCGTTTACTGACTCTGTTCATCATGATCAATGGTTGTTCCCGTATCTGACTGAAGTTGTTTTGCCATCTTTGCACGAATAGCTGTCATCTCATCTATCTTTTTCTCCAATGTTTCCACCTTCTCTTTCACTTCCTCTCCTTTTTCGTTTTCGGTTGGGGCACATGCCGGTGGAGTATGCCATTGAGCAGGGGGTTGGTGACTAGCATCATATCGTCTCCTAGCCTCAGCATAGAGGATTTCAAGCTCAACTTTTACGGTACAGATTTTTTTTTCTTTGATCCACACAGGGCATTCATGTGACAGACAAGTGTGCCCTGCCGCACCACAACTCATGCACTTTGCCTCACATTCGCCCTCATGCACATGCTCACCACACTTCAGACACGTTCGGTCATTTGTGCACCTTCCTTCGGGGTATATTCACCACATCTGTAGCAAATTCACGGGCTGGGCACATGCTTTTTGACATAAGTTATGTAGTCCAGTTCAAGTTTTGAGGGGCAAGTTGGTACGCCAAATGTGAGAAGTATGGTAGGGGTATTCTCAACCCTCCCTCTCATCTTCTTCGTAAACCTCTTTACTCCCACCACACCAAACTCCTTAAACCAGTGAACGATCTCATCCTCAGTGAGGTCCACTAGGTCATAGCCATGTATAGTGCCTTTGCTAACATTTGGTTTGGGGTCAGGGCAGACCTCACACTCTTCTTCCACCAGTGATGATATTTTCAGAAGCTTTTCAGTTCGGTTCTGTTTTTGTTTTTTAATCAGAAGGCTTCCATCTCGGAGGAGGCTTGCCTTCTGTTCTTTGGTCTGTGTACCAATAACATTCCAAGTCCTGCCTGAATCCATGGCCATCCCTTCAGCTCATAGGTTTTCCACATTCCAAGGTTATTCTCGGGTACGAACCGGCATTGCGGTCCGCGACGTCACTCCAGAAGTTCTCCGCCGCATCTTCAGATCGGGATCGCCTCCCAGGCCGACTATGCACCACCATATATGGTAGTGCATAGTGCATGCCGACTGAATGGAGATTCAGTTGGTCAGGGCTAGTTCCCACCCTAACCCAGATATAGATTTGGAGAATTTTATTAGCCTGTCGATGAGCAATGGAATAAAGAAGACACTTGAAAAACAATCACAAACACAATCAAAAGAATCCACTGCCTGATAATCTCACCGACAGCCTTCACGGCTTCCCTCATAATAATGATCCGAACCAACAAGGCTCCAGGACGCGTTGCCGTCAGATGCACTTGAGCCGAAGGCCGTAGAACAGACTTGAGCCCATGCTTCAAACTGAAGGCAATTTCGGCGTGGTATGTGTGATTGCGCCAGTTTCATTTGTTTTAAATTTCACTTCGCAAGTTGTTGAAAGTTGTTTAGGTAGCATTATTTGTTGTGGCACTGATGACCGGATGGTGCGCCAGCTCTGCTGTTTCATGTGGATGGTAACAACATCCGTGAGATTAATGCGCAGATGGTACAAAAATTATCACCGTCTCGGTGGTCATTGCCTATCCTGCAGCCTTGGTGTGGCCTCGCGTATTAAACTTGAAAGCACTTTTGATAATGTGACGGCCTTTGTATATATGTTATATATATATATATATATATATATATATATATATATATATATATATATATACCTACGGCCTTTGAGTGAAAGTGTAGATAATGAATCCCCAAGTGATTTTGTGTGCATACATTCTTTTGCATCAGCACTAATTGCACTCTGATAATGGGTAGCTCAACATCTGCACTTTCTCTGGGAGTAAGAGGTAAGGAGATATTTACTTTTCATCTTGATTCAGCATCAGCAGAGACTTTCCCAAGTCACATTCAAAGTGCATAAATGAAACTCAGATTCAGGGCAGTACCACATGAGAGACAAGCTGTTATATGAATACTATGAGTAGGTGAGGCATGCATACACAGGCTGTTTGCCATGATGACATGAAACATTTTCCTCATTTCAGCAATGATAGCTGCATAAATGCTGGTTCTTTTCATGAGTCGTGCGAGCGGAGCTCGACAGACAAGACAAAGCCATTCGGCTGTGCTCGCCAAGTGTGCTTAGCTCAGAGCATGCTTCTTCCTCACTAAGCTTCATGCATTGTGTTCAGGAGATGGATTCTGAATGTTGATTCACTTTGTTGACAATAATATTGAACTCAGTCTCAGCAACATTCAAGCTAAAACACATAGCAGCGGAAAGATGATCAAATCAGCGGCAGTCGTCAGTACTCTTTCATCAGTACTTTTTGTTAGTACTTTCACAATCCAATAATGATCCCATGTTTAACACCAGGCACTCAGCCAGGCCCATAGGGACGTAAAGGACTTTGGGACAGGCATATGGGCCTATAAGGACTGGGAGACTAGTATATACCACCAAGTAAAATTTCCGCATTGCCATGTGGTTTTGTACAAGCAATGTTGCGGAAGACACGAATGCAGCTCTTCTGCCCCAATTCCCTAAAGCCATACTGCAATCAGCGCGCTACCCGAGTCGTTGTGGTCGTCGCCATAGCAAAACCGCCCCACGGCTGCAGTCTGTGGCAAACACCATATCAAACTATTTCATGTTCATATCCATGAGAGGTTTTGCCATCTTGAGAATATCCAAGCCAGCCGGGAGCCATGCGCCAATCGGCGCATTTGAGGCAGGTTGTAAGCGCTGAACCTGATGGCGCCGTATGTTCTTTTTATTTCAAATGCTACTTTGATGTGGGTTAGCATGGAGTTCAATGAGATTTCTTCCCCAGGAACCTGTACTTCAAATCGATATTATGAGGCATTCAGGATTTCGAGAAAAAAACTGGCTGAAGTGATTAAACAGAACAAATCCGATCTAACATTAAGAGAGAAGTGCAAAAAGGCGGCATACTCCCCTTCATGGCATACCCATCGCAAATATGAGCACATCAGCAGTGCATGATCCTGTCATAAGTCATGCAACCTGACGTCACGGGCAAACGCTGAAGGAAGAGGCTAGCGCTGCGACGTATGCCCCCATCGTGCACTGGCCTGCATAACAGCGACGCCGTTTATCGTAACCTGTCCTCCCACCAAGCACCGCGCGTTCTTTCGGATGCAATAAAAGGACAGCCCGGAGGAAGGGCCTAATAAAAGTTTTTGTTTGTCAGCGAAGACGCAATTCGATGAACAAGCTGTGCAATGAACGGAGCAAAAGCGCATAAGCGCCCTGATTGTTATCCGCACAGCCAGCGCAGTTTGCTCTCTGAGCACCGCAACTGAACAGATCGCCACGTGTAGTCGCATTGATGAGCTATGGAAAATCCTACTCTACAATTCTTTCATTTTGTGACGGGTAGCGCGTGGTCGTGTGTTCATCAAATGTAATTAGAACGCGCCATCCCATGCATGTTCGCCGTTTTACAGTTTTGAATGGCTCGAATTTCCACGAGGTGAAAACAACTGCTGGTTTTACTGAAATTTGTAGACCCTTTCGATTCATTCCATTCGGCCCGAATACCGTCGCCAGTTAACTGTACATGACCTCGCTTGTAATACTATTTACGCTTACTGCAACATTGACAAATTCGTGCACATACAATAGCATCACGTCCATGTTGCATAAAGAAAATGAGCTAATCAGCTCCCAACTTGATAAAGACATGCTTACGAGGATTTAGAGGCAGAACTAGACAGAATAAATGAGGAAACAGTGTCAGCATGGAAATGTCCGACGGCTGGCTGAAGCGAGGCGAAGGGTGTCTGCAGACCCGGTCCTGACTGAATCGGAAACGCTGCAAAAACTTAACGGCGAGCTGCACTGCGAAAAAAACGAAAGCAACACCCATCCCAGTGCTGTGGCTGACATCCAGCTGGAATCTGGACCTATGTAGACAGACAGAACCTGACAAACCGAATCCCTCACTGAGAGGATAAAACGAAAGAACCCGTAAGGACACAGTTACCGGAAAACATTCGGACAAATCTATCAGTTGACTGAGACAAAGACTAAGATCTACCACATACACACAAGAAAACGGCTGCAACCTATGGACCGCCATAGAATACAAACCGAAAGAAAAACGGAAAAAACATTCATTTTTAAGAACATAATCAGCTTATGAAGTTCATTCCCGCTCACCTGAGGGACACCAGACTTTAACAAAGCTTTCAACAATTCAGAACCAAAAATGTTACTAGAGGACATTTCCTTAACAGCGCATGGTGTTTTATTATATGACATTGTACAGGTCGATAAGGGATGCAGTGAAAGCTAAGGTAGACGAACATTCTCATGAAAATAATGCCATTAGCCTCACAAGCGTACATTCGTGTTTTTGTAAGAGCATATCCACGAAGTTTCCTCGTTGCAAACATGCGTAACATCCCAGTGGTGCAAAACAAACAGCATCATTTGCACCATTACCATCTCGAATTACAACGCACCGCGACATTGGGCAAAGGACTGTATTCCTCATAATTGAAGGTAGGAACACCTAAAGGTGTCTTCCTCGAAAACTGAACACAAACACAACTCCCTTTCAGGGAAATGTTCCACCTTTGAAGATAGAGAAGCAGGCATAAGATATGTTGAAATAAACTCAGCTCTTCGTGCACTCCTCCCACTCAGTGGAGAAGGCTGCACGTAACAACACAATTTCTCTGTTAAGTAAATATGTTCCTGACATATCACTTCCCTGTTCAGCAAATTATGCTCAAAACGTTACCGCACCTTGCAAAACATGAATTGCGAGCAAAACGAGTCGTCTTATCGGAAAACCGTACTCGGGAACGCCGGACACGGACTGGACAACCGTATCCTCACGGCCTTGGCTGCCACATCGCTAATGAAATGACAGAATTTGAGTAACATTATGTCACGTTCGCCTGGGTGACCTTGAGTCTCACCGAAAAAAAAGAAGTCAGAAAACAGGAGGGGTGAGAGGGGTAGGATTGTTAACTGCTCAAAGTCATCTCCAAGATGGCTATGGTCGGCGCCGGGAGCTCTACACTGTGGCCACCCGCAGACGTTGCCGGATGACACCTGCTAAAGGAAAGGATCATCTTGGAAGAGTCCCACCCTGAGCTGCGCCAGGTTCCCTTGGTCTATTTTTGCTCGCAGTGGATAGCAGCTCCCCACATTAAGCAGCCTAGAGTCTCACGCAAGGTCGCAGTGGACTGGAGCAATTTTCCCCGCAAGGTGGGGCGTAGTTCTGAAGAAATTAGCGAAAACAAAGCCCCCCGTACGTCGTGCTTCACTTCAGCAACAAATCAGACATTACAGAGTAAAAAGGTTACATGGACACAACATGCCGATGCAGCCACCATGGGGATTGGGCTGGCCTTGTTAACAGAAACAATCGACACATAGCCGCAGTCAAAGAGCGTGTTAACAAGGACGTACCTGAGAAGCACTGATTCGCTCCAAAGCCATATTGATGGAACATTGGATGTACGGGGAAGCAGCCTGTTACACACTGAAGATTATCTGTTTCAGACTATTTCATATTTCTAACTTAGACTACCATACCCTTCACCTCCCTTTCTCGCTGAGGCCAAACGTCTGCAGTTAAGCAGGAAAATATTACTATCAGCAGCCAACTGCGGATGTGCGCACGGTAGTCCCGGGCAGACAAAATTCACGCCGTTTGTAACGCTTCGAAGGTAACGCCCGCCATCTTCTCCGGCATCCAACCCGTCTGGGGGGCCAAACGGAACCGTTCAGACTGGCGAAACGTTGGTCGCCACGGCTAAGAACCGAAAAGAGAAACCATGCCCGGCCTGTGCCCGAGGCTCGCGTTTTCGGCGCAGTAGATCCGCCAGGAGAGGTCCACCCCTAGGTCGTGCCTGACCGAACTACCCAAACGATGCTGCCAGTCGTGCCGCAGCCCACGACACCTGGGAACATCGTGCGGCATAATTATCGCGTGCTATTATTTTGATCCGTCCCATATGTTACAACGTACGCAAGTCATGGTGATGTGCTATATTTCCGCGCGATAACAAAAGCTATTCTGTGAACTACTGCGATTTCTAACTACTAGCTCTCACCCGTTAAACAATTGTCGTTTTCTGGTGCAATGATGTGATCTAATGAATGATCTGTAACGCCATCACGGGCTTGCGAATTGTCTAGCAACTAGTTTTGCCCATGTAGTACATGACGTCTGGAAATAACTGCGTATCAAGTAATCTGGCGAGCTGGAACCACACAACGAAAATAGCGGGGTCGGGATACGAGAGCAGTGCTTCGCCAAAAAAAAATGCTGCGAGCACCCCGACAACCGCGCAAACTAATGGAAGCATGAAGAGCAACGCAAAACATCCACTTTCAGATCAGGCCAGACGGGTGGGCCGCTTGTAACGACAGCGCCCTGAAGGAAGCCGGATACCGCCGCCAGGCGGTCAACCACTGCATACAATTCGTGTGGCCGAATGATAAAGCAAAACGGGTTTGAGTACTACGACCGATTCCGGCTCCGAACCCTATGTTCAGGTCCCCAGTGTCGTACCCAAGCTACAATAACACGACAAGCCAGACCGCACACATTCAGCTGCACGACGCCGCTCGTGACGGTAAATCCTTGAACTGAATGCACACTACTTACGTAGTCCCGTTGCTGATACCCGAATGCTCTCAGCCCTTGGGCACTGCCGCTAGTGTGTGGCATGTTAACCCTGTCATGCATCAACCCCTTGCTGGTCAATTTGCCAGCCGTTACCATATTTCATATTCAGAGGCGTGAACACCAACAGCACGAACACAACTTTGTCCGCCATGACGCACCCTGGAAGCCACGCGGGACGCGGCTGCCGAGCTACCATCCATGTGGACTCTGTGCCACCACAGAAGAATAATACGGCCACTGCTTTAAAGGCAATCAAGGCACATAGGTAATACGAGAAACACGCCCGGCTGCAGGAAGGCCGGTGACGCCGACGCCACGTTTACGCCGGCGTTCTCTGGGCCGTGGCTGCTGGCGAGAGGGCTTCCGGGAACCGGAGAATACTCTGGCGGGACGCTAGAGTCGTGCTCCGACTCGGAACTGCGAGTGCGAACTCGGTGCGACTGCGCCGCGATTCCACTGCCGCTCTCCCGTGGGACCCAAGAAGGACGTGAATTCGCGACATAAAATATTTTGCGAAAACACAGGTGAGCTAAAAACGAACGTGAAAAGGACGAAATAAGTCGGCATGCTGATTACATCATCAGATGTTCTGTGTTTGGTACCTGAGGAAGATTTATGCAAGTGTAGTCGGTGTACTGTTGTGTGCAGAAATGTAGTCGGTGTACAGAAATGCTCATTTTTCACCAAAAATGTGAATTTCTTGGGACATGTAGTGTCCGCTAATGGCGTGTCCACCGACCCGGAGAATGCCCAAAGGGTAGTGGACTGGCCCTGCCCGAGGACACAGAGGGAACTATGCAGTTTCCTTAAGCTGGCTTCCTATTTTCGCAAGTCGTTCGAAACTTCGCTGAGATCGCTGCCTCCCTGCTCCGCTTGACCCAAAGACACGAAGTTCGTGTGGACTGAGGAAACGCAAAGCGCATTTGACATGCTGAAGCGAGCGCTGTCGTGTGTGCTTGTTGTCATTTCTGCCGTTTTTCGGCTGGTGCGGCAAGGTTCCGTCTCGATACTGACGCATCTGACCTGGGAATCGGGGCGACCCTTTTTCAGGAACAGGACGGTGAGGACCGTGTGATTGCCTATGCCTCTCAGAAACTGAGCAAATCACAGCGTAATTACAGCACAATCCGCAAAGAGCTTCTGGCGTGTGTCGCGTTTGTCGAACATTCCAGGCATTATTGGATTGGGAAACGTTTAAGCTGCGCACAGACCATGCCAGCTTGCGTTGGCTCCTGACATTTAAAAACCCTACTGAAATTTTGGCGAGATGGTTTGAAATACTTCTGCATTTGATTTCGAGGTAGTGTTCAGATCTGATGTCGAGAATGTCCCTGCCAATGTGATGAGTCGATGTCCCCAAATGACGTGTGGCGCCGAAACCCAGACTGATGAACATGTGTGTCAGTGTCTGCAAATTCCTGGTCCAACAGTTTCCTGCGACACGAGCAGGATCAGGATTCTGCGATTTCTGAGATTGCGAAACATCTATCTCTGGGCAAGAGGCCAAGATCCTCTTCTGTAGACACTGAGTCGATTCCACTTGTGTGCCAATGTCACCGTCTGAGACTTATCGATGGTGTTGCCTTCCGCTGCTATCGGATTTGCGCTGGTGGTGAAGACCAGCTACAGCTGGTTGTCCCAAAGCATTTGATACCCGGTGTACTGACGTCCCTACATGCCGGCCCTGCTGGTGGCCATTTTGGCCCTGAGTCGCTGACGTCAACGGCGAGACGCGAGTTTTGGTGGTGCGGGATGGAGGCTGCCATCAAAGATTTTTGCAGCCGGTGCGAGAAGTGCAACACACGAGATACTCCCATTCCGCGCCCAAGGGCTTCAATGGGTGAATTGCTTGCTGATGAACCTTTTGCGACTGTGTCTATCGATTGTCTATGTGGCCTGCCCGCGACGGCCCGTGGGAACAAGCATCTTCTGGTGATGTGATCAGTTTACTCGCTGGTGTGAGGTGTTTCCGGTCCCCGACATGGCTGCCAGCACTGTTGCTGATATGATTGTCAACTAATTTATCGCGCGTTTCGGATGCCCCCGCCGCATTCATTCAGACAATGCCGCAAATTTCTCTGACACTCTTCTTGCTGAGGTTTGTCGATTGCTGGGCGTTGAGAAAACGCATTGCTCTGCTTTTCATCCTGAGGGGAATTCAAAGTGTGAGAGAATGATGCAAACGATACCGGACATGCTGGCAAAGCACTTGGACGAGAACCATGGCGACTGGGACGCTCACTTGCCTCTGCTCATGCTCGGATACAGAGCCAAGGTACATTCTTCACTGGGACACTCTCCATACTACCTGATCTTTGGCAGAAATCCTAGGTTACCAGCTGCGGTGCAAATCCAGGCACCATCTGCTGTCCCCAAGTGTGACACGATTTCTGAGTATCTGTCCAGACTCACACAGCGGATCAAACTGTCTCACAAGTTTGCGCTGCAGGCCTCAAACAAGCATCATGCGAGCAACAAGAGATTGTTCGACAAGAAGCTGACCATGTACCACATTCAGGCTGGTGACGCCGCGTATCTTTTCAAGAGTGTAGCTCAGCGAGGCCAGTACTACAAGTTTGTTCAGGCCATGGAAGCCTGCGGTGGCTATGACTAAGCGGTCTGACCTCTATTACGGGGCGAGGGTGTTGCGGGGGAAGAAGTCCGTCGTTCACCACAATAGACTGCAGACTCGTTCCGATGACCCCTCAGTGCCTGTCGCAGGCCCAGACATGACGATTCCTGGCTTGGCGTTATCTGCGGACCCCGAGGTTGGAGATCAGTCTTCACCCCGATCACCTCAGCCACCAGATGGCGCGTCACCGGGGGGCGACTCGTACTTGTTGCCATTTGCTCGCTGCACATTTCCAGCCGGCGAGAATCCGGTAACCGCGGCTGTTGCTGTGGGTGGCCCGGCGCCTCTCTCCACAGGGATGCCTGTTCCGTCCGAAGTGCGGGATTTATCCGCTGCGGTTCCGGAGGGGCATGTGTATGAGCACACCCCTGATGTGCTTGATATTTCCGATTCTGCTCCGGATGGTGGAGACGGACCACTGACCGCACCTATGTTGGTGCCTGATGGGCCCGTGACCGCTCCTGTGTTGGTCCCTGATGTGTCTCCGATGGCCCCTGCTCCCATGCCAGCTCCCCGACGCTCTGACAGAGCTTGTAGGCCACCGGATCGCTACTGTCCGAGTTAAGTCGTTAGTTAATATTTGCTTAAGTTTGGCTAAATGTGGCTGAAATGCGATGGAAATGGATGAAATGCAATGGGATTATACCAGGACAAAATGTACTGTCTGAGTGCTATTCTGGCGTCGTGTCTGGCGATGTCCTCGCAGGCCCACCGGTGTAGCGCTACCGGTTGGTGTGTCCTGTTAACGGGACAGTGCACATGGGCATGACATGTCATTGGAGTGTTGCTCACTGACTTCACGAACCTTGTTTCCCAGTCCCCCAGCCATACCTGAAGCCGAAGCTGTTTTTTATTATTCCAGCTAATGAAGCTGAAAGCTACATCGCACGCGGTCCAAGGATGTGTGCGGTGTGGGTTAACTTACGCCGAACTGTGGGCTGCGTGTGCTGCGTATGTCGTGTGTTCTGCCTGGCGTTCGCAGATGGGTCGTCGCTGCGGCCGTGCTGCCCGCGGTTGTGCTGTCCGCGACCGAGCTCCGCGGCCGAGCTCCGTGGCCGTGATGTCCGCGGCTGGGCTCCGTGGCCGAGCCCCGTGGCTGTGATCCGCGGACGAGCTCTGCTTCGGTGTTCTGCGGCCGAGCTCCGCGTCGGTGTTCTGCGGCCGTGCTCTGTGATCGTACGCTGCGACGGAAATTGCAAAGCAATATCTTTTTTTGTTAACAGGGTCGGGTGTAGTCGGTGTACCGTTTGCATTTCTAGTTTGATTTAGTACTCGCTTCTCGTTTGTTGAGTCACTTAGTTTGCTATTATCTTGAGGTCTAATTTAATGTTAGTAGTCCATGCTATTTTCTTACTCATTTTGCATTGCTATTTTTAATCTCTGTTCTGTCTGTTTCCGCTCTGTTTAAATCTAGGTCTAGTCTGTCCATTTCCGAGGTTTCGTGGTTTCCATGTCAGCGTTCACGAGGAGTTGAGGCGCGGTGTTGGCGATGGGCGGTCATGGAATATAGTGCGCCTGAAACCTCGGTGTCTTCGACGTGGCGGCCGTCTACACAAGTTTAGCCTATTGACATAGCTGCGTTCAAACCCGAGTAATCGATTAAAGATTGCGCTGTACAGCGGCACACATAGCTCATTTCATTCCAAATAGTGCTTGCAATGAACATTGCGGCGCCCCACTTGGATGCCAATTATGCATGCTCAACGTCTACGGTCGATAATACTATAGTTTCGAGTTCACTTTACCACCTCCAATGGACAGAGAAAAACGCATGCAAAATGGCTTCAACATGACGTGGGAAGTCCCCATTCTGACAAGACGTGGAACTTGGACGCATTAATTCAAAGCAGGCAACAATAACTTAGATGATCGGATATCATCCTCGGAGGCGGTCCGGTTGGTTGCGATTCGAGATTTACCTAAAAAATGTGTCAGAGGACAATCCATCCGTCAAAAAAGGCATGAAGATCATGTGTTGAACGACTTCTTCTTGCCATAGTTCGACAACAACGGACCCGAAGACTCGTCGACGTCGCACGGTGTTACGTCTGTTCAAGGGATGGGAGAAACGGTTCTGTAGGAGGCGAGGTGGTGAAAAGCAGGATGCGGAGGTGACTGGAGATTCGACTTCGGAGCAGCCCTATATTTGCAGGTGGGGGGAGGAGTGACGACTGGGGGAAGCGAGATGGCGGAGCCGACATGTACAAAAAAAAAAAAATGTTGGAGCGGGGTGACTGAAGGCGCTGGTGTGGTAGGAGGCATTGGCGTCCATTCGCTTGGAGGAATGTCAACTGCCCTTGATGAAGCCAAGAAACGTGCTTGCAACTGCCACCGAAGACGGGAGGCTATGATCGAGAAACGTCTGGCCAAACTCGAGAGCCTATGTGTTGATCAGGACGTAAGCAGACGGACACAGACCGGACGCAGACAGACCGACCACCCTGCCAGACGTGGACAGGCGCACGCAACGCTGAGACAACAGGCAGAGACAGAGACGACTGGCTACTCATTGACAGGTGCGGCGACAAGGAGTGGCATTTGCCGGTGGTGTAACCGCCACTCAATCGATGAAGGCGCCAGGGAGCCGTGGCCGTCAAGGATGTACTCCTTGGTGATCGCAGAAACCAAAGACTGGAAGAGCATGCGGCTTCCAACAGACGACTCTGTGGCGGCAGAGCGGACACGCTGGGCGAGATCCCTTCCCAGGCTGGTGCAGCGGCAAAGTGAAGACAAAATGACGACAGGCAGTGAACTTCAGGACACCAAGACACGACCGCATTGGTGAGACCCCGATCCGGCCCCACAGCCACCCCGCCTCCGAGGCCTGGCGTCACTGGCCGCAACGAGACCAGTGGGGAGGATGTGTTCGCTCACGTGACTGACGACCTCAGGAACGACTTAGGACTGACAATGGACGAGGTTGGACGTCAGGCCCCGGGCTCTGCGTCCCCGTACTGCGAGGCCGTAGTACACGGGGCCAGTTGGTGGCTTCAGCCGCATCTGGAGATAACTATACGGGAATGCACCTCGGCAACCGGCCGCGCTGGCTGGAGTATCCTGAACAAAATTAAGCACCATCCGAAACGTGTGTGGGTCGAATATTTTTCAGAGCACCTGAAAGTGGTCATATCTGTGTGCACAGACTCACCAAAACTGAAGATACTCACCAAAAAGAAGGGACAGCTGGACCTCCTATGCGTGGCCTTCCAGCGCCTTACTAACGTGCGATTCGTGGCCCAGTCTGGGGGAGGAAGGAGCCATTTTAACGTGGTTTGACGGGCCACGATGTCGCCGCAGCAGTGCCGGAGGGCGGCATCGTGAGCGGTGCGATCGAGAGACGATGTCAAATCGGCTCAGGACCGGTTTTCCGTCAGGACATAAAGTTCCTTACCAATACACTGACGGTGCTCGGCATCATGCGCCCTGCCGTCACGCTCGATTAAGCTGTGTGGGCCGCGACATACTCGGTGTGGTTGCCGTGGTCACGTGGCGTAGCATACTCGACGAGGTGGCCGTGCACCGACTCAGACATCTGACAAATGTGACTGACGCTGCCTTCCAAGGTCGTCTGGAGGACGGGCCTACCGTCGCCATCGGCACTTTGCTGGTCAGCCCGGCACAGCCGTGCCGCAGGTAACCCTCTGCCAAGGCGCCCGATTGACGCGTCTACCCACATGCTACCAGAAGTGACTGACCGATGGCGCGAGCTTCCACAGACACTCCTTACACTTCCAGAGCTTGAGAAGTAGCTAGGACAAACTGACGTCGATACTCATGACCGCTATTTTTCGCTTCACGCGACCTACCCGACCGTACTGCCCTAGAGACTGACACTAACGGCAAGCTAATTGGCCTCGCGACTCGATTGTGTGACAGACCCCAGACCGTGGACGAAGACCAGACCGACTTCAGACTGTGCAGTGCCTCATGTCCCGAACCGAGGTGAGCGCGCTTCCTGTAGCAGTTCCGAAAAATTGAACGTACAGTGATGGCGGAGCGGGAGAGGTTCAGAAACAACAGGCTGCCCACAGGCAGTGTATGCAATAATTGCTAAGACCGGTGGCGAATGACAACAAGTGACCTTAAGTTTTATGTTACACTGCAATCTGTCAAAGAGCCAGCTCCCACGTGGCTGACGTAATACTTGGGGTTCAATGCACTTTTCTTAGCTTCCCACAGGAGTTCACATGACGCACAAACGTCTAGGAAACGCGAAGCTCCAGCACTGAAAATTATGGATGACGCAAAATGTTGGCTATTCAGCACGTAACGAGTCTGAGCGAGCACAACTGCAGAAACATTTTGGAAACGAAGTAAAGGGCGTTAAACCGTAAGTACTACGTAAATAGCCTTGCATCACCAGAACTAGTAATAGCGCATGCCATCACTGACAACTAAGATTGTCCATCGTCTTAGTACGTAGGTGTTCAACTCAGCATTCTTGCACGGCTTATCTTGTCTGAAACCCCCGGAGGGAATGTAAAAGAGAGCTGAAATGAATGTATTCCCTTCAACTCAAAAGTTCTTACGTTGCCATTCATTTTTCAATCTCTTAAAAAAATACTTTATTGGCACCACATAGCTCGCTGCCATACCACAGGTGTCGCACAATGTGATCTGGATGTATCTTAAGAAGGAACGTACCCGTATTGCTATTACAGCACGCGGATTAGCTGAAGCTTAAGGCATCTCAAAAAGCCCAGAAAATGGACTAACATAACTGACCTTAATGCGCGATACATAAGTACCCCACACTCCAAACACGCTCCATCCCGTCCCTGCTTGGGAATATTGCCACATTTGCAGAATACAAATGCATGCATGCCTCAAAGGGGAAACAGCCACCCCACATTTTTGAGCCACCTCACATCGTGATAATAAATATGACCTTCATTAGCATTACACCGGAATGGCACACACAGGGAACTACCACTTTGCATGCTCCAAGCATGAACAGGGAGTATTGCCACGCCCGTGCCCAGAGAAGCAGACTAGGCAGATTTCATCATGTACGCAAACTCCAAGTTATGTGGTCTGCGCCAAACATTTAGCCCATCCCGAGAAGCATGCTTACTTAGTACGGGTGCATATGCCCTGCCCGTTGCCCTGCATTTGGTATTTGTGAGAACGTTTCAGGGTACAAATGCACACAAGACTACAGGGCGACAATGCAGGGCAGAGCGAACGTGATCATCGCCAAAACGACCTTCATTAGCATTGGTCTGCTCGGAACACCCATTCCATCCGTGGTAGCAACGACTCCCTCAACCCTCCTTCACAACTGCTAACAAATTTTTGCACAAGGGCTGCAGCCAGGATGTTTGAAATCCACAATCATTGCTGACGGGCTCCCATGTCGGAAGGTCATTCGAAGACGCCAACAAAACGCTTGAACATGGGCGGTGAACTAGTGGCGAAAAGGTCGTGGAGGTCGCCGAAAACTCTGCGCGGCCAGTAATATTTTGAAATACTTGAGATGTCTGGTCAATGGAAGCGAATTTGTAAAAGCAAAGGAAACCGATTATTGCCAACCGAGATTCTTCATTGTCTCTGGAACACACGGCACGCACGATTTGAACAATGATACCTCATCTCCCGAAATACTGGATAGCCAAGAATTTCTACCGGAAGTACCGATCCTGCAGAAAATAACCCATTAGACTCTCTTCTTACCGCTACGTAGGCATTACACCCACTTGCCCCACTTTTCCGACGCCTGTGTTCTGCGATATCTGCAACACACTGATGCGTAAAAATATTTAGTGTTACAAGTGCTTGGAGTGCTTAACACTGTTAAGATAAAACAGGCGAATATGAAGATCCTAACCGCGACTTCAACGAAACGTCTCTTTTGCATTAGATGGTCTCCTACCGCTCTTTTCAAGACGCACTTAGGCGTTGGGAAGAAGGGTTTCACATGATCCATGGGGCGCACTGGATCAGACCGCAACCAACGCGCTTCACTGTGGCCGACCCCACTCCCGCTGGGCCAACCACATGCGCCCTTATATTCGCATTTATGTGGGCGCGCTACGTCATTTTCATGGGTGCGACTGCAGGGAACAGGGATAGAAACACAACAGGGGGGGGGGGGGGGGGGCGTTGTCGAACGACGCGCGAACGCGTCCGTCAAGTTGGCACCACATTCAGATTCAGGTCCATATTCGGGATTCAGCGGGCTCCTCAAATTGGCGGGAAACTTTGAACACAGGTGCAGTTCAACCTCCTGAACACAATGAGCACAAAATCTCGGACCGGTACGCCCTATTACCGGAGATATATCAATATCAAACATCACAATAAAAAAGGCGGACTCCTTCAATCCCTTCTAAACTCCGCGAGCTGGTGGATATCGGCCTTCTGATTACGATAAATACAAACCTTGGACCGGTACGCTGTATCAAAAAAGTTACAGTTGTTATAATGTCGAGGTGACGAATGCAGCACGTATTGCATTTTATCATGCTTTATATTCGAAATTCAGCGGACTCCTCAAATTGGCCTAAAACTTTGCTTTGCTCAGACTTTTGTCCTGTTCTTCGTTCCATATGTCTTCTTTGTTTGCTTATTGTTGTGATGTGCTGTTCTCTGTCTAGTTTTGTTTTTCCAGCCTCCCTCCTCCAGTGTGTACACTCTGCTCTCAGGTGCACAGTCCTAGACATCACTCAGACCACATGCAAGTGTTCAACCACAACCACCATAAATGAGATTTCAAGCTGTTTGTTGTGATGCGCCTACTTTCCAGTATTTCTCATATCTTCAAAGTATCTCTTGTTTGTGCTTTAATGTTCATTCAACTGTTACGTTGAATGATAGTAATAACATCTATATTTACTTGTCATCTGTCCAGCATGTCTATTATGCATTGCCTTGGTACTGTCTCCTGTCCCCTGTACTGAACATTAAACACATATTACTTGCCATTACTTGTATTATAGAACTGTGTCCAGGTGTTGCTCACCAGCGATGGTGCTAATCTGTCCTTTCAGGCAACATATGAGGCCAAAATGGCCGGGTTTGATCCATATCGTCATACTGTTCGGCTATTTGTTAAGCGGGAAGTCATGCACATGGCCCGCAACCAGATGGAACGCAGGGCAGCATCCCATCAAGCTGATGCCTTACGGCGCAAGTTTACGTTGAGCCAACCGTTCAAAAGGTATGATGATGTTAAGATGCCTGCTGTTGTGGAAGTGTATGGCATGGCACCTGATTCAGTACGGAACATAAGTGGTGGGTACATTTGAAATGGCTGGGCTCTGTCCTCTTTAGAGCTGCACGCCTGTGTGCACGCCACCCACGCAGCTCTGAACTAGATGATGCTGCTGTTATGCACTCTCACTCAATTGAAGTCACATGCACTGCTACTGCTAGTGCTGCCAATCAGTTGTCACTATCTGTGCACAGTGTTTTGTGTGATTTACATGTGGTTTCTTAGCATAGGCATGTGCTTTGTTCAGTAGTGCAGGCACGAAGCATGCGTGCCTGCTCTGTTTTGAAAGAAGCACAATTAGCTTTGCATAAATCGGGACATCCTGCCCAGTTTTGAAACCACTCTAAACCATGGATCTATACTGTGAAAGGCATGCCCCATGTGAAGATCAGGGGCACTTCTACTCAAACCAGGGCTGGAGATTCAAACGTCTTTTTGTTGTGTAACCGTGCTCCCTCATGTGACGGCGATGTGGACGATGTTTTCAATGCCATTGGTCGTAGAAAGTAGTGAGCATGCAGGCTGGGATCAGAAAGGTTTCATACTACGCATTTAAAGGGCCGAAAGGACTCCCCTGGAAGTCTCATCCACGAAGTTTCCATGCACCATTCACAATTGTGCTGAATTTCCTTCATAATCTTCAAATTTGTACCTGTGTTTCAACGCACAGGAGTGGGCGCGTTATGTTACCTTGGGGCGCTTGACACACTATTTCTCCTGAAATCGACAGACGATGAGTGCATCCATGACATGTTTTTGTCTCTAATGACATGTACTTATTTCCGCAGCATGAATTCGACCCCCCCCCCCCCCCATAAGCTGTCAGTGCTCGGTTCTAATAAACCAGTTTGAACGGTGTGGGCACGAAATGGCCACTATAGTCGACGCCCCCCCGCCCCCGCCGCCCCAAACATCAATAAACAACAAAGGTTTGAACGGTCGGGGGGGGAGGGGGATTTCGCACAAACGACCTGAACTGTGGCACGTTCGGAATTCTGCTTTGATGTGGCACTGGACGCGCCAAAAGTCCATAGTATGACTATCATTACTGTTCTCCATGAGGACACTCGTACATCTCCAATGACTTATATTCCGTAACGCTGTTATGGCTTTCTTGTTTGCCTGAACAGTTTGTACCGTTCCCAGACGAGGGATGCCGATAGTGTAGTGGTTAAAGCGTCGGCGTTAACCGTTCGTCGTCTGGGAAAGCAGAGGCACGGCGTTCCATTCCTCGCGGTGCTCGCCCTTCCTGCCAGGGTGAGAAGAGACAGGCGACACCATATAGCCTCAGCAGTTCAGTACGCCATAAACCCTCAGTGACTCACTCGCTCACGTCCTAAAACGTGACAGCGTGCCACACTCCGTGTCAAGTAGTGGCGTGGGAAAACAGGTTAGCGGATTTTCGGAGTATCCAGGATGACATCTTCCATTAACACTTCCGTGCCGAAAATTGATCCTTATATACCGCGCTTATGTGCATTCCGACAGCATATCCGTGCTCTTGAGTCACACGTCTCTCATTGCACCGACACAAATTCACCATCACAACCGGGCATGCACACAACTGACCCCTGAATGATGCGTGCGTTGAGCCCTGCACGAAACAGACGGCAATAACCTGTTGCCCAATTTAAGTTTGATACCATCCTGCATGTTTTCAGTCAGGTGCTGCAGCTCCTGGCACCATCTGCAGTACCTGTCTGCCTGTCCAACGAGTCCCCTCCGATGGAGACAAGCGCATGCCATCCAGACCCTGATCATCCGTTTGGAGAATCACGGTCCTCATCCATTACCATGACGTCGGTTTTTGTGCGGGGTATTTGGTGGAAAGACCAGTGCGAGGACACTCTCCCTCACCAGCTGAGGCGGTGGCAGAAAGCTCCGAGCGGAGCCCCGCTAGTGAGCACTGCCCCCTGCCGACGATGGCGGCTGTCGCCGCACCGCCGCTCGCTCCCGGGTGTGTCGCCGCGCCGCCGCGCGCTCTCGCTGCACAGATGTGCGCTCTCGCCGCACCGCCGCGCTTCCAGGGCTATCGCCGCGCCGCCGCACGCTCCGGGCTGTCGCCGCATTGACCCCCCCCCCCCCCCACCCAAACACCGGAATGGAGCTTCGCTGTTGTGCTGGGACTGCACCTTGGTCGCCTGTAACGTCTGCAGCTTCACCTGCCTGGGCCGCCTCCCTGTGAAAAGAAATGCAGGGTCATGCAGTGAATACTGCAAAACGATGCGTTTTGCGCCATCCACGGGATATTTCCTTTCCAGGGCGTAACATTGACCACCAACCAATCCAACAGTGCTAGGTGACATGAAGCATGAGCTGTGAAGTGCCAGGTGACATGAAGCGTTACAGCCAAGGTCCTCTACAGGCGGCGTCAGCGTGGTGCGTGGGTCAACGATGCATGTAGACACAGCTTAAGTAATGCCTGTTTGAACGTAGAGTACGAATCTAAAGAAATTGAACGTAGCAACAACACCGGATGCAGTACAAATGTTAATAACCAGATCATCAAAGACAATGGCATGCAGACAACTAAGGCACAAGGTACCATGAAGGGTGAAGCTTGGTGAACTCACGGTGAGTGTCCTTAATGGCATGTTTCAGAAAAAAGCCATACTCCGTAATGAAACTGTACGTCGTATTCAACAGCGTCTTCATCGTCTTTGCACTGCATCCGTTTTGGTGCCGACATGCACGTTTCTTTGTACGCAGACAACCGGAGGACAATAGCACGCGTGACCACCAAGGCGATGCATAAAGGTGATCCCACAGCAAGAGTCGCGATGCGTTATATGTATATATAATCCAGATCGAATGATCACAATGCCCTTTTACATCACAAACTGTCGATGACAAATCCACACCATGAACGGAAGGCACCGGTCAGAACGCTATGAAATGGTGCGCACGTGCCAGCAAATAGCATAGGAAACCGATCACTGGTATGGGATGCGTTCTAGAAAAGGGCAAGAGAGGGCAGGGCCGTCATCAGTATGATTACCTAGGAGGCATTTCTCAAAGGATATAGCCATACCATAGCCTTTTACCACGGTGTCCGGCTTTACCGGTTCTGGTTTCCGCTTTTCTTCCAGACGCAGACCGACCTGTCTTCATTATCTTTGGCAGCGTCGAGGGTACCGACACGCCGGCCACGGCAGAACCAGCTGTGGCGGGGCCGGCTGGGGCAGCGCTAGCCAACGCGCCGGCCACGGCAGAACCAGCTGTGGCAGGGCCGGTTCGGACAGTGCTGACCGACACCCTCGGTATCAACTAAAAGGCTTCAGCTCCGAGCGGGGCTGCAGGGTAGTAGCCCTGGGCAACAGTGGGGCTGCTGACAACCCAGGCAACAACCAGGCTACTGACACTCCCGTCACAACTGGGACAGCAGATGACAACGTTGCCACGGTGCCCGTCTCGTACACTGCTGAGGTGCCTAGTACCTGGGTTATCGTTTGGGTCGCTGTCGCCGTGAGCAACGGCGACGAACCGCACGCCCTCGGCGGCGACAGCGCAGTCAGTGCTTCGGACCCGGGAGGCGCCCCAGCCGACGCGTTTCAAACAACAGTTGCACACAATAAAGTAATAGCATTGAATGGCACAATTAGTTTGATGCAATGATAACGATATGCCAAGAACAACGCAGAAAAAACGACAAGCCATGTGACTTGCTTACCACGGCGGCAGCAACATCGGCAGCACTAAACACACTCCCGTCGTTTAAGGATGATAACAAAAGACATCCAAGCGTCATACACACTGGCAAATTTCCCGACTCAACCACCATACGCATCCACGCTACTGTCGTGGCATACCGCAGATGCCACTCCCGTACCTGACGCGTCTGCGCTTGCGAAGAGCATCGGCCGCCCTCCGCCTCGTTCCGGCGAGTGTTGCCGCGCTGTGCCGGGAACGAGACGGCATTGGCGCACATCAGTGACGTCAGACCTCCTGACGGTCCTCGGGCCAGAGTACCGTCTCCAGCGTGGCTGGTGTGACGTGGTTACACCAAGGAAGAACACATGCCGTGCACCACGCCGCATAATGCTATCATGCACAGCATGCACTAGACTTGACATCATTTCTGTGTCAGGAGCTACATGGTGTCGCGGGTGTGCATCATTGGAACCACAGCACGCCGCCACCACAGCTCCTCATGTCGCAAAAGTGATATTACTTAAGTCAGTTGCAGACCAGACTGGGAGTGTCCAATAACCCAGCTCAGTCCTCCTTCTGTCATTATGCAGTACTTTTTTAGACTGAAAGCAGAATACCGATGAGTAACGGCAATATGGGCGAATAAGGTAGGTCTGGATCTATGAACACAGTTTCTTATTGAAAGAAAACAACACAAAAAGGACATAGCCAAGTACTTTATGCAGCAGCTGGATCAGGCGATTCGTAATTGGATTGCCTTCATATAGATGATGTTGTGGCGATGAATATCTGAATTTTTCCAGGTGCTCAACACTGTCCATGAAGCTTTAAATGAGAACCAGAAAACAAAATATATCTGTTTAGTATGGTGGCATTAGAAGCCTCACAGACCAAAATGCTTGCTGTATCAACTTTTCAGCTAATGTCCTGCCACTTGATCAGAATGAGCATTTGAACTTCGTTCAATGTCTGTTCTCTGGACCAATGCACACCACATATTTCCAAATGGAAGACAAAGGATATAAATACAGTACAAATATTGCAGCAGTCATTATTTGATAACTCAGCACATTTGACTCACCCATGACAATTACATACCACAAACACTGATGCTTCACAAACATCCCATGACATGAAACCATATTTATACACTGCAGCTTGCAAGAATTGCTTAAAAATGTTGCATTGATCAGGGTGAGGGTGACACATGCAAATAGCCACTTTGCAGCCAAGTTATTGGTGTGGTATGCATGACAGGCTGCACAGTGACAGGCCTTAATTAAACCAAGGAACTTGACACCTTTCTGGTGGAGTGATGAGGTTCAGTGACAACTGATGAACCGAATCCCAGTGTTTGGATCATTCATGCCTGTCCATGCTTTAGGAGGTCGAGGCATTACCTTACTATGCCATGCCCTGTCTCTTCACACTCGCCTTCTACGTGATCTACACGTAAGTACAGAAAAACCCATGCTGCGCATTGCACGGTGGGAGCAATGACGCCTGCCGCGCGTAGATGCCCCAGAAGACTCCAACACAAACCACGCGACAGCTATAAACAAGCACAACAATACTGCCAAGGTCTTAACCCCAAAATATACCTCCTCCGCGCATAACACACCGTAATACGACACTCATACCACGTGCCCTGCGTAGGATGAGAACAAATCGTTCTTTGAATACCGGCGGGATGTTGTGAACCCAAGGTTGACTTGCGCTGAGCGAGCGAAAAGGCAGACGGGGCTATAACTTTTCTGATACCAGGTACCGGTCCAAGATTTTATATTCCACGCGATCAAGACATTCATATCTACCAGCGCAAGGGTCTGTCAGAATTGAAGGGGTTCGCCATTTTTATCGCGATGTCATATCGATTTATCTCCGGAAACGGGGCGTACCAGTTCATCATGTTAAGGTCATGCTCAGGAGATTTAACTGCATGGGCATATAAAATGTACGCCAAACTAAGGAGTCCTCTGAATATTGAGTATGACACTAAGTAAAGGATGAGAAGTTGCAATACAACCTGGATTTCCTTTGGGATTCAGCGGACTTCTCAAATGGGCTGAAACTTTGTAAAGAGATGCAGTTTAATCTCCTGAGCAAAATGAGCATCAAATCTCGGACCGGTACGCCCTATCGTCGGAGATATATGAACGAGAAACATCACAGTGGAAAAGGCGGGCCCCTTCAATTCTTGCTGAACTCCGCGCGCTGGTAGATATGGACCTCCTGATGTCGATTAACAAAAAATCTTGGACCGCTACGCCTTACCAAAGCAGTTACAGGTTCTCATGTCAAGGTCGGGAATCACAGCACCTGTGGCATCATATCCTGCTTGATAAAGGCGCGTTCGGTAGGGCGAGGACGTGTGGCCCCAGCCAACGTTCAACGTTAAAGAAAACGCGGTAAAACTTGTCCTGGCGACCTTGACTTTGGAAGGGCTGTAACTTGTCTGATACAGCTTGCCGGTCCGAAATTTCTGTTTATCGTAATCAGGAGGTCAATGTCTATCAGTTTGGAAAAATTTTGCCGAGTTAGGAAAAAGTTGAGGGGTCGGCCCTTCTTATTGTGATTTTTCATCTCAGTCTATCTCCGGTAATAGGGCGTATCGGTCGAAGATGTCATACTCATTATGCTTAGAAAATACGCCTCATGTATTTGGAAAGTTTCAGTCCAATCTAAAGAGTCCGCTGAATATGGAATATGAAAATGGGTCAAGGATGAAGAAAACGTGACCCATGTCTCATATAAACCATACTAACAGCTTCGGCATTTGAAAAGCTATAACTTTTTTGATACAGCGTACCGGTCCAAAATTTTGTGTTAATGTAATCAGAAGGTTTATATGTACCAGCACACGGATTTCGGAAGGACTGAAGGAGTCCACATTTTTTATTGTGATCTTTCATATTGTGTATCTCCGGAAATAGGGCGTACCGGTCCGAGATTTGTGTTCAATGTGCTCAGGAGGTCCAACTGCATCTGTGTGCAAAGTTTCAGGCCAATTTGAGGAGTCCGCTGAATTTTGAATATTGAACTGAGTTAAGCATGATAAAATGCAATACGTGCTGCATTCGCGACCTTTGATATTATAACAGCTATAACTTTTTTGACAGCGTACCGGTCCAAGATTTCGTATTTATCGTAATTAGAAGGTCAATGTCTACCAACACGCGGAGTTTAGAAAGAATTGAAGAGTCCGCTTTTCTATTGCGATCTGTGATATTGATATATCTCCGGTAATAGGGCGTACCGGTCCGAGATTTGTGCACATTGTGTTCAGGAGGTTAAACTGTATCTGTGTGCAAAGTTTCCGGCCAATTTGAGGAGTCCGCTGAATCCCGAATATGGACCTGAATCTGAATGTGAATGTGGGCCAATTGAGACGTGCGCGAACGGCGTAAGTGAACAAAAAATAACCAAAATTGATGCCCTGTGACGTATTGACGGTGCTGCAGTCGCACTTCCAAGTGCTATTGTTAGACGCAACTGTCCTGAGGTTTCACTGCAGCATGCTTTTATGTGCCTTAAAAGTGGGACAACCCTTAAAGGAATGTTCCGCGTTTGTATAGGTTTTGAACTGAAATAGCCATATTGGGACCTTTTGATGCAGTACGCGGTCACGTCCTTTTTAAGACCAGAAACGCTCTGGTTCCTGAGTTACATGTCCGCAAAAGTGCGAAAAGGTTTATTGGGAGCCTACTTCATTCACGTTGGCGTTAATGGCATCGTAGAAACGTCATGTGATAGCGGTCACATACTACAGGATGTTTCCTGCTTATGGTCAAAACGGCATGGCCGCTGATACATTCGTAAAACCGATGATGCGGCACGTATGATACAATGCGCGGAAGATGATTGGCTGTAAGCAAGATTTTGCTGCTGAGTGCGTGTCGCGAACGTAAGCGTTAGCACCGGGCACGACAGTGACGCGCAGGTTGTGCGGCACTCGTGAACGAGGTATTTTTCGTTATTGGCCATGGGTCAACGTTAAAAAAAGAAGGCCACTGTCTGAATAAAGTACGGAACCCCAAAAACGGCCAGTCTCCCGAATATTACAAAAGGAGGATGCGACAGCAAATCTGTCTGCTTTCCCCTGCTGGCGTTTATTTTCTTCTACTGAAGCATTTCTTACAGATGGCTCGGCTGGTGCCTTGTGTACCGGAGCACAGAACCTTGCATGGGTTTATGGGTTAGCATGGTGTTATAAAATTAGGGAAACATTACAGCAATATTAGATATTTATTTTACTAACTATTTCACACATATTGTGCGCCAAATTTAAAGCTTGAACAAAAAATTGTGCTCTGCAAGTACAACATCTTGAGCCGCATTACCATGAACCCCCGTTGGAATTTTGCATTGAAGGGAGCTCACGATGAAACGCGGCGTTATAGCCGAAAATCTGTGCGGGAATTGTGAGAAAACCTGCAATTTGCTAGTACCGCGAGATGTGCAAATGTGAGATCACACCCATTTGACAAAAGAGTGTGAATAAGGGGCTTGAAACGGGTGTGATCACTGGTGGCGTGTGCCGGTGGCTTGTATTGATCTTGATGTGATGGGGAGTGTGCGTGCGAGGCATATACTTCTGAGAGAGAACATCGTTTTAGTATCCTTTAAGTCGACTGCCTCCCAATTAAATGTGATGTATCCATACCTGCCTCTACTTTTATCGTTGTGTTTGAACATGACGAGGTAGTGTCGGCAAATTAAGAGAAAAAGTAGCACCTATGAAGCAGGGGTGCACACAAGCAATTTGGCACTTCATCATGATCTTGCCCACGTTTTGAACCTATGAAGGTATTACAGCATGTAATAAATCCATCGTATGTCATATCAGCAGCTCATTTTGGCAGTAAGGGCTTGTGCGTACAGCTCATTAATGTGCATGCCCATTACATGCTCACACGATACAGGTGTGCGAAAATGTGTTTTCCTTAATAATTCTGAAAATATAGTGCTGTATTATTATTGATACACATTCTACTGTCTTAGCAAATTTTGTATGCGGGCAGGCATTGTTTGTGAGTCATCAATGTCGTAGTCACTGCAACTTGCGTGAGATGCTGGGTGCTGAGAAAGGTTGAAAAGTATTGCCATTGGTGTCTTGGATAGCACTTATAATATTTTGGTCATGAGCTTTGTGTGCTCTGGCAGCTTCATCACTTCCTTGCATTTTGGTCATCTAAACACAACTACATGCACTCATCAGGTCTCCAGCCTTGTGCAAGGTCAGCATGTTTGTAGTGCCATTTCACATGCACAATTTTCCTGTTGTTTTTTTATTAGTAAAGCAGCTTGGTGGCTGCAGCATGTTACATGGCTGTAGTTGAAGAAGTGTTTGCATCTTTGTCTCCAACGTTTCGTGGATTCTCAAAACAGGCTGGGCAAGTGATGTCACTTACTGGTTGCTTTGCCGACAGTAAGTTGCATATTGCACCATGTGTTTTTGGTCAGTCATATGTCAGATGGGGAGTCAATACAAAAGTGCATGCCTGACCCATCTTTTCATGCTGGAATTTATTATGAAAGCAGAAGGAGTTGCAGTGCAAAAACCATATTGTTGCTCATTATGCCATGCCACAGCACAGCGCCGAGGAAGTGACACAATGATGTCATTGACCCCTGTCATTACACGATGTACCACATTGGTTGACTACTCTATGTCAAGCCTATGAGACAGCAGCTTATAATTTATGAGTGACTCGTAACAACTGGTTTAACAATGCCAAAGGACTATCGACAGCAAGAATGTCATTGCACCACGACGGTTGTATCAGGATTAACTAGTAGTTGCATAAATTATCCTAAGCAAGACAAACATTATTGGTAGCCCAACCTTACCGTCTTTGACATAGTAATAGGAATGGTTTGGCAATCAATTCATAGCAACGTTGCAGATTTATTAACTTTCGCGTGACACCACTGTCCAGCTACAAGCAATAAAAAAATAACTACTGTGCACGTCACATGATATGAATGTCAGGACTACAGCACTGCAGGCAAGAATAGGTCGACAATACAGTATTGACAAAATCATCAACAGCATGGCAGCAACAGCAACAGCAGGGCATATCGTGCTTTGATATCAATACTCTGCCATAAAAGCTGGCGATGGCTACGTTGCG
>NW_023596225.1:23081291-23099697 GCF_011947565.3 Pollicipes pollicipes | reverse complement strand
CCATCTTCCAAATAAATTCTGGACCATGTGCGTATTGATGTAAGCTACCACCGATCAAAATGCACCTGGAAGCGACAACATTTCTGTCCTTGATTACGCATCTAGAATAGCGTTCGGTTATATCAAGTGCAATGGCATGGTGTGATGTCTTTTGTGATTGTCGAGATGTACTTTCCCTGTCAGCGATTGATCAAATACAGAAATACCATGTGTGTGAACGGTAATAATTTCGCTGTATTCGCATCCATATCCCCGGAGGGTCTGTGGGACGGGTTTCTGCGGTGGGGTGCACGTGCGCCGTGCACCTACCCGGCCGCCGCTGGTATTGTGCGCCGCTGGCTGCCGCGATCACACATCCTCACAAGAATAAAGTTATAGTGAGGAGCCCATTGGTCAGCATACGAGCCAGATGGTATTAGCGTACGACTCGGCACGTTATGACTCCGGTTTAACCGACATCAAACACACACACACACACACACACACACACACACACACACACACACACACACACACACACACACACACACACACACACACACACACACACACACACACACACACACACACACACACACACACACACACACACACACAACACACACACACACACACACACACACCACACACACACACACACACACACACACACACACATACACACACACAAACACACGCGCGCGAGAGCCACGGAGCGGGTGACGGGATGACGGGACGGGATGACGCGGGTGACCGGGGTATTGGCGGGATGGTATGCTCGGTCCGGCACTATGAACGGCTGTCTTCCTGTGCATGGTTGTCCGCTCTTACCCATGAGATCCCCGGGAACTCTTCGACCTTAACTAATCGACAGAGTCTTCATGCATTCGACGCCCCATCACACTCGCTCCAAACATACACATCTGTCGGCGCCCACTTCATGCCATTCATGCTTGGCTCGCAAACGAATAAGACCCCTCCCCCTCCCTTTGTCCGCCCTCCCCCTTTATCTAGTACCTTGACATTATAACTGACCCGTCCGCGCGAGTCTTCGTTCAGCAAAATTGAATTTATATATCACATTTCAAACACCCAATGGAGCCACGTGCATGCCATTTTTAAAACATGCTGTGTTACTTTGTGATCATCACGACACGGCCGCGGCTCCCAGACCGGCATCCGAAGCGCCAAAGCTGGACGACGACTCATCCCTCGCCTGACCTCCAGGGAGACAGACGGCCTTCTATTTGGACACCACTTCCTCGCGTCTCGTCCAATATGCGGTGGCCCACCGCACCCTCGGCCACACCCACCGCTCGCAACTTCCCACTGCTGCGCATACGTCTCAGGCAGCGCCTCGAGCAGTACGGAGGCGTCATATCCGGCGCCTCCGTGCCCTCGCCTCCCGCCTGCTGTGGTATGTGGTCATCAATCATATCAACGTCGCACCCAATCCCGGCCGTCCGTTGTCCGTTCCACTCCATCCCGGCGACGGGCATCCTGCTCTGATGTATTTATTGACTACTTTCCTGGAAAAGCAACATGCTTACAATCTATTGTCCTTTTACATTACAATCTGTTATCTAACCTTTCTCCGTAACACATAGCGTGGCTCTCACGAACTAAAAAGCGCAAATAATACGATAATCAGAAGAATAGCACATAACCGACCCATGCATGCCGTAGGAATGTTAAAACATTGAAATCAACAAATGCCTCACCGGGCAAAGTACAAAATCGTTATTGGCCTTACTTCACACACATAAACTCCGGCCTGCCGGAATGAGCTTTGCCAGGAGCTGCCCCATGGCGCGTCCCCCAGAGACCTGGAGGTAGACAGCGCGCCTGATGAGATAGCGGAGCCACTCGGCAGACAACGATCGTTCGGCCCTGGTGACCTGCGTTACACCTTACGGTTTCCATGGCCGGCACGCTCTGGAGACTCGGCCTGACCCGTCTGTCCGACAAATTGTCCCTTGTCGCCTTCCGACAATTGTCAGTGGCAGGATCACTATCCGTGACGAACATCTCGCTTCCAAGGGCTTTCAAGGCCTGGCGCGCACCACGTCGGAAGAGAACGGGCGCTGTGTGCCGGTGTCTTCCGAGGCGTTGCACACACGGTTAGAGCCAGTTACCGGCTTGTGTAAGCGCGCGTCTCGCACCGTCCGACTGGTCCTTGGCCATACCATGACCTATGTCTGTTCATGCCGCCACGCCTGAAGAATGAGGGACAACAAAAAGAGTCGACTTTCTCGCAGTCCAAAGATGAGTGAAACAGAGCCTTCGGATTGCGATGCCCACAAATATTCATCTACGTCAGAGCAGTATTGCGGTCGTCTGACTCTCAATCCTGACCATAGATGAGCTGTGCTGCTCGGGCGTGTTCTGCGCTCCGCTCCCATCTCAATTTTTTTCAAGATTTTATCCCAACCTTTTGAACGGACGGATTTCTGGGATCAGGGCTCACGCTAAGCAATGCATGTTGTGGGAGCCCTAACCCCCTGATCGTGCAATTCCGTGTCAACGGCAGAATTTGGTGGCGAAAGAATAACGTGCTGCGATGCTTGGCACTGTCCGTCATGCCCTTTGACGTCACCTGGCCTTTATCACGGCCGCTGCCACCGGCCGCAGCCCATGTCAGGGACAAACAGCGCGCGTCAAAGGCGACACGACTCACCCCGCTACGGGTGGGTGAATCGGAAGGCAGGCGCTCTAACCAAGTGAGCCATCGGGACGGACGAGTTGTCTGATTCAATCTTCGGGAATCATGGCATACCATCACTTTGCGCCAGCTCGGCCAGTCACATTGTGCGTGTTATGGCCGGGTCCCGTTGCCGGTGGAGTCAAGAGGTCGTCGTCGGGCGATCAGCGTTGGTGCCGCCCTGCTCGCAATGCCAGGCCGTCGACGCCAGCTGTGTCTCACTCCCTCCCTCTGCCCTAGAAACGCATTGACTTCAACTCTCCCAAGCTCTCTTGAGACTTGAACTCTCTCTCTCTTTCCACCCTGCTTGATTCTTTTGATTCCTGTTCTACCTGTTCTACCTTCAGGGTTCGGCTCCCGACGTGCCCCGGGGCCAGAACTCGAGCGCCGAGTCGCCGGCGGCGGTGCAGGGCCCGCCCGCTCCCGCCGAGGGTAGGTCCTGCGCGTCCCCCTCTGACCCAGTTCCCGCCTGACACCGCCGCGGCGGGAATCTGAGGCGGCAGTGGTGTCTCTTCTTGCACCACCGATCAGGTGTCGCGTGTCCACTCATCTCGTCTGGCCGGCCGGTGACAGTGCCCTCTTTTGCGGCGGCGACCCAAAAGGCAAAATAAGCCACTGCCGAGTGAAATTCTGCCAGGAAAGCCGATAGCTGCGTCAGGTCAGCCTTCAGGCGTCGTTCTTCCCCGCCAGTCGGTTCCCGGCCCGGCGCCCTGCTCGCGGAGGGCGAGCAGACGCGAGTTTCTCGTGTGCCCCGTCAGAAAGCTGCATCGATCCTGGACGGATGACGTGGGAAAACGCGAAGTACAGAAATATACACCCTCAGATCCGGCACGTGGTTGGGCAATCACTAGTCTGAGTAAGATCATATTGGCTCGGTACTGCGCCACCGCCTGCCGTCAAACCCCACGTCTCATTGCCTTATTATGTTCTTCTTAATATAATGCAGCGTGTCACTCGTTGCGGACGGGGTGGCTGCAGGGATTATTTGAAAAGATACGGCGTCCAATTTGAAGAACATTTACTCATTCTTGGAAGGTGCAACCTGGCCGTAACAACGTTTGATGCAGCAGTATTGTCGGCCGGAAATGTTAAATCTTGCATCGACGGACCTGACCCATTTTGTTCACATCACCTCGTGACAGCGCAACGGTTACCGCGGCATGCCTGCGCATAGAGTGATGGCCATAACACGGCAGCGGAAAAAAACACCTGTAACCAAACTGGAAGACTGCGACTTGGTGTAGTCGACAGGGCCTTACCAGGCTTTCAGCCGCTAGTGTAACACACTCGTCCGATTCGTCGACCTTTTTCGGACAATTTCCCGACAGCGTACCACTCAATGCTGGCGGGCGGCTGGAGAGATGATGTTCAAAGACTTGCTCAATACAAAATACTTTTACTTGTGCACGAAAGGTACCAAATTTCCGTAACGGTGTTATAGGAGGGATGCTATCAGCTGGCAATGTGAATCTCGCATCGGCAGGCATGACCTGTTTTGTTCAAATCACCCCTTAGCAGCGTAAAGCTAAGGGTGGTAGTTCAGCACGCAGTGATGGCCATAATACGGCGGCCCAGGAAAATGTGCTTATTCTCAAACAGGAGGGTTGTGACTTCATGCATCGATACCATTGACCTCAGGCAATCAACCGCCACTACCACACACCTGTCCAATTTTATTGAACTTTTTTTTGGTACATCTCACAACAGCGGCCACGTAAATCTTGCATCGGTAGACATAGCCTGCTTGGAATAAATCAACCGTTAACAGCGCGGAGCTACCGGCGGCTCAACGGCGCATTAAGTGATGCCATGATACAGCGGCCCAGAAAAGTGCTTACAATTTAACTGGTAAATTCCTTCTTGTGCGTTGCATAGGGCTGGCAACGAGCTATTAGCCGCCAGTACAACACACCTGTCCGACTTTTTTGTGGTTCATCCCGCAACGTATCACTAAACACTACTGGGCCGGCTGGAGGAGTGATTTACAAACATACCGCGTTCAAGCTGAAATACTTAACTGGCCCCCGAAAGGTGCAGTCTTAACGTGGCCATGTTATTGTGTATACACGTTATTGTGGCCATGTTACACTGTCGGCCGGCTGATGTAATTCTGGCTTCGACAGACGTAACCTTCTTTGTCCAAATATTTTGTGATTACGGTTGCTGACCGCTTCAAGGGAATGTTCCACATTTGAAGAAATTGAGGTAGGCATCAGATATAATGGGAAAAGTTTACTTGTAACTATTGGTAAGGTTTCAAGGTTCAAAAATGACGTTAAGTAGCAAAATTTCAAAGTTTGTAAAAATGCGCCCTTTTAGGTCATTGTTCAGTGGCGTCATGGAACGGTTTTGTGACGACAGCAATACCTGGCAGCATCTGGCAGCCAGACCTAAAGAATACCTCAAAACACCTGAAAGCTGACGCCAACCGGCCATTCTCATCGCGGGGGCCGTGTCGGGCGGCGGATTAGTGGGTGGGTTATTTGTGGACTTTTTGTCGTGGTGCTGGCCGTAAGAAAAGCTTTGGTGACTGTTTGACAAACGCAACGTAGCCATCGCCAGCTTTTATGGCAGAGTATTGATATCAAAGCACGATATGCCCTGCTGTTGCTGTTGCTGCCATGCTGTTGATGATTTTGTCAATACTGTATTGTCGACCTATTCTTGCCTGCAGTGCTGTAGTCCTGACATTCATATCATGTGACGTGCACAGTAGTTATTTTTTTATTGCTTGTAGCTGGACAGTGGTGTCACGCGAAAGTTAATAAATCTGCAACGTTGCTATGAATTGATTGCCAAACCATTCCTATTACTATGTCAAAGACGGTAAGGTTGGGCTACCAATAATGTTTGTCTTGCTTAGGATAATTTATGCAACTACTAGTTAATCCTGATACAACCGTCGTGGTGCAATGACATTCTTGCTGTCGATAGTCCTTTGGCATTGTTAAACCAGTTGTTACGAGTCACTCATAAATTATAAGCTGCTGTCTCATAGGCTTGACATAGAGTAGTCAACCAATGTGGTACATCGTGTAATGACAGGGGTCAATGACATCATTGTGTCACTTCCTCGGCGCTGTGCTGTGGCATGGCATAATGAGCAACAATATGGTTTTTGCACTGCAACTCCTTCTGCTTTCATAATAAATTCCAGCATGAAAAGATGGGTCAGGCATGCACTTTTGTATTGACTCCCCATCTGACATATGACTGACCAAAAACACATGGTGCAATATGCAACTTACTGTCGGCAAAGCAACCAGTAAGTGACATCACTTGCCCAGCCTGTTTTGAGAATCCACGAAACGTTGGAGACAAAGATGCAAACACTTCTTCAACTACAGCCATGTAACATGCTGCAGCCACCAAGCTGCTTTACTAATAAAAAAACAACAGGAAAATTGTGCATGTGAAATGGCACTACAAACATGCTGACCTTGCACAAGGCTGGAGACCTGATGAGTGCATGTAGTTGTGTTTAGATGACCAAAATGCAAGGAAGTGATGAAGCTGCCAGAGCACACAAAGCTCATGACCAAAATATTATAAGTGCTATCCAAGACACCAATGGCAATACTTTTCAACCTTTCTCAGCACCCAGCATCTCACGCAAGTTGCAGTGACTACGACATTGATGACTCACAAACAATGCCTGCCCGCATACAAAATTTGCTAAGACAGTAGAATGTGTATCAATAATAATACAGCACTATATTTTCAGAATTATTAAGGAAAACACATTTTCGCACACCTGTATCGTGTGAGCATGTAATGGGCATGCACATTAATGAGCTGTACGCACAAGCCCTTACTGCCAAAATGAGCTGCTGATATGACATACGATGGATTTATTACATGCTGTAATACCTTCATAGGTTCAAAACGTGGGCAAGATCATGATGAAGTGCCAAATTGCTTGTGTGCACCCCTGCTTCATAGGTGCTACTTTTTCTCTTAATTTGCCGACACTACCTCGTCATGTTCAAACACAACGATAAAAGTAGAGGCAGGTATGGATACATCACATTTAATTGGGAGGCAGTCGACTTAAAGGATACTAAAACGATGTTCTCTCTCAGAAGTATATGCCTCGCACGCACACTCCCCATCACATCAAGATCAATACAAGCCACCGGCACACGCCACCAGTGATCACACCCGTTTCAAGCCCCTTATTCACACTCTTTTGTCAAATGGGTGTGATCTCACATTTGCACATCTCGCGGTACTAGCAAATTGCAGGTTTTCTCACAATTCCCGCACAGATTTTCGGCTATAACGCCGCGTTTCATCGTGAGCTCCCTTCAATGCAAAATTCCAACGGGGGTTCATGGTAATGCGGCTCAAGATGTTGTACTTGCAGAGCACAATTTTTTGTTCAAGCTTTAAATTTGGCGCACAATATGTGTGAAATAGTTAGTAAAATAAATAGCTAATATTGCTGTAATGTTTCCCTAATTTTATAACACCATGCTAACCCATAAACCCATGCAAGGTTCTGTGCTCCGGTACACAAGGCACCAGCCGAGCCATCTGTAAGAAATGCTTCAGTAGAAGAAAGCAAACGCCAGCAGGGGAAAGCAGACAGATTTGCTGTCGCATCCTCCTTTTGTAATATTCGGGAGACTGGCCGTTTTTGGGGTTCCGTACTTTATTCAGACAGTGGCCTTCTTTTTTTAACGTTGACCCATGGCCAATAACGAAAAATACCTCGTTCACGAGTGCCGCACAACCTGCGCGTCACTGTCGTGCCCGGTGCTAACGCTCACGTTCGCGACACGCACTCAGCAGCAAAATCTTGCTTACAGCCAATCATCTTCCGCGCATTGTATCATACGTGCCGCATCATCGGTTTTACGAATGTATCAGTGGCCATGCCGTTTTGACCATAAGCAGGAAACATCCTGTAGTATGTGACCGCTATCACATGACGTTTCTACGATGCCATTAACGCCAACGTGAATGAAGTAGGCTCCCAATAAACCTTTTCGCACTTTTGCGGACATGTAACTCAGGAACCAGAGCGTTTCTGGTCTTAAAAAGGACGTGACCGCGTACTGCATCAAAAGGTCCTCAATATGGTTATTTCAGTTCAAAACCTCATACAAATGCGGAACATTCCTTTAAGGGGGTGTCCCACTTTTAAGGCACATAAAAAGCATGCTGAAGTGAAACCTCAGGACCAGTTGCGTCTAACAATAGCACTTGGAAGTGCGACTGCAGCACCGTCAATACGTCACGAGGGCATCAATTTTGGTTATTTTTTTTTTAGTTCAACTTACGCCGTTCGCGCACGTCCATCAATTTGGTCCACATTCACATTCAGATTCAGGTCCATATTCGGGATTCAGCGGGCTCCTCAAATTGGCCGGGAGCTTTGCACACAGATGCAGTTTAACCTCCTGAACACAATGAGCACAAATCTCGGACCGGTACGCCCTATTACCGGAGATATATCAATATCACAGATCACAATAGAAAAGCGGACTCCTTCAATTCTTTCTAAACTCCGCGTGTTGGTAGACATTGACCTTCTAATTACGATAAATACGAAATCTTGGACCGGTACGCTGTATCAAAAAAGTTATAGCTGTTATAATATAAAGGTCGCGAATGCAGTACGTATTGCATTTTATCATGCTTAACTCAGTTTCATATTCAAAATTCAGCGGACTCGTCAAATTGGCCTGAAACTTTGCACACAGATGCAGTTGGACCTCCTGAGCACATTGAACACACAATCTCGGACCGGTACGCCCTATTTCCGGAGATATCACAATATGAAAGATCATAATAAAAAATGCGGACTCCGTCAGTCCTTCCCGAAATCCGTGTGCTGGTACATATAAGCCTTCTGATTACAATTAACACAAAATTTTGGACCGGTACGCTGTATCAAAAAAGTTATAGCTTTCCAAATGCCGAAGCTGCTTAGTATGGTTTATATGAGACATGGGTCACGTTTTCTTCATCCTTGACTCATTTTCATGTTCCATATTCAGCGGACTCTTTAGATTGGACTGAAACTTTCCAAATACATGAGGCGTATCTTTCTAAGCATAATGAGTATGACATCTTCGACCGATACGCCCTATTACCGGAGATAGACTGAGATGAAAAATCGCAATAAGAAGGGCCGACCCCTTCAACTTTTTCCTAACTCGGTAAAATTTTTCCAAACAAACTGACATTGACCTCCTGATTACGATAAACAGCAAATTTCGGACCGGCAAGCTGTATCAGACAAGTTACAGCCCTTCCAAAGTCAAGGTCGCCAGGACCAGTTTTACCGCGTTTTCTTTAACGTTGAACGTTGGCTGAGGGCCACACGTCCTCGCCCTACCGAACGCGCCTTTATTCAAGCATGATATGATGCCACAGGTGCTGGATTCGCGGCCTTGACATGAGAAGACCTGTAACTGCTTTGGTAAGGCGTGGAGGTCCAAGATTTTTTGTAAATCGACATCAGGAGGTCCATATCTACCAGCGCGCGGAGTTCAGCAAGAATTGAAGGAGCCCGCCTTTTCCACTGTGATGTTTCTTGTTCATATATCTCCGACGATAGGGCGTACCGGTCCGAGATTTGATGCTCATTTTGCTCAGGAGATTAAACTGCATCTCTTTACAAAGTTTCAGCCCCATTTGAGAAGTCCGCTGAGTCCCAAAGGAAATCCAGCTTGTATTGCAACTTCTCATCCTTTACTTAGTGTCATACTCAATATTCAGAGGACTCCTTAGTTTGGCATAAATTTTATATACCCATGCAGTTAAATCTCCTGAGCATGACCTTAACATGATGCACTGGTACGCCACGTTTCCGGGGATAAATCAATATGACATCACGATAAAAATGGCGAACTCCTTCAATTCTGTGACCGATCCTTGCGCTGGTAGATATTAATGTCTTGATTACGTTGAATATAAAATCTTGGACCGGTACCTGGCATCAGAAAAGTTATAGCCCCGTCTGCCTTTTCGCTCGCTCAGCGCAAGTCAACCTTGGGTTCACAACATCCCGCCGGTATTCAAAGAACGATTTGTTCTCATCCTACGCAGGGCACGTGGTATGAGTGTCGTATTACGGTGTGTTATGCGCGGAGGAGGTATATTTTGGGGTTAAGACCTTGGCAGTATTGTTTGTGCTTGTTTATAGCTGTCGCGTGGTTGGTGTTGGAGTCTTCTGGGGCATCTACGCGCGGCAGGCGTCATTGCTGCCCACCGTGCAATGCGCAGCATGGGTTTTTCTGTACTTACGTGTAGATCACGTAGAAGCGAGTGTGGAAGAGACAGGGCATGGCATAGTAAGGTAATGCCTCGACCTCCTAAAGCATGGACAGGCATGAATGATCCAAACACTGGGATTCGGTTCATCAGTTGTCACTGAACCTCATCACTCCACCAGAAAGGTGTCAAGTTCCTTGGTTGAATTAAGGCTCTGTCACTGTGCAGCCTGTCATGCATACCACACCAATAACATTGGCTGCAAAGTGGCTATTTGCATGTGTCACCCTCACCCTGATCAATGCAACATTTTTAAGCAATTCTTGCAAGCTGCAGTGTATAAATATGGTTTCATGTCATGGGATGTTTGTGAAGCATCAGTGTTGTGGTATGTAATTGTCATGGGTGAGTCAAATGTGCTGAGTTATCAAATAATGACTGCTGCAATATTTGTACTGTATTTATATCCTTTGTCTTCCATTTGGAAATATGTGGTGTGCATTGGTCCAGAGAACAGACATTGAACGAAGTTCAAATGCTCATTCTGATCAAGTGGCAGGACATTAGCTGAAAAGTTGATACAGCAAGCATTTTGGTCTGTGAGGCTTCTAATGCCACCATACGAAACAGATATATTTTGTTTTTCTGGTTCTCATTTAAAGCTTCATGGACAGTGTTGAGCACCTGGAAAAATTCAGATATTCATCGCCTACAACATCATCTATATGAAGGCAATCCAATTACGAATCGCCTGATCCAGCTGCTGCAATAAAGTACTTGGCTATGTCCCTTTTGTGTTGTTTTCTTTCAATAAGAAACTGTGTTCATAGATCCAGACCTACCTTATTCGCCCATATTGCCGTTACTCATCGGTATTCTGCTTTCAGTCTAAAAAAGTACTGCATAATGACAGAAGGAGGACTGAGCTGGGTTATTGGACACTCCCAGTCTGGTCTGCAACTGACTTAAGTAATATCACTTTGCGACATGAGGAGCTGTGGTGGCGGCGTGCTGTGGTTCCAATGATGCACACCCGCGACACCATGTAGCTCCTGACACAGAAATGATGTCAAGTCTAGTGCATGCTGTGCATGATAGCATTATGCGGCGTGGTGCACGGCATGTGTTCTTCCTTGGTGTAACCACGTCACACCAGCCACGCTGGAGACGGTACTCTGGCCCGAGGACCGTCAGGAGTCTGACGTCACTGATGTGCGCCCATATGCCGTCTCGTTCCCGGCACAGCGCGGCAACACTCGCCGGAACGAGGCGGAGGGCGGCCGATGCTCTTCGCAAGCGCAGACGCGTCAGGTACGGGAGTGGGCATCTGCGGTATGCCAACGACAGTAGCGTGGATGCGTATGGTGGTTGAGTCGGGAAATTTGCCAGTGTGTATGACGCTTGGATGTCTTTTTGTTATCATCCTTAAACGACGGGAGTGTGTTTAGTGCTGCCGATGTTGCTGCCTGCCAGCCGTGGTAGCAAGTCACATGGCTTGTCGTTTTTTCTGCGTTGTTCTTGGCATATCGTTATCATTGCATCAAACTAATTGTGCCATTCAATGCTATTACTTTATTGTGTGCAACTGTTGTTTGAAACGCGTCGGCTGGGGGCGCCTCCCGGGTCCGAAGCACTGACTGCGCTTGTCGCCGCCGAGGGCGTGCGGTTCGTCGCCGTTGCTCACGGCGACAGCGACCCAACGATAACCCAGGTACTAGGCACCTCAGCAGTGTACGAGACGGGCACCGTGGCAACGTTGTCATCTGCTGTCCCAGTGTGACGGGAGTGTCAGTAGCCTGGTTGTTGCCTGGGTTGTCAGCAGCCCCACTGTTGCCCACGGGCTACTACCCTGCAGCCACGCTCGGAGCTGAAGCCTTTTAGTTGATACCGAGGGTGTCGGTCAGCACTGTCCGAACCGGCCCTGCCACAGCTGGTTCTGCCGTGGCCGGCGCGTTGGCTAGCGCTGCCCCAGCCGGCCCCGCCACAGCTGGTCTTCTGCCGTGGCCGGCGTGTCGGTACCCTCGACGCTGCCAAAGATAATGAAGACAGGTCGGTCTGTGCGTCTGGGAAGAAAAGCGGAAACCAGAACCGGTAAAGCCGACACCGTGGTAAAAGGCTATGGTATGGCTATATCCTTTGAGAAATGCCTCCTAGGTAATCATACTGATGACGGCCCTGCCCTCTCTTGCCCTTTTCTAGAACGCTCCCATACCAGTGATCGGTTTCCTATGCTATTTGCTGGCACGTGCGCACCATTTCATAGCGTTCTGACCGGTGCCTTCCGTTCATGGTGTGGATTTGTCATCGACAGTTTGTGATGTAAAAGGGCATTGTGATCATTCGATCTGGATTATATATACATATAACGCATCGCGACTCTTGCTGTGGGATCACCTTTATGCATCGCCTTGGTGGTCACGCGTGCTATTGTCCTCCGGTTGTCTGCGTACAAAGAAACGTGCATGTCGGCACCAAAACGGATGCAGTGCAAAGACGATGAAGACGCTGTTGAATACGACGTACAGTTCATTACGGAGTATGGCTTTTTTCTGAAACATGCCATTAAGGACACTCACCGTGAGTTCACCAAGCTTCACCCTTCATGGTACCTTGTGCCTTAGTTGTCTGCATGCCATTGTCTTTTGATGATCTGGTTATTACATTTGTACTGCATCCGGTGTTGTTTGCTACGTTCAATTTCTTTAGATTCGTACTCTACGTTCAAACAGGCATTACTTAAGCTGTGTCTACATGCATCGTTGACCCACGCACCACGCTGACGAGCCGCCTGTAGAGGACCTTGGCTGTAACGCTTCATGTCACCTGGCACTTCACAGCTCATGCTTCATGTCACCATAGCACTGTTGGATTGGTTGGTGGTCAATGTACGCCCTGAAAGGAAATATCCCGTGGATGGCGCAAACGCATCGTTTTTGCAGTATTTCACTGCATGACCCCTGCATTTCTTTTCACAGGGAGGCGGCCCAGGCAGGTGAAGCTGCAGACGTTACAGGCGACCAAGGTGCAGTCCCAGCACAACAGCGAAGCTCCATTCCGGTGTTTGGGTGGGGGGGGGGGGGGGTCAATGCGGCGACAGCCCCGGAGCGTGCGGCGGCGCGGCGATAGCCCTGGAAGCGCGGCGGGTGCGGCGAGAGCGCACATCTGTGCAGCGAGAGCGCGCGGCGGCGCGGCGACACACCCGGGAGCGAGCGGCGGTGCGGCGACAGGCCGCCATCGTCGGCAGGGGGCAGTGCTCACTAGCGGGGCTCCGCTCGGAGCTTTCTGCCACCGCCTCAGCTGGTGAGGGAGAGTGTCCTCGCACTGGTCTTTCCACCAAATACCCCGCACAAAAACCGACGTCATGGTAATGGATGAGGACCGTGATTCTCCAAACGGATGATCAGGGTCTGGATGGCATGCGCTTGTCTCCATCGGAGGGGACTCGTTGGACAGGCAGACAGGTACTGCAGATGGTGCCAGGAGCTGCAGCACCTGACTGAAAACATGCAGGATGGTATCAAACTTAAATTGGGCAACAGGTTATTGCCGTCTGTTTCGTGCAGGGCTCAACGCACGCATCATTCGGGGTCAGTTGTGTGCATTGCCCGGTTGTGATGGTGAATTTGTGTCGGTGCAATGAGAGACGTGTGACTCAAGAGCACGGATATGCTGTCGGAATGCACATAAGCGCGGTATATAAAGGATCAATTTTCGGCACGGAAGTGTTAATGGAAGATGTCATCCTGGATACTCCGAAAATCCGCTAACCTGTTTTCCCACGCCACTACTTGACACGGAGTGTGGCACGCTGTCACGTTTTAGGACGTGAGCGAGTGAGTCACTGAGGGTTTATGCGTACTGAACTGCTGAGGCTATATGGTGTCGCCTGTCTCTTCTCACCCTGGCAGGAAGGGCGAGCACCGCGAGGAATGGAACGCCGTGGCCTCTGCTTTCCCAGACGACGAACGGTTAACGCCGACGCTTTTAACCACTACACTATCGGCATCCCCTCGTCTGGGAACGGTACAAAACTGTTCAGGCAAACAAGAAAGCCATAACAGCGTTACGGAATATAAGTCATTGGAGATGTACGAGTGTCCTCATGGAGAACAGTAATGATAGTCATACTATGGACTTTTGGCGCGTCCAGTGCCACATCAAAGCAGAATTCCGAACGTGCCACAGTTCAGGTCGTTTTGTGCGAAATCCCCCTCCCCCACCGACCCGTTCAAACCTTTGTGTTTATTGATGTTTGGGGCGGCGGGGGCGGGGGGGGGCGTCGACTATAGTGGGCCATTTCGTGCACACACCACACCCCCGTTCAAACTGGTTTATTAGAACCGAGCACTGACAGCTTATGGGGGGGGGGGGGGTCGAATTCATGCTGCGGAAATAAAGTACATGTCCTTAGAGACAAAAACATGTCATGGATGCACTCATCGTCTGTCGATTCAGGAGAAATAGTGTGTCAAGCGCCCCAAGGTAACATAACGCGCCACTCCTGTGCGTTGAAACACAGGTACAAATTTGAAGATTATGAAGGAAATTCAGCACAAATTGTGAATGGTGCATGGAAACTTCGTGGATGAGACTTCCAGGGGAGTCCTTTCGGCCCTTTAAATGCGTAGTATGAAACCTTTCTGATCCCAGCCTGCATGCTCACTACTTTCTACGACCAATGGCATTGAAAACATCGTCCACATCGCCGTCACATGAGGGAGCACGGTTACACAACAAAAAGACGTTTGAATCTCCAGCCCTGGTTTGAGTAGAAGTGCCCCTGATCTTCACATGGGGCATGCCTTTCACAGTATAGATCCATGGTTTAGAGTGGTTTCAAAACTGGGCAGGATGTCCCGATTTATGCAAAGCTAATTTGTGCTTCTTTCAAAACAGAGCAGGCACGCATGCTTCGTGCCTGCACTACTGAACAAAGCACATGCCTATGCTAAGAACCACATGTAAATCACACAAAACACTGTGCACAGATAGTGACAACTGATTGGCAGCACTAGCAGTAGCAGTGCATGTGACTTCAATTGAGTGAGAGTGCATAACAGCAGCATCATCTAGTTCAGAGCTGCGTGGGTGGCGTGCACACAGGCGTGCAGCTCTAAAGAGGACAGAGCCCAGCCATTTCAAATGTACCCACCACTTATGTTCCGTACTGAATCAGGTGCCATGCCATACACTTCCACAACAGCAGGCATCTTAACATCATCATACCTTTTGAACGGTTGGCTCAACGTAAACTTGCGCCGTAAGGCATCAGCTTGATGGATGCTGCCCTGCGTTCCATCTGGTTGCGGGCCATGTGCATGACTTCCCGCTTAACAAATAGCCGAACAGTATGACGATATGGATCAAACCCGGCCATTTTGGCCTCATATGTTGCCTGAAAGGACAGATTAGCACCATCGCTGGTGAGCAACACCTGGACACAGTTCTATAATACAAGTAATGGCAAGTAATATGTGTTTAATGTTCAGTACAGGGGACAGGAGACAGTACCAAGGCAATGCATAATAGACATGCTGGACAGATGACAAAATATAGATGTTATTACTATCATTCAACGTAACAGTTGAATGAACATTAAAGCACAAACAAGAGATACTTTGAAGATATGAGAAATACTGGAAAGTAGGCGCATCACAACAAACAGCTTGAAACTCTCATTTATGGTGGTGGTGTGGTTGAACACTTGCATGTGGTCTGAGTGATGTCTAGGACTGTGCACCTGAGAGCAGAGTGCACACTGGAGGAGGGAGGCTGGAAAAAAAACTAGACAGAGAACAGCACATCACAACAATAAGCAAACAAAGAAGACATATGGAACGAAGAACAGGACAAAAGTCTGAGCAAAGCAAAGTTTTAGGCCAATTTGAGGAGTCCGCTGAATTTCGAATATAAAGCATGATAAAATGCAATACGTGCTGCATTCGTCACCTCGACATTATAACAACTGTAACTTTTTTGATACAGCGTACCGGTCCAAGGTTTGTATTTATCGTAATCAGAAGGCCGATATCCACCAGCTCGCGGAGTTTAGAAGGGATTGAAGGAGTCCGCCTTTTTATTGTGATGTTTGATATTGATATATCTCCGGTAATAGGGCGTACCGGTCCGAGATTTTGTGCTCATTGTGTTCAGGAGGTTGAACTGCACCTGTGTTCAAAGTTTCCCGCCAATTTGAGGAGCCCGCTGAATCCCGAATATGGACCTGAATCTGAATGTGGTGCCAACTTGACGGACGCGTTCGCGCGTCGTTCGACAACGCCCCCCCCCCCCCCCCCTGTTGTGTTTCTATCCCTGTTCCCTGCAGTCGCACCCATGAAAATGACGTAGCGCGCCCACATAAATGCGAATATAAGGGCGCATGTGGTTGGCCCAGCGGGAGTGGGGTCGGCCACAGTGAAGCGCGTTGGTTGCGGTCTGATCCAGTGCGCCCCATGGATCATGTGAAACCCTTCTTCCCAACGCCTAAGTGCGTCTTGAAAAGAGCGGTAGGAGACCATCTAATGCAAAAGAGACGTTTCGTTGAAGTCGCGGTTAGGATCTTCATATTCGCCTGTTTTATCTTAACAGTGTTAAGCACTCCAAGCACTTGTAACACTAAATATTTTTACGCATCAGTGTGTTGCAGATATCGCAGAACACAGGCGTCGGAAAAGTGGGGCAAGTGGGTGTAATGCCTACGTAGCGGTAAGAAGAGAGTCTAATGGGTTATTTTCTGCAGGATCGGTACTTCCGGTAGAAATTCTTGGCTATCCAGTATTTCGGGAGATGAGGTATCATTGTTCAAATCGTGCGTGCCGTGTGTTCCAGAGACAATGAAGAATCTCGGTTGGCAATAATCGGTTTCCTTTGCTTTTACAAATTCGCTTCCATTGACCAGACATCTCAAGTATTTCAAAATATTACTGGCCGCGCAGAGTTTTCGGCGACCTCCACGACCTTTTCGCCACTAGTTCACCGCCCATGTTCAAGCGTTTTGTTGGCGTCTTCGAATGACCTTCCGACATGGGAGCCCGTCAGCAATGATTGTGGATTTCAAACATCCTGGCTGCAGCCCTTGTGCAAAAATTTGTTAGCAGTTGTGAAGGAGGGTTGAGGGAGTCGTTGCTACCACGGATGGAATGGGTGTTCCGAGCAGACCAATGCTAATGAAGGTCGTTTTGGCGATGATCACGTTCGCTCTGCCCTGCATTGTCGCCCTGTAGTCTTGTGTGCATTTGTACCCTGAAACGTTCTCACAAATACCAAATGCAGGGCAACGGGCAGGGCATATGCACCCGTACTAAGTAAGCATGCTTCTCGGGATGGGCTAAATGTTTGGCGCAGACCACATAACTTGGAGTTTGCGTACATGATGAAATCTGCCTAGTCTGCTTCTCTGGGCACGGGCGTGGCAATACTCCCTGTTCATGCTTGGAGCATGCAAAGTGGTAGTTCCCTGTGTGTGCCATTCCGGTGTAATGCTAATGAAGGTCATATTTATTATCACGATGTGAGGTGGCTCAAAAATGTGGGGTGGCTGTTTCCCCTTTGAGGCATGCATGCATTTGTATTCTGCAAATGTGGCAATATTCCCAAGCAGGGACGGGATGGAGCGTGTTTGGAGTGTGGGGTACTTATGTATCGCGCATTAAGGTCAGTTATGTTAGTCCATTTTCTGGGCTTTTGAGATGCCTTAAGCTTCAGCTAATCCGCGTGCTGTAATAGCAATACGGGTACGTTCCTTCTTAAGATACATCCAGATCACATTGTGCGACACCTGTGGTATGGCAGCGAGCTATGTGGTGCCAATAAAGTATTTTTTTAAGAGATTGAAAAATGAATGGCAACGTAAGAACTTTTGAGTTGAAGGGAATACATTCATTTCAGCTCTCTTTTACATTCCCTCCGGGGTTTCAGACAAGATAAGCCGTGCAAGAATGCTGAGTTGAACACCTACGTACTAAGACGATGGACAATCTTAGTTGTCAGTGATGGCATGCGCTATTACTAGTTCTGGTGATGCAAGGCTATTTACGTAGTACTTACGGTTTAACGCCCTTTACTTCGTTTCCAAAATGTTTCTGCAGTTGTGCTCGCTCAGACTCGTTACGTTACGTGCTGAATAGCCAACATTTTGCGTCATCCATAATTTTCAGTGCTGGAGCTTCGCGTTTCCTAGACGTTTGTGCGTCATGTGAACTCCTGTGGGAAGCTAAGAAAAGTGCATTGAACCCCAAGTATTACGTCAGCCACGTGGGAGCTGGCTCTTTGACAGATTGCAGTGTAACATAAAACTTAAGGTCACTTGTTGTCATTCGCCACCGGTCTTAGCAATTATTGCATACACTGCCTGTGGGCAGCCTGTTGTTTCTGAACCTCTCCCGCTCCGCCATCACTGTACGTTCAATTTTTCGGAACTGCTACAGGAAGCGCGCTCACCTCGGTTCGGGACATGAGGCACTGCACAGTCTGAAGTCGGTCTGGTCTTCGTCCACGGTCTGG
>NW_023596225.1:23055353-23081193 GCF_011947565.3 Pollicipes pollicipes | reverse complement strand
CGCAACGTAGCCATCGCCAGCTTTTATGGCAGAGTATTGATATCAAAGCACGATATGCCCTGCTGTTGCTGTTGCTGCCATGCTGTTGATGATTTTGTCAATACTGTATTGTCGACCTATTCTTGCCTGCAGTGCTGTAGTCCTGACATTCATATCATGTGACGTGCACAGTAGTTATTTTTTTATTGCTTGTAGCTGGACAGTGGTGTCACGCGAAAGTTAATAAATCTGCAACGTTGCTATGAATTGATTGCCAAACCATTCCTATTACTATGTCAAAGACGGTAAGGTTGGGCTACCAATAATGTTTGTCTTGCTTAGGATAATTTATGCAACTACTAGTTAATCCTGATACAACCGTCGTGGTGCAATGACATTCTTGCTGTCGATAGTCCTTTGGCATTGTTAAACCAGTTGTTACGAGTCACTCATAAATTATAAGCTGCTGTCTCATAGGCTTGACATAGAGTAGTCAACCAATGTGGTACATCGTGTAATGACAGGGGTCAATGACATCATTGTGTCACTTCCTCGGCGCTGTGCTGTGGCATGGCATAATGAGCAACAATATGGTTTTTGCACTGCAACTCCTTCTGCTTTCATAATAAATTCCAGCATGAAAAGATGGGTCAGGCATGCACTTTTGTATTGACTCCCCATCTGACATATGACTGACCAAAAACACATGGTGCAATATGCAACTTACTGTCGGCAAAGCAACCAGTAAGTGACATCACTTGCCCAGCCTGTTTTGAGAATCCACGAAACGTTGGAGACAAAGATGCAAACACTTCTTCAACTACAGCCATGTAACATGCTGCAGCCACCAAGCTGCTTTACTAATAAAAAAACAACAGGAAAATTGTGCATGTGAAATGGCACTACAAACATGCTGACCTTGCACAAGGCTGGAGACCTGATGAGTGCATGTAGTTGTGTTTAGATGACCAAAATGCAAGGAAGTGATGAAGCTGCCAGAGCACACAAAGCTCATGACCAAAATATTATAAGTGCTATCCAAGACACCAATGGCAATACTTTTCAACCTTTCTCAGCACCCAGCATCTCACGCAAGTTGCAGTGACTACGACATTGATGACTCACAAACAATGCCTGCCCGCATACAAAATTTGCTAAGACAGTAGAATGTGTATCAATAATAATACAGCACTATATTTTCAGAATTATTAAGGAAAACACATTTTCGCACACCTGTATCGTGTGAGCATGTAATGGGCATGCACATTAATGAGCTGTACGCACAAGCCCTTACTGCCAAAATGAGCTGCTGATATGACATACGATGGATTTATTACATGCTGTAATACCTTCATAGGTTCAAAACGTGGGCAAGATCATGATGAAGTGCCAAATTGCTTGTGTGCACCCCTGCTTCATAGGTGCTACTTTTTCTCTTAATTTGCCGACACTACCTCGTCATGTTCAAACACAACGATAAAAGTAGAGGCAGGTATGGATACATCACATTTAATTGGGAGGCAGTCGACTTAAAGGATACTAAAACGATGTTCTCTCTCAGAAGTATATGCCTCGCACGCACACTCCCCATCACATCAAGATCAATACAAGCCACCGGCACACGCCACCAGTGATCACACCCGTTTCAAGCCCCTTATTCACACTCTTTTGTCAAATGGGTGTGATCTCACATTTGCACATCTCGCGGTACTAGCAAATTGCAGGTTTTCTCACAATTCCCGCACAGATTTTCGGCTATAACGCCGCGTTTCATCGTGAGCTCCCTTCAATGCAAAATTCCAACGGGGGTTCATGGTAATGCGGCTCAAGATGTTGTACTTGCAGAGCACAATTTTTTGTTCAAGCTTTAAATTTGGCGCACAATATGTGTGAAATAGTTAGTAAAATAAATAGCTAATATTGCTGTAATGTTTCCCTAATTTTATAACACCATGCTAACCCATAAACCCATGCAAGGTTCTGTGCTCCGGTACACAAGGCACCAGCCGAGCCATCTGTAAGAAATGCTTCAGTAGAAGAAAGCAAACGCCAGCAGGGGAAAGCAGACAGATTTGCTGTCGCATCCTCCTTTTGTAATATTCGGGAGACTGGCCGTTTTTGGGGTTCCGTACTTTATTCAGACAGTGGCCTTCTTTTTTTAACGTTGACCCATGGCCAATAACGAAAAATACCTCGTTCACGAGTGCCGCACAACCTGCGCGTCACTGTCGTGCCCGGTGCTAACGCTCACGTTCGCGACACGCACTCAGCAGCAAAATCTTGCTTACAGCCAATCATCTTCCGCGCATTGTATCATACGTGCCGCATCATCGGTTTTACGAATGTATCAGTGGCCATGCCGTTTTGACCATAAGCAGGAAACATCCTGTAGTATGTGACCGCTATCACATGACGTTTCTACGATGCCATTAACGCCAACGTGAATGAAGTAGGCTCCCAATAAACCTTTTCGCACTTTTGCGGACATGTAACTCAGGAACCAGAGCGTTTCTGGTCTTAAAAAGGACGTGACCGCGTACTGCATCAAAAGGTCCCAATATGGCTATTTCAGTTCAAAACCTATACAAACGCGGAACATTCCTTTAAGGGTTGTCCCACTTTTAAGGCACATAAAAGCATGCTGCAGTGAAACCTCAGGACAGTTGCGTCTAACAATAGCACTTGGAAGTGCGACTGCAGCACCGTCAATACGTCACAGGGCATCAATTTTGGTTATTTTTTGTTCACTTACGCCGTTCGCGCACGTCTCAATTGGCCCACATTCACATTCAGATTCAGGTCCATATTCGGGATTCAGCGGACTCCTCAAATTGGCCGGAAACTTTGCACACAGATACAGTTTAACCTCCTGAACACAATGTGCACAAATCTCGGACCGGTACGCCCTATTACCGGAGATATATCAATATCACAGATCGCAATAGAAAAGCGGACTCTTCAATTCTTTCTAAACTCCGCGTGTTGGTAGACATTGACCTTCTAATTACGATAAATACGAAATCTTGGACCGGTACGCTGTCAAAAAAGTTATAGCTGTTATAATATCAAAGGTCGCGAATGCAGCACGTATTGCATTTTATCATGCTTAACTCAGTTCAATATTCAAAATTCAGCGGACTCCTCAAATTGGCCTGAAACTTTGCACACAGATGCAGTTGGACCTCCTGAGCACATTGAACACAAATCTCGGACCGGTACGCCCTATTTCCGGAGATACACAATATGAAAGATCACAATAAAAAATGTGGACTCCTTCAGTCCTTCCGAAATCCGTGTGCTGGTACATATAAACCTTCTGATTACATTAACACAAAATTTTGGACCGGTACGCTGTATCAAAAAAGTTATAGCTTTTCAAATGCCGAAGCTGTTAGTATGGTTTATATGAGACATGGGTCACGTTTTCTTCATCCTTGACCCATTTTCATATTCCATATTCAGCGGACTCTTTAGATTGGACTGAAACTTTCCAAATACATGAGGCGTATTTTCTAAGCATAATGAGTATGACATCTTCGACCGATACGCCCTATTACCGGAGATAGACTGAGATGAAAAATCACAATAAGAAGGGCCGACCCCTCAACTTTTTCCTAACTCGGCAAAATTTTTCCAAACTGATAGACATTGACCTCCTGATTACGATAAACAGAAATTTCGGACCGGCAAGCTGTATCAGACAAGTTACAGCCCTTCCAAAGTCAAGGTCGCCAGGACAAGTTTTACCGCGTTTTCTTTAACGTTGAACGTTGGCTGGGGCCACACGTCCTCGCCCTACCGAACGCGCCTTTATTCAAGCATGATATGATGCCACAGGTGCTGGATTCCCGACCTTGACATGAGAAGACCTGTAACTGCTTTGGTAAGGCGTAGCGGTCCAAGATTTTTTGTTAATCGACATCAGGAGGTCCATATCTACCAGCGCGCGGAGTTCAGCAAGAATTGAAGGGCCCGCCTTTTCCACTGTGATGTTTCTTTCATATATCTCCGACGATAGGGCGTACCGGTCCGAGATTTGATGCTCATTTTGCTCAGGAGATTAAACTGCATCTCTTTACAAAGTTTCAGCCCATTTGAGAAGTCCGCTGAATCCCAAAGGAAATCCAGGTTGTATTGCAACTTCTCATCCTTTACTTAGTGTCATACTCAATATTCAGAGGACTCCTTAGTTTGGCGTACATTTTATATGCCCATGCAGTTAAATCTCCTGAGCATGACCTTAACATGATGAACTGGTACGCCCCGTTTCCGGAGATAAATCGATATGACATCGCGATAAAAATGGCGAACCCCTTCAATTCTGACAGACCTTGCGCTGGTAGATATTAATGTCTGATTGCGTTGAATACAAATTCTTGTGGACCGGTACCCCTGTACCAAAAAGTCTGCCTTTTCGCTCGCTCAGCGCAAGTCAACCTTGGGTTCACAACATCCCGCCGGTATTCAAAGAACGATTTGTTCTCATCCTACGCAGGGCACGTGGTATGAGTGTCGTATTACGGTGTGTTATGCGCGGAGGAGGTATATTTTGGGGTTAAGACCTTGGCAGTATGTGTTGTGGCTTGTTATAGCTGTCGCGTGGTTTGTGTTGGAGTCTTCTGGGGCATCTACGCGCGGCAGGCGTCATTGCTCCCACCGTGCAATGCGCTGCATGGGTTTTTTCTGTATTTACGTGTAGGTCACGTAGAAGGCGAGTGTGAAGAGACAGGGCACGGCATAGTAAGGTAATGGCTCGACCTTCTAAAGCATGGACAGGCATGAATGATTCAAACACTGGGATTCGGTTCATCAGTTGTCACTGAAACTCATCACTCCTCCAGAAAGGTGTCAAGCTCCTTGGTTGAATTAAGGCCTGCCACTGTGTAGCCCTGTCATGCATACCACACCAATAAACATGGCTGCAAAGTGTCTATTTGCATGTGTCACCCCTCACCCTGATCAATGCAACATTTTTAAGCAATTCTTGCAAGCTGCGGTGTATAAATATGGTTTCACGTCATGGGATGTTGTGAAGCATCAGTGCTTGTTACATGTAATTGTCATGGGTGAGTCAAATGTGCTGAGTTATCAAATAATGACTGCTGCAATATTTGTACTGTATTATATCTTTTGTCTTCCATTTGGAAATATGTGGTGTGCATTGGTCCAGAGAACAGACATTGAACAAAGTTCAAATGCTCATTCTGATCAAGTGGCAGGGCATTAGCTGAAAAGTTGATACAGCAAGCATTTTGGTCTGTGAGGCTTCTAATGCCACCATACTAAACAGATATATTTTGTTTTTCTGGTTCTCATTTAAAGCTTCATGGACAGTGTTGAGCACCTGGACAAATTCAGATATTCATCGCTACAACATCATCTGCATGAAGGCAATCCAATTACGAATCGCCTGATCCAGCTGCTGCATAAAGTACTTGGCTATGTCCCTTTTGTGTGTTTTTCTTTCAAGAAGAAACTGTGTTCATAGATCCAGACCTACCTTATTCGCCCATATTGCCGTTACTCATCGGTATTCTGCTTTCAGTCTAAAAAAGTACTGCCTAATGACAGAAGGAGGACTAAGCTGGGTTATTGGGCACTCCCAGTCTGGTCTGCAAACTGACTTAAGTAATATCACTCTTGCGACATGAGGAGCTGTGGTGGTGGCGTGCTGTGGTTCCAATGATGCACACCCGCGACACCATGTAGCTCCTGACACAGAAATGATGTCAAGTCTAGTGCATGCTGTGCATGATAGCATTATGCGCCGTGGTGCACGGCATGTGTTCTTCCTTGGTGTACCACGTCACACCAGCCACGCTGGAGATGGTACTCTGGCCCGAGGACCGTCAGGAGTCTGGCGTCGCTGATGTGCGCCCATGCCGTCTCGTTCCCGGCACAGCGCGGCAACACTCGCCGGAACGAGGCGGAGGGTGGCCCGAGCTCATCGGAAGCACAGCCACGTCAGGTACGGGAGTGGCATCTGCGGTATGCCAGCGACAGTAGCGTGGCTGCGTATGGTGGCTGAGTCGGTAAATTTACCAGTGTGTATGACGCTTGGATGTCTTTTTGTTATCATCCTTAAACGATGGGAGTGTGTTTAGTGCTGCCGATGTTGCTGCCGCCATGGTTAGTAAGTCACATGGCTTGTCGTTTTTTCTGCGTTGTTCTTGGCCATATCGCCATCATTGCATCAAACTAATTGTGTCATTCAATGCTATTACTTTATTGTATGCAACTGTTGTTTGAAATGCGTCGGCTGGGGCGCCTCCCGGGTCCGAAGCACTGACTGCGCTGTCGCCGCCGAGGGCATGCGGTTCGTCGCCGTTGCTCACGGCGACAGCGACCAAACGATAACCCAGGTACTAGGCACCTCAGCAGTGTACGAGACGGGCACCGTGGCAACGTTGTCATCTGCTGTCCCAGTTGTGACGGGGAGTGTCAGTAGCCTGGTTGTTGCCTGGGTTGTCAGCAGCCCCACTGTTGCCCACGGCTACTACCCTGCAGCCCCGCTCGGAGCTGAAGCCTTTTAGTTGATACCGAGGGTGTCGGTCAGCACTGTCCGAACCGGCCCTGCCACAGCTGGTTCTGCCGTGGCCGGCGCGTTGGCTAGCGCTGCCCCAGCCGGCCCCGCCACAGCTGGTTCTGCCGTGGCCGGCGTGTCGGTACCCTCGACGCTGCCAAAGATAATGAAGACAGGTCGGTCTGCGTCTGGGAAGAAGAAAGCAGAAACCAGAACCGGTAAAGCCGACACCGTGGTAAAAGGTTATGGTATGGCTATATCCTTTGAGAAATGCCTCCTAGGTAATCATACTGATGACGGCCCTGCCCTCTCTTGCCCTTTTCTAGAACGCATCCCATACCAGTGATCGGTTTCCTATGCTATTTGCTGGCACGTGCGTACCATTTCATAGCGTTCTGACCGGTGCCTTCCGTTCATGGTGTGGATTTGTCATCGACAGTTTGTGATGTAAAAGGGCATTGTGATCGTTCGATCTGGATTATATATACATATAACGCATCGCGACTCTTGCTGTGGGATCACCTTTATGCATTGCCTTGGTGATCACGCGTGCTATTGTCCTCCGGTTGTCTGCGTACAAAGAAACGTGCATGTCGGCACCAAAACGGATGCACTGCAAAGACGATGAAGACGCTGTTGAATACGACGTACAGTTCATTACGGAGTATGGCTTTTTTCTGAAACATGCCATTAAGGACACTCACCGTGAGTTCACCAAGCTTCACCCTTCATGGTACCTTGTGCCTTAGTTGTCTGCATGCCATTGTCTTTTGATGATCTGGTTATTCACATTGTACTGCATCCGGTGTTGTTGCTACGTTCAATTTCTTTAGATTCGTACTCTACGTTCAAACAGGCATTACTTAAGCTGTGTCTACATGCATCGTTGACCCACGCACCATGCTGACGCCGCCTGTAGAGGACCTTGGCTGTAAACGCTTCATGTCACCTGGCACTTCACACCTCATGCTTCATGTCACCTAGCACTGTTGGATTGGTTGGTGGTCAATGTTACGCCCTGGAAAGGAAATATCCCGTGGATGGCGCAAAACGCATCGTTTTTGCAGTAATTCACTGCATGACCCTGCATTTCTTTTCACAGGGAGGCGGCCCAGGCAGGTGGAGCTGCAGACGTTACAGGCGACCAAGGTGCAGTCCCAGCACAACAGCGAAGCTCCATTCCGGTGTTTGGGGGTGGGGGGGGGGGGGGGGGGTCAATGCGGCGACAGCCCCGGAGCGTGCGGCGGCGCGGCGATAGCCCTGGAAGCGCGCGGCGGTGCGGCGAGAGCGCACATCTGTGCAGCGAGAGCGCGACACACCCGGAGCGAGCGGCGGTGCGGCGACAGCCGCCACCGTCGGCAGGGGGCAGTGCTCACTAGCGGGGCTCCGCTCGGAGCTTTCTGCCACCGCCTCAGCTGGTGAGGGAGAGTGTCCTCGCACTGGTCTTTCCACCAAATACCCCGCACAAAACCGACGTCATGGTAATGGATGAGGACCGTGATTCTCCAAACGGATGATCAGGGTCTGGATGGCATGCGCTTGTCTCCATCGGAGGGGACTCGTTGGACAGGCAGACAGGTACTGCAGATGGTGCCAGGAGCTGCAGCACCTGACTGAAAACATGCAGGATGGTATCAAACTTAAATTGGGCAACAGGTTATTGCCGTCTGTTTCGTGCAGGGCTCAACGCACGCATCATTCGGGTGTCAGTTGTGTGCATGCCCGGTTGTGATGGTGAATTTGTGTCGGTGCAATGAGAGACGTGTGACTCAAGAGCACGGATATGCTGTCGGAATGCACATAAGCGCGGTATATAAAGATCAATTTTCGGCACGGAAGTGTTAATGGAAGATGTCATCCTGGATACTCCGAAAATCCGCTAACCTGTTTTCCCACGCCACTACTTGACACGGAGTGTGGCACGCTGTCACGTTTTACAACGTGAGCGAGTGAGTCACTGAGGGTTTATGGCGTACTGAACTGCTGAGGCTATATGGTGTCGCCTGTCTCTTCTCACCCTGGCAGGAAGGGCGGGCACCGCGGGGAATGGAACGCCGTGCCTCTGCTTTCCCAGACGACGAACGGTTAACGCCGACGCTTTAACCACTACACTATCGGCATCCCTCGTCTGGGAACGGTACAAACTGTTCAGGCAAACAAGAAAGCCATAACAGCGTTACGGAATATAAGTCATTGGAGATGTACGAGTGTCCTCATGGAGAACAGTAATGATAGTCATACTATGGACTTTTGGCGCGTCCAGTGCCACATCAAAGCAGAATTCCGAACGTGCCACAGTTCAGGTCGTTTGTGCGAAATCCCCCTCCCCCACCGACCGTTCAAACCTTTGTTGTTTATTGATGTTTGGGGTGGCGGGGGCGGGGGGCGTCGACTATAGTGGCCATTTCGTGCCCACACCGTTCAAACTGGTTTATTAGAACCGAGCACTGACAGCTTATGGGGGGGGGGGGGGGCGAATTCATGCTGCGGAAATAAGTACATGTCATTAGAGACAAAAACATGTCATGGATGCACTCATCGTCTGTCGATTTCAGGAGAAATAGTGTGTCAAGCGCCCCAAGGTAACATAACGCGCCCACTCCTGTGCGTTGAAACACAGGTACAAATTTGAAGATTATGAAGGAAATTCAGCACAAATTGTGAATGGTGCATGGAAACTTCGTGGATGAGACTTCCAGGGGAGTCCTTTCGGCCCTTTAAATGCGTAGTATGAAACCTTTCTGATCCCAGCCTGCATGCTCACTACTTTCTACGACCAATGGCATTGAAAACATCGTCCACATCGCCGTCACATGAGGGAGCACGGTTACACAACAAAAAGACGTTTGAATCTCCAGCCCTGGTTTGAGTAGAAGTGCCCCTGATCTTCACATGGGGCATGCCTTTCACAGTATAGATCTATGGTTTAGAGTGGTTTCAAAACTGGGCAGGATGTCCCGATTTATGCAAAGCTAATTTGTGCTTCTTTCAAAACAGAGCAGGCACGCATGCTTCGTGCCTGCACTACTGAACAAAGCTCATGCCTATGCTAAGAACCACATGTAAATCACACAAAACACTGTGCACAGATAGTGACAACTGATTGGCAGCACTAGCAGTAGCAGTGCATGTGACTTCAATTGAGTGAGAGTGCATAACAGCAGCATCATCTAGTTCAGAGCTGCGTGGGTGGCGTGCACACAGGTGTGCAGCTCTAAAGAGGACAGAGCCCAGCCATTTCAAATGTACCCACCACTTATGTTCCGTACTGAATCAGGTGCCATGCCATACACTTCCACAACAGCAGGCATCTTAACATCATCATACCTTTTGAGCGGTTGACTCAACGTAAACTTGCGCCGTAAGGCATCAGCTTGATGGAATGCTGCCCTGCGTTCCATCTGGTTGCGGGCCATGTGCATGACTTCCCGCTTAACAAATAGCCAAACAGTATGACGATATGGATCAAACCCGGCCTTTTTGGCCTCATATGTTGCCTGAAAGGACAGATTAGCACCATCGCTGGTGAACACCTGGACACAGTTCTATAATACAAGTGATGGCAAGTAATCTGTGTTTAATGTTCAGGACAGGGGACAGGAGACAGTACCATGGCAACGCATAATAGACATGCTGGACAGATGACAAGTAAATATAGATGTTATTACTATCATTCAACGTAACAGTTGAATGAACATTAAAGCACAAACAAGAGATACTTTGAAGATATGAGAAATACTGGAAAGTAGGCGCATCACAACAAACAGCTTGCAGTCTCATTTATGGTGGTCGTGGTTGAACACTTGCATGTGGTCTGAGTGACGTCTAGGACTGCACCTGAGAGCAGAGTGCACACACTGGAGGAGGGAGGCTGGAAAAAGAAAACTAGACAGAGAACAGCACATCACAACAATAAGCAAACAAAGAAGACATATGGAACGAAGAACAGGACAAAAGTCTGAGCAAAGCAAAGTTTTAGGCCAATTTGAGGAGTCCGCTGAATTTCGAATATAAAACATGATAAAATGCAATACGTGCTGCACTCGTCACCTCGACATTATAACAACTGTAACTTTTTTGATACAGCGTACCGGTCCAAGGTTTGTATTTATCGTAATCAGAAGGCCGATATCCACCAGCTCGCGGAGTTTAGAAGGGATTGAAGGAGTCCGCCTTTTTTATTGTGATGTTTGATATTGATATATCTCCGGTAATAGGGCGTACCGGTCCGAAATTTTGTGCTCATTGTGTTCAGGAGGTTGAACTGCACCTGTGTCCAAAGTTTCCCGCCAATTTGAGGAGCCCGCTGAATCCCGAATATGGACCTGAATCTGAATGTGGTGCCAACTTGACGGACGCGTTCGCGCGTCGTTCGACAACGCCCCCCCCCCCCCCTCCCCCCCCCCCCCTGTTGTGTTGCTATCCCTGTTCCCTGCAGTCGCACCCATGAAAATGACATAGCGCGCCCACATAAATGCGAATATAAGGGCGCATGTGGTTGGCCCAGCGGGAGTGGGGTCAGCCACAGTGAAGCGCGTTGGTTGCGGTCTGATCCAGTGCGCCCCATGGATCATGTGAAACCCTTCTTCCCAACGTCTAAGTGCGTCTTGAAAAGAGTAGTAGGAGACCATCTAATGCAAAAGAGACGTTTCGTTGAAGTCGCGGTTAGGATCTTCATATTCGCCTGTTTTATCTTAACAGTGTTAAGCACTCCAAGCACTTGTAACACTAAATATTTTTACGCATCAGCGTGTTGCAGATATCGCAGAACACAGGCGTCGGAAAAGTGGGGCAAATGGGTGTAATGCCTACGTAGTGGTAAGAAGAGAGTCTAATGGGTTATTTTCTGCAGGATCGGTACTTCAGGTAGAAATTCTTGGCTATCCAGTATTTCGGGAGATGAGGTATCATTGTTCAAATCGTGCGTGCCGTGTGTTCCAGAGACAACGAAGAATCTCGGTTGGCAATAATCGGTTTCCTTTGGTTTTACAAATTCGCTTCCATTGACCAGACATCTCAAGTATTTCAAAATATTACTGGCCGCGCAGAGTTTTCGGCGACCTCCACGACCTTTTCACCACTAGTTCACCGCCCATGTTCAAGCGTTTTGTTGGCGTCTTCGAATGACCTTCCGACATGGGAGCCCGTCAGCAATGATTGTGGATTTCAAACATCCTGGCTGCAGCCCTTGCGCAAACATTTGTTAGCAGTTGTGAAGGAGGATTGAGGGAATCGTTGCTACCACGGATGGAATGGGTGTTCCGAGCAGACCAATGCTAATGAAGGTTGTTTTGGCGATGATCACGTTTGCTCTGCCCTGCATTGTCGCCCTGTAGTCTTGTGTGCATTTGTACCCTGAAACGTTCTCACAAATACCAAATGCAGGGCAACGGGCAGGGCATATGCACCCGTACTAAGTAAGCATACTTCTCGGGATGGGCTAAATGTTTGGCGCAGACCACATAACTTGAAGTTTGCGTACATGATGAAATCTGCCTAGTCTGCTTCTCTGGGCACGGGCGTGGCAATACTCCCTGTTCATGCTTGGAGCATGCAAAGTGGTAGTTCCCCTGTGTATGCCATTCCGGTTGTAATGCTAATGAAGGTCATATTTATTATCACGATGTGAGGTGGCTCAAAAATGTGGGGTGGCTGTTTCCCCTTTGAGGCATGCATGCATTTGTATTCTGCAAATGTGGCAATATTCCCAAGCAGGGACGGGATGGAGCGTGTTTAGAGTGTAGAGTACTTATGTATCGCGCATTAAGGTCAGTTATGTTAGTCCATTTTCTGGGCTTTCTGAGATGCCTTAAGCTTCAGCTAATCCGCCTGCTGTAATAGCAATACGGGTACGTTCGTTCTTAAGATACATCCAGATCACGTTGTGCGACGTCTATGGTATAGCAGCGAGCTATGTGGTGCCAATAAAGTAATTTTTAAGAGATTGAAAAATAAATGGCAACGTAAGAACTTTTGAGGTGAAGGGAATACATTCATTTCAGCTCTCTTTTACATTCCCTCCGGGGGTTTCAGACAAGATAAGCCGTGCAAGAATGCTGAGTTGAACACCTACGTACTAAGACGATGGACAATCTTAGTTGTCAGTGATGGCATGCGCTATTACTAGTTCTGGTGATGCAAGGCTATTTACGTAGTACTTACGGTTTAACGCACTTGACTTCGTTTCCAAAATGTTTCTGCAATTGTGTTCGCTCAGACTTGTTACGTGCTGAATAGCCAACATTTTGCATCATCCATAATTTTCAGTGCTGGAGCTTCGTGTTTCCTAGACGTTTGTGCGTCATGTGAACTCCTGTGGGAAGCTAAGAAAAGTGCATTGAACCCCAAGTATTACGTCAGCCACGTGGGAGCTGGCTCTTTGACAGATTGCAGTGTAACATAAAACTTAAGGTCACTTGTTGTCATTCGCCACCGGTCTGATCAATTATTGCATACACTGCCTGTGGGCAGCCTGTTGTTTCTGAACCTCTCCCGCTCCGCCATCACTGTACGTTCAATTTTTCGGAACTGCTACAGGAAGCGCGCTCACCTCGGTTCGGGACATGAGGCACTGCACAGTCTGAAGTCAGTCTGGTCTTCGTCCATGGTCTGGGGTCTGTCACACAGTCGAGTCGCGAGGCCAATTAGCTTGCCGTTAGTGTCAGTCTCTAGGACAGTACGGTCGGGTAGGTCGCGTGAAGCGAAAAATAGCGGTCATGAGTATCGACGTCAGTTTGTCCTAGCTACTTCTCAAGCTCTGGAAGTGTAAGGAGTGTCTGTGGAAACTCGCGCCATCGGTCAGTCACTTCTGGTAGCATGTGGGTAGACGCGTCAATCGGGCGCCTTGGCAGAGGGTTACCTGCGGCACGGCTGTGCCGGGCTGACAAGCAAAGTGCCGATGGCGACGGCAGGCCCGTCCTCCAGACGACCTTGGAAGGCAGCGTCAGTCACATTTGTCAGATGTCTGAGTCGGTGCACGGCCACCTCGTCGAGTATGCCACGCCACGTGGCCACGGCAACCACACCGAGTATGTCGCGGCCCACTCAGCTTAATCGAGCGTGACGGCAGGGTGCAAGATGCCGAGCACCGTCAGTGTATTGGTAAGGAACTTTACGTCCTGACGGAAAACCGGTCCTGAGCCGATTTGACATCGTCTCTCGATCGCGCCGCTCACGATGCCACCCTCCGGCACTGCTGCAGCGACATCGTGGTCCGTCAAACCACGTTAAAATGGCTCCTTCCTCCCCCAGACTGGGCCACGAATCGCACGTTAGTAAGACGCTGGAAGGCCACGCATAGGAGGTCCAGCTGTCCATTCTTTTTGGTGAGTATCTTCAGTTTTGGTGAGTCTGTGCACACAGATATGACCACTTTCAGGTGCTCTGAAAAATATTCCACCCACACAAATCTCTTGTTGCGCGCATGACGCTTGTTTGAGGCCTGCAGCGCAAACTTGTGAGACAGTTTGATCCGCTGTGTGGGTCTGGACAGATACTTAGAAGTCGTACCACACTTGGGGACAGCAGATGGTGCCTGGATTTGCACCGCAGCTGGTAAGCTAGGATTTCTGCCAAACATCAGGTAGCGTGGAGAGTGTCCCAGTGAAGAATGTATCTTGGCTCTGTATCCGAGCATGAGCAGAGGCAAGCGAGCGTCCCAGTCGCCATGGTTCTTGTCCAAGTACTTTGCCTGCATGTCCAGTATCGTTTGCATCATTCTCTCACACTTTGAATTCCCCTCAGGACGAAAAGCAGAGCAATGCGTTTTCTCAACGCCCAGCAATCGACAAACCTCAGCAAGAAGAGTGTCAGAGAAATTTGCAGCATTGTCTGAATGAATGCGGCGGGGGCATCCGAAACGCGCGATAAACTGGTTGACAATCATATCAGCAACAGTGGCGGCAGTCATGTCGGGGACCGGAAACACTTCACACCAGCGATTAAGATGATCACAGATCACCAGAAGATGCTTGTTCCCACGGGCCGTCGCGGGCAGGCCACATAGAAAATCGATAAGACACAGTCGCAAAAGGTTCATCGGCAAGCAATTCACCCATTGAAGCCCTTGGGCGCGGAATAGGAGTATCTTGTGTGTTGCACTTCTCGCACCGGCTGCAAAAATCTTTGATGACAGCCTCCATCCCGCACCACCAAAACTCGCGTCTCGCCGTTGACGTCAGCGACTCGGGGCCGAAATGGCCACCAACAGGACCGGCATGTAGGGACGTCAGTATACCGGGTATCAAATGTTTTGGGACAACCAGCTGTAGCTGGTCTTCACCACCAGCGCAAATCCGATAGTAGCGGAAGACAACACCATCGATAAGTCTCAGACGGTGACTGGCGCAAAAGTGGAATCGACTCAGTGTCTACAGAAGAGGATCTTGGTCTCTTGCCCAGAGATAGATGTTTCGCAATCTCAGAAATCGCAGAATCCTGATCCTACTCGTGTCGCAGGAAACTGTTGGACCAGGAATTTGCAGACACTGCACACACATGTTCATCAGTCTGGGTTTCGGCGTCACACGTCATTTGGGGACATCGACTCATCACATTGGCAGGGACGTTTTCAACATCAGATCTGAACACTTCCTCAAAATCAAATGCAGAAAGTATTTCAAACCATCTCGCCAAAATTCCAGTAGGGTTTTTAAATGTCAGGAGCCAACGCAAGCTGGCATGGTCTGTGCGCAGCTCAAACGTTTCCCAATCAAATAATGCCTAGGATGTTCGACAAACGCGACACACGCCAGAAGCTCTTTGCGGGCTGTGCTGTAATTACGCTATGATTTGCTCAGTTTCTGAGAGGCATAGGCAATCACACGGTCCTCAGCGTCCTGTTCCTGAAAAGGGGTCGCCCCGATTCCCAGGTCAGATGCGTCAGTATCGGGACGGAACCTTGCCGCACCAGCCGAAAAACGCAGAAATGACACAACAGGCACACACGACAGCGCTCGCTTCAGCATGTCAAATGCGCTTTGCGTTTCCTCAGTCCACACGAACTTCGTGTCTTTGGGTCAAGCGGAGCAGGGAGGCAGCGATCTCAGCGAAGTTTCGTACGAACTTGCGAAAATAGGAAGCCAGCCCAAGGAAACTGCATAGTTCCCTCTGTGTCCTCGGGCAGGGCCGGTCCACTACCTTTTGGGCATTTTCCGGGTCGGTGGACACACCATTAGCGGACACTACATGTCCCAAGAAATTCACATTTTTGGTGAAAAATGAGCATTTCTGTACACCGACTACATTTCTGTACACAACAGTACACCGACTACACTTGCATAAATCTTCCTCAGGTACCAAACACAGAACATCTGATGATGTAATCAGCCTGCCGACTTATTTCGTCCTTTTCACGTTCGTTTTTAGCTCACCTGTGTTTTCGCAAAATATTTGAAGTCACGAATTCACTTCCTACTTGAGTCCCACGGGAGAGCGGCAGTTGAATCGCGGTGCAGTCGCACCGGAGCGTTCCGAGTCGGAGCACGACTCTAGTGTCCCGCTAGAGTACTCTCCGGTTCCCGGAAGCCCTCCCGCCAGCAGCTACGGCCCAGAGAACGCCGGCGCAAACGTGGCGTCGGCGTCATCGGCCTTCCTGCAACCGGGCGAGTTTCTCGTATTACCTATGTGCCTTGATTGCTTTTAAAGCAGTGGCCGTATTATTCCTCCGTGGCGGCACAGAGTCCACATGGTTACGTGGAGGTAGCTCGGCAGTCGCGCCCCGCGTGGCTTCCAGGGGGCTTCATGGCGGACAAAGTTGTGTTCGTGCTGTTGGTGTTCACGCCTCTGAATATGAATATGGTAACGGCTGGCGAATTCATCAGCAAGAGGTTGATGCATGACAGGGTTAACGTGCCACACACTAGCTGTAGTGCCCAAGGGCTGAGAGCATTCGGGTATCAGCAACGGGTCTACGTAAGTAGTGTGTATCCAGTTAAAGGATTTACCGTCACGAGCGGCATCGTGCAGCTGAATGTGTGCGGTCTGGCTTGTGTTATTGTAGCTTGGGTACGACATTGGGGACCTGAACATTGGGTTCGGAGCCAGAATCGGGTTGTAGAACTCAAACCCGTTTTGCTTTATCATTCGGCCACACGAATTGTATGCAGTGGTTGACCGCCTGGCGGCGGTATCCGGCTTCCTTCAGGGCGCTTGTCGTTACAAGGGGCCCACCCGTCTGGCCTGATCTGAAAGTGGTTGTTTTGCGTTGCTCTTCATGCTTCCATTAGTTTGCGCGGTTGTCGGGGTGCTCGCAGCATTTTTTTGGGCGAAGCGCTGCTCTCGTATCCCGACCCCGCGATTTTCGTTGTGTGGTTCCAGCTCGCCAGATTACTTGATACGCAGTTATTTCCAGACGTCATGTACTACATGGGTAAAACTAGTTGCTAGACAATTCGCAAACCCATGATGGCGTTACAGATCATTTATTAGATCACATCATTGCACCAGAAAACGACAATTGTTTAACGGGTGGGAGCCAGTAGTTAGAAATCGCAGTAGTTCATAGAAAAGCTTTTGTTATCGCGCGGAAATATAGCACATCACCATGACTTGCGTACGTTGTAACATATGGGACGGATCCAAATAATAGCACGTGATAATTATGCCGCACGATGTTCCCAGGTGTCGTGGGCTTCGGCACGACTGGCAGCATCGTTTGGGTAGTTCGGTCAGGCACGACCTAGGGGTGGACCTCTCCTGGCGGATCTACTGCGCCGAAAACGCGAGCCTCGGGCACAGGCCGGGCATGGTTTCTCTTTTCGGTTCTTAGCCGTGGCGACCAACGTTCCGCCAGTCTGAAAGGTTCCGTTTGGCCCCCCAGACGGGTTGGATGCCGGAGAAGATGGCGGGCGTTACCTTCGAAGCGTTACAAACGGCGTGAATTTTGTCTGCCCGGGACTACCGTGCGCACATCCGCAGTTGGCTGCTGATAGTAATCTGCTTAACTGCAGACGTTTGGCCTCAGCGAGAAAGGGAGGTGAAGGGTATGGTAGTCGAAGTTAGAAATATGAAATAGTCTAAAACAGATAATCTTCAGTGTGTAACAGGCTGCTTCCCCGTACATCCAATGTTCCATCAATATGGCTTTGGAGCGAATCAGTGCTTCTCAGGTACGTCCTTGTTAACACGCTCTTTGACTGCGGCTATGTGTCGATAGTTTCTGTTAACAAGGCCAGCCCAATTCCCATGTTGGCTACATCGGCATGTTGTGTCCATGTAACCTTTTTACTCTGTACTGTCTGATTTGTTGCTGAAGTGAAGCACGACGTACGGGGGGCTTTGTTTTCGCTAATTCTTCAGAACTACGCCCCACCTTGCGGGGAAAATTGCTCCAGTCCACTGCGACCTTGCGTGAGACTCTACGCTGCTTAATGTGGGGAGCTGCTATCCACTGCGAGCAAAAATAGACCAAGGGAACCTGGCGCAGCTCAGGGTGGGACTCTTCCAAGATGATCCTTTCCTTTAGCAGGTGTCATCCGGCAACGTCTGCGGGTGGCCACAGTGTAGAGCGCCCGGCGCCGACCATAGCCATCTTGGAGATGACTTTGAGCAGTTAACAATCCTACCCCTCTCACCCCTCCTGTTTTCTGACTTCTTTTTTTTTCGGTGAGACTCAAGGTCACCCAGGCGAACGTGACATAATGTTACTCAAATTCTGCCATTCCATTAGCGATGTGGCAGTCAAGGCCGTGAGGATACGGTTGTCCAGTCCGTGTCCGGCGTTCCCGAGTACGGTTTTCCGATAAGACGACTCGTTTTGCTCGCAATTCATGTTTTGCAAGGTACGGTAACGTTTTGAGCATAATTTGCTGAACAGGGAAGTGATATGTCAGGAACATATTTACTTAACAGAGAAATTGTGTTGTTACGTGCAGCCTTCTCCACTGAGTGGGAGGGAGTGCACGAAGAGCTGAGTTTATTTCAACATATCTTATGCCTGCTTCTCTATCTTCAAAGGTGGAACATTTCCCTGAAAGGGAGTTGTGTTAGTGTTCAGTTTTCGAGGAGGACACCTTTAGGTGTTCCTACCTTCAATTATGAGGAATACAGTCCTTTGCCCAATGTCGCGGTGTGTTGTAATTCGAGATGGTAATGGTGCAAATGATGCTGTTTGTTTTGCACCACTGGGATGTTACGCATGTTTGCAACGAGGAAACTTCGTGGAGATGCTCTTACAAAAACACGGATGTACGCTTGTGAGGCTAATGGCATTATTTTCATGAGAATGTTCGTCTACCTTAGCTTTCACTGCATCCCTTATCGACCTGTACAATGCCATATAATAAAACACCATGCGCTGTTAAGGAAATGTCCTCTAGTAACATTTTTGGTTCTGAATTGTTGAAAGCTTTGTTAAAGTCTGGTGTCCCTCAGGTGAGCGGGAATGAACTTCATAAGCTGATTATGTTCTTAAAAATGAATGTTTTTTCCGTTTTTCTTTCGGTTTGTGATCTATGGCGGTCCATAGGTTGCAGCCGTTTTCTTGTGTGTATGTGGTAGGTCTTAGTCTTTGTCTTAGTCAACTGATAGATTTGTCCGAATGTTTTCCGGTAACTGTGTCCTTAAGGGTTCTTTCGTTTTATCCTCTCAGTGAGGGATTCGGTTTGTCAGGTTCTGTCTGTCTACATGGGTCCAGATTCCAGCTGGATGTCAGCCACAGCACTGGGATGGGTGTTGCTTTCGTTTTTTTCGCAGTGCAGCTCGCTGTTAAGTTTTTGCAGCGTTTCCGATTCAGTCAGGACCGGGTCTGCAGACACCCTTCGCCTCGCTTCAGCCAGCCGTCGGACATTTCCATGCTGACACTGCTTCCTCATTTATTCTGTCTAGTTCTGCCTCTAAATCCTCGTAAGCATGCCTTTATCAAGTTGGGAGCTGATTAGCTCATTTTCTTTATGCGACATGGACGCGATGCTATTGTATGTGCACGAATTTGTCAATGTTGCAGTAAGCGTAAATAGTATTATAAGCGAGGTCATGTACAGTTAACTGGCGACGGTATTCGGGCCGAATGGAATGAATCGAAAGGGTCTACAAATTTCAGTAAAACCAGCAGTTGTTTTCACCTCGTGGAAATTTGAGCCATTCAAAACTGTAAAACGGCGAACATGCATGGGATGGCGCGTGCTAATTACATTTGATGAACACACGACCACGCGCTACCCGTCACAAAATGAAAGAATTGTAGAGTAGGATTTTCCATAGCTCATCAATGCGACTACACGTGGCGATCTGTTCAGTTGCGGTGCTCAGAGAGCAAACTGCGCTGGCTGTGCGGATAACAATCAGGGCGTTGTGCGCTTTTGCTCCGTTGGTTGCACAGCTGGTTCATCGAATTGCGTCTTCGCTGACAAACAAAAACTTTTATTAGGCCCTTCCTCCGGGCTCTCCTTTTATTGCATCCGAAAGAACGCGCGGTGCTTGGTGGGAGGACAGGTTACGATAAGCGGCGTCGCTGTTATGCAGGCCAGTGCACGATGGGGGCATACGTCGCAGCGCTAGCCTCTCCCTTCAGCGTTTGCCCGTGACGTCAGGTCGCATGACTTATGACAGGATCATGCACTGCTGATGTGCTCATATTTGCGAAGGGTATGCCATGAAGGGGAGTATGCCGCCTTTTTGCTCTTCTCTCTTAATGTTAGATCGGGTTTGTTCTGTTTAATCACTTCAGCCAGTTTTTTTCTCGAAATCCTGAATGCCTCATAATAGCGATTTGAAGTAAAGGTTCCTGGGGAAGAAATCTCATTGAACTCCATGCTAACCCACATAAAAGTAGCATTTGAAATAAAAAGAACCTACGGCGCCATCAGGTTCAGCGCTTACAACCTGCCTCAAATGCGCAGAATGGCGCATGGCTCCCGGCTGGCCTGGATATTCTCAATATGGCAAAACCTCTCATGGATATGAACATGAAATAGTTTGATATGGTGTTTGCCACAGACTGCAGCCGTGGGGCGGTTTTGCTATGGCGACGACCACAACGACTCGGGTTAGCGCGCTGATTGGAGTATGGCTTTAGGGAATTGGGGCAGAAGAGCTGCATTCGTGTCTTCCGCAGCATTGCCTGTACAAAACCACATGGCAATGTGGAAATTTTACTTGGTGGTATATATTAGTCTCCCAGTCCTTATAGGCCCATATGCCTGTCCTAAGTCCTTTACGTCCCTATGGGTCTGGCTGAGTGCCTGGTGTTAAACATGGGATCATTATTGGATTGTGAAAGTACTAACAAAAAGTACTGATGAAAAAGTACTGACGACTGCCGTTGATTTGATCATCTTTTCGCTGCTATGAACGTGTGTTTTAGCTTGAATGTTGCTGAGACTAAGTTCAATATTATTGTCAACAAAGTGAATCAACATTCAGAATCCATCTCCTGAACACAATGCATGAAGCTTAGTGAGGAAGAAGCATGCTTTGAGGTAAGCACACTTGGCGAGCACAGCCGAATGGCTTTGTCTTGTCTGTCGAGCTCCGCTCGCACGACTCATGAAAAGAACCAGCATTTACGCAGCTATCATTGCTGAAATGAGGAAAATGTTTCATGTCATCATGGCAAACAGCCTGTGTATGCATGCCTCACCTACTCATAGTATTCATATAACAGCTTGTCTCTCATGTGGTGCCCTGAATCTGAGTTTCATTTATGCACTTTGAATGTGACTTGGGAAGTCTCTGCTGATGTTGAATCAAGATGAAAAGTAAATATCTCCTTACCTCTTACTCCCAGAGAAAGTGCAGATGTTGAGCTACCCATTATCGGAGTGCAATTAGTGCTGATGCAAATGAATGTATGCACACAAAATCACTCTTGGGGATTCATTATCTACACTTTCACTCAAGGCCGTAGGTATATATATATATATATATATATATATATATATATATATATATATATATATATATATATATATATATAACATATATACAAAGGCCGCCACATTATCAAAAGTGCTTTCAAGTTTAATACGCGAGGCCACACCAAGGCTGCAGGATAGGCAATGACCACCGAGACGCCGAAATTGCCTTCAGTTTGAAGCATGGGCTCAAGTCTGTTCTACGGCCTTCGGCTCAAGTGCATCTGACGGCAACGCGTCCTGGAGCCTTGTTGGTTCGGATCATTATTATGAGGGAAGCCGTGAAGGCTGTCGGTGAGATTATCAGGCAGTGGATTCTTTTGATTGTGTTTGTGATTGTTTTTCAAGTGTCTTCTTTATTCCATTGCTCATCGACAGGCTAATAAAATTCTCCAAATCTATATCTGGGTTAGGGTGGGAACTAGCCCTGACCGACTGAATCTCCATTCAGTCAGCATGCACTATGCACTACCATATATGGTGGTGCATAGTCGGCCTGGGAGGCGATCCCGATCTAAAGATGCGGCGGAGAACTTCTGTAGTGACGTCGCGGACCGCAATGCCGGTTCGTACCCGAGAATAACCTTGGAATGTGGGAAACCTATGAGATGAAGGGATGGCCATGGATTCAGGCAGGACTTGGAATGTTATTGGTACACAGACCAAAGAACAGAAGGCAAGCCTCCTCCGAGATGGAAGCCTTCTGATCAAAAAACAAAAACAGAACCGAACTGAAAAGCTTCTGAAAATATCATCACTGGTGGAAGAAGAGTGTGAGGTCTGCCCTGACCCCAAACCAAATGTTAGCAAAGGCACTATACATGGCTATGACCTAGTGGACCTCACTGAGGATGAGATCGTCCACTGGTTTAAGGAGTTTGGTGTGGTGGGAGTAAAGAGGTTTACGAAGAAGATGAGAGGGAGGGTTGAGAATACCCCTACCATACTTCTCACATTTGGCGTACCAACTTGCCCCTCAAAACTTGAACTGGACTACATAACTTATGTCAAAAAGCATGTGCCCAGCCCGTGAATTGGCTACAGATGTGGTGAATGTGGGCACCCCGAAGGAAGGTGCACAAATGACCGAACGTGTCTGAAGTGTGGTGAGCATGTGCATGAGGGCGAATGTGAGGCAAAGTGCATGAGTTGTGGTGCGGCAGGGCACACTTGTCTGTCACATGAATGCCCTGTGTGGATCAAAGAAAAAAAAAATCTGTACCGTAAAAGTTGAGCTTGAAATCCTCTATGCTGAGGCTAGGAGACGATATGATGCTAGTCACCAACGCCCTGCTCAATGGCATACTCCACTGGCGTGTGCCCCAACCGAAAACGAAGAAGGAGAGGAAGTGAAAGAGAAGGTGGAAACAGTGGAGAAAAAGATAGATGAGATGACAGCTATTCGTGCAAAGATGGCGAAACAACTTCAGTCAGATACGGGAACAACCATTGATCATGATGAACAGAGTCAGTAAACGGAGGCAGACATAGAGACGCATGATGAGTCCATGAGTGAGGGGGTGGGGCATGTAAATGGGGTGACAACATGTAAAAGTAGACAAGTGACAAAGAAGAAAGAAGACTAAGAGGCAGACATGGGGGGTACATGGAAGAAGGTCAAAGGTCAAAACAGAAGGTCAAACAAGACCAAGGGCAAGAAAGGTAAGAGGCATGAGATGGATATCAATCGCACGAATGATGAATGTTTGGCTTCCCAAAGCATTAGAAGAAGGGATAGATCCCTGGAGAAAATGTGTGCAGTACCTACTACCAGATGGTCATGGGAGGAGGGGACGCAATTTTCCATAGATATTTGTAACTACTATTGATATCTTGTTGCCTTGAGGTGATGCTTGTGATGTTGATGGTCACGATGATGTGATGGGCATTGTTGTCGCGTTGTTGCTTTTCGTTTGTTTGTTTGTTTGTTTTTTTTGTTTTTTGGGGGCTTTGTTTGAACTTCGGGCAGGAAGAGTCGTGATGTGCCTGTGTCAATTAGCATGGCCCGGACATTTTGCAGTGGAATTACAGAGGAGTCCTTTCGAAATGGCCAGAGGTTAAACCAGTGCTCCTCAAGAAAGATTTTGGCGTTATCTGCCTTCAAGAAACCCATTTTCTTCCTGCTGACAGGTATGATTATCGGATGACTAATTATACGCTATACAATGTGTACGGAAACGTAAATGGAAGGCAAGGAGGGGTATATATATATATATATATATATATATATATATATAGATATATATATTATATATTATTATATATTAGTATTAATATACATATATATATACACATATATTAGAGATATATATATATATATATATATTATATATTATTATATATTATTATTAATATACATATATATATACACACAATATATATATATATATATATATATATATATATATTCGAAATGTGGACAATTGTCGGTAGCATATATGTATCAACAATTGTCCACATTTCGAAATAAATGTGAATACGAGCTGTGGTTTGTTCAGTGAAGGTTGGTAGAACGCGAAAAGAGTTTTCAGCCAAGACTTTGAGACTCCATGGATTTCCGGATTGAGCTGAGGGATCTTTCCGTCCCCTTTCATATTTACAATTGGATACTATTAATACATGATACAGTGGTTCCCTCTCCGACGCAGAAGGCCCTCTGACCGGGATGGTTGACCCTGGATCAACGCTCACCAACCCCAAAAAATCCCAAGCGTACCGGGTTTAATAAATAACACAGGGATCCCAGTCTGACGCATTGGGGTCTTAGAGGAAACGGACAGGGGGACCCTGTCCGGTGCTAGTTCGTGACTGGCACGGGACTTTTCCATTAAGACATCCGTCAAGGAGCGTAAGACATCCGTCAAGCGAGCGTTGTAAGCGGTTCCCTGTTAAGTTGCAGCATCCCCGGCCGTAACTTGGGTTGCAGCCTGCAGATTGTGAAGAAGTGAGCCAAATTCGGAGAGAAACCAATTTGTTGGCATGTTACCCACGGAACTCTTCGTCGCATTTTATGGCTCAGCCGACCGACTTATCTTGGAAAACCACTCCCGTTCAAGCGTACGTAATTGAAGAAACGAATTGTTTGTAGGCGGGGCCATTGAGCGTGTCTCACTAGGGAGTAGTATCCGGATCCAGTGTATGAGACAGCCCCCACCCCCTGTCTTTGAGAGTAAAGACATTCAGAATAATCTTTGAGAGTAAAGGAATTCAGAATGAGTCCCGTTTGCAGGAGCGTGTGAAAGAATTTGCAATTGGGAGGAGGGAGGGAAATCGGCCGAATAAAATCACTAACAATAAAGGTCAGCGTGCCAGGAGCTGGAGTTCTATATGCGCACCTACCTGGAGCAAACATCAAACCAGTCCACCTTGCACGTCAGTCATCAATTCCTTCAAAAATTGAGAAATATCACCAACACATTTAGCAAATAACGGAACCAAACATCGCGGAGAATTTTATCCATAGCCCACAATGCCAAGCAGCAGGCACCCCAAGTGCTTTGCACGATTACCGTGGAGCTACTGCCGAATAACCAACTATTTCCGATGCCACGAGCAGGGATCAAAGTTTTGAATGCTTTAATGCTCCTGCTGCCAGGGGCGTGCGGACGCGGCAAATTTTGTGTTTCAAACAAAACGTTATCCATATCCATGCACAGTACTGGGCAGTACTGTACCGCATGACGTCACTCGTCGGCTGAGGCGGGCGAAATCGGCTCCGGAAATCGAGTCCGGCTCCGGCTCTATCGGGCGATGTCCGAACCATTAGGTTAAGGGTTGCGAGGAAGTGGGACAACATCCCAACCCCTGGATCTAACGCACGCTGGCCTTCATAAACACTGGGCTTTAAGAACACTGCACGCTGCGAGCTTGGACTTAATGATTCTCCTCTGTCCAGGAAATTTGGACGGTTTCTGGATGTTGTGAATGCTGGATGCTACGATTCTGGACTTTTTGACCACGGGACTTTATGAGCTCCGGACGTTTCAACACGCATCCTTCTTGAAAGACGATGAAAGTGCACCCCCCCCCCCCCCCCCCGTGACGTCATTCGGCTGAGTCGCGCAAACACGTGTAGAGGCATGTGGATGACAACGGCCTCTGCTTATCCAGTCATGCTGACGGGCATATTCGTTTGGGAGTCTCGTGGATGGAAGTGTGGAGGACCCATAACGTCTCTCAATCTACCCACTGAGCCTGCATGGATGGAGCACAAGGGGCCTATTACCTTTCGCACCCGGGGACTGAAGGACTCTCTCATTCCTATGTGGACCACCATTACCGGCTACCATTCAGGCGAAACAGAGGCGTGGGTTCCCTATTCCATCTGGAGGCTCTCAGGGGCATGCATCATCCGGCAGATACACCGGAACAAACCTTAGCAGTTGGTCTTTGACAAATACAGCGGCGCTTCACCGTCTTAGGGTTCCCGACGTATGCCAATTGCGGGCCTGGCCTTGACCTTAGGCCGGAGCTTGCTTGGGAAATG
>NW_023596225.1:23038250-23055253 GCF_011947565.3 Pollicipes pollicipes | reverse complement strand
TCTCTCTCTCTCTCTCTCCTCTCTCTCTCTCTCTCTCTCTCCCTCTCTCTCGTCTCTGTCTCGTCTCTGTCTCTGTCTCTGTCTCTGTCTCTGTTCTGTCTCTGTCTCTGTCTCTTCTCTGTCTCTGTCTCTGTCTCTGTCTCTGTCTCTGTCTCGTCTGTCTCTGTCTCTGTCTCTGTCTCTCGTCTCTGTCTCGTCTCTGTCTCTGTCTCTGTCTCTGTCTATCTGTCTCTGTCTCTGTCTCTGTCTCTGTCTCTGTCTCTGTCTCTGTCTCTGTCTCTGTCTCTGTCTCTGTCTTGTCTGTCTCTGTCTCTCTCTGTCTCTGTCTCGTCTCTGTCTCTGTCTCTGTCTCTGTCTGTCTCTGTCTCTGTCTCTGTCTCTGTCTCGTCTGTCTGTCTCTGTCTCTGTCTCTGTCTCTGTCTCTGTCTCGTCTCTGTCTCTGTCTCTGTCTATCTCGTCTCTGTCTTGTCTCTGTCTCTGTCTCTGTCTCTGTCTCTGTCTTGTTCTGTCTGTCTCTGTCTCTGTCTTGTATGTATCTGTCTCTGTCTCTGTCTCTGTCTCTGTCTCTGTCTATGTCTCTGTCTCTGTCTCTGTCTCTGTCTCTGTTCTGTCTGTCTCTGTCTCTGTCTCTGTCTCTGTCTCTGTCTCTGTCTGTCTCTGTCTCTGTCTCTGTCTCTGTCTCTGTCTCTGTCTCTGTCTATGTCTCTGTATGTCTCTGTCTCTGTCTCTGTATCTGTCTCTGTCTCTGTCTCTGTCTCGTCTCTGTCTCTGTCTCGTCTCTGTCTCTGTCTCTGTCTCTGTCTCTGTCTCTGTCTCGGTCTCTGTCTCTGTCTCTGTCTCGTCTCTGTCTCTGTCTCTGTCTCTGTCTCTGTCTCGTCTCTGTCTCTGTCTCTGTCTCTGTCTCTGTCTCTGTCTCTGTCTCTGTCTCTGTCTCGTCTATGTCTCTGTCTCTGTCTCTGTCTCTGTCTCTGTCTCTGTATCTGTCTCTGTCTCTGTCTCTGTCTCTGTCTCTGTCTCTGTCGTCTCTGTCTCTGTCTCTGTCTCGTCTCTGTCTCTGTCTCGTCTTGTCTCTGTCTCGTCTCTGTCTCTGTCTCTGTCTTGTCTCTGTCTCTGTCTCGTCTGTCTCTGTCTATGGTCTCTGTCTCTGTCTCTGTCTCTGTCTGTCTCTGTCTCTGTCTCTGTCTCTGTCTCGTCTCTGTCTCTGGTCTCTGTCTCGTCTCTGTCTCTGTCTCTGTCTCTGGTCTCTGTCTCTGTCTCTGTCTCTGTCTCTGTCTCTGTCTCTGTCTCCGTCTCCGTCTCCGTCTCTCTATCTCTCTCTCTTCCTCTCTCTCTCTCTCTCTCTCTCTCTTCTCTCTCTCTCTCTCTCTCTCTCTTCTCCTTCCCGAACACGCCGTTCTCTGACTTCAGGATGCTGTCAGCTCGCTTAAAGATAGACTGGCAAAAGGCACGGCATCGGAGGAGCACTGACAGCCATGGGTATGCGCGGTATGCGCATAGCCATGGGTAAGCAACCTTAGGGCTATCAAGTCAAACCTAGACGAATGGCAGCCTTCTCATCGCGACAGTAAAAAGAAGGAGATTAGCCTGTGCCGGATCCGCACAGGTCACGCACACGTGAGACATGATTTTCTCTTCTCAGCAGGACAAACACCGGCATGTCCTCCTCGCTGGGGTCGCGCGCTGTCCGTCGCTCACATCCCCGTGGAGTGACCACACTGCGACGGAGCGCTGTCGCCACTTTGGTCGTCATGTTCAACGTAGATTGTCCACTCATAGGCGAGGTTCCACAATCGACGTGAGAGCAGTTTTTCCATTCTTAACGGCATTGACTTCACGATCATTCATTGGCCTTTACGGCCCTGAGCCGGACACGACCTGGTTGAAAGCATCCTAGCGTACTGCTTTCCACTCTGCGTGTTGTCACCGTTCATTTGAAGCTCGTGCTTTTAAGACACACTTCGGAAGCCTACAACAGCGACATTACATGATATAACGAAACACGACCTTACATGGTGAAGTAGGACATAGTTCTGCGCAGCCCATAGTTGGGCTCAGAATGACCGCGGCTGTTGGCGTGTCCTTACGCCCAAATACCGACAATGAAATGCGGAGGTGTCCTTTGATGTTTTGGAATGTCTTGTTACCCGCCCTTTCCATTCTTGATATAAAACGACTCTACTCCATGGGGGGGGGGGGGGGCTTCCGCGCCGGCCTCCCTCTGGCTCGCCCCCGACAGCGAAGGGCCCACCAGCGGCACAGGACCTCGAATGCTGGCTGGCTGCGCCGCTGGGATCCATTCGCTGGATGTGTGGTTCAGAGGTTCGTTTGATAGGTCAGCCCGCTCAGGGACTCGGGTCAACACGTCGGCTGTTTACAGAGTGGCCGGGACGGCCCCGATTGGTCTGTGCCGCCCCGCGCATCTGTGCTCTCGGCGCGCCCAGCTTCGGTGTGTCGCCTGGTTCTGGAGTCCCCCCCCCCCCCCCCGGCATATCCGTTCTCCAGCGCACCCAGCCTTGGTGTGCCGCCAGGCCCTGTAATCGCGCACGGCGTCGGCAAAGCGACCAGCCGGCCTGTCAGGGGGATCAGTATCACCGCGCAGCCCGGCCGTTTCGACTCAGACGTCCTAGTGTGCGCTGATGATGAGAGTCGGTCGGCATACCGAACAGTGCCGTGCAATACGGCCGGGCCCGTCGCTCTGCGACATGACGCCGGAGGCGGCTGGCGCGGCTGCGCCGGGTCGGACGCCGCGCCTGCGGACGCACTCTCCGGGCCGCTTGCAGCAGGCGGCGGCGTGCACACGGCAGTGGCACCGGCGCTCACAGTATCCGGCGGAGTAGCGCAGTGGTGAGCGGCCTGCGGCTTCTCGCTGCTGGCGGCGGACCGGAGTGGCTGCGCCGCTAATGCCGCGGGCGGTTTGCACGCGTCGTAAAGTGACCAAATCACCCCGGAGCCGGGCGGTCGTGTGTGCAGCCAGCCGGCCGCGCCCCGGGCGGCCGCCGCTCGCCTGCTCTTTGGCGGGCGGTCGGTCCCGGCAGAGCGGGACCGACGCGGCGGCGCCTCGCCTGTTTAAACAGGGGGCCGGTGACGCGCGCGTGACGTCATCTATTGCCCGGCCGGTGACGGGGGCGCGGTCGGCAAACACGGCCGGCTGCCGCCGTCGCTCGGCCGGCCGCACTGTAGCCGTCAGCTGCATTATTGAGCAGGGCGCCGCCGCGCCGTACAGGCGGTGAGAGTCCGGCCGCCGACTGCTCTCGATTCCGCGGGGCGACTCCCGCCGCGAACGGCACTCGTGTGCTGTCGCCGACGGCCGACCTCAGAAGGGAGGCGCCCATTCACGGTGGCAGGCAGAGGAGGCGGGCGCGCCTTCCGGAACGGCGGCAGGCAGCGGCCGGGGCCCCCCGGTACAGCATCGTACCCGTGTCTCTCGGCTGCAGTCTCATGTCGCCGCTGCGCCTGAGGCTACGGGTACCTTGTTTCTGTCGATGCCATCTGAGGCTCTGGATGCCGTGCTTCTGCTGATTCCACCTGAGACTCTGGCTGCCGTGTTTCTTCTGCCAATACACAGACAGGTCAACACGACACTGGGTACCCTGCGGCCGTGTTGATGCCGGGACCGGTTTTAGTAACGGTCCGCCGCCGAATGTGTGCATAATGGAGATATGTGCATGTATACGTGCACCAGACATGTACATGTTTGTCGCTAACGGTCCTAGGGTGACATAGAGAAATGGGAGCCCTACCCGCAACGGCTTTGCGTGAGGTATTGTGATCGGAATATGTTGTACTAGCGCTGAGTTGCAGCCGATGACTTCGCCATTCACTCATTGTTCCTACGTTTGGTCTCTGGCAAGCAGTATGGACCGTTGTGGTACGATGGAGCCATGGGCGACGTCACTGAAGTCGAACCATCCTGGCCGCCAAGAGAGGGCAGCTGTTTATTCTTCTCTTATTGCATGCCGAAATGTGCGAATGTGCTGAATCGACTTCGGGATTGCACTCAAGGCGGGTTGACCCCTATCGTCGAATTCTAAACTTTTGTCTTCAGTTTCTGCGATTGATCCTTCGTCAAGCTCTCTTGCCACGCAATGGGATGTATTGAATCCGGCGCTGCAGGAGACTTGCCGGGTCGGGCAGGCAGGCAGGTGCTGGCCTGTGAGCTCCGGCAGCGACTGGAGTCCTTGCTCGGGGACGGGCCACGGCCAGCCGGCACCTGGCCTCACCGCCCGCCGGCTCTCGTTGCAGTCGTACGAGCGGATGAACCTGGCCGACGCGCTGGTGCCGCGCACCTACAAGGACGGCGAGCTGATCATCGAGCAGGGCGACGACGCCGACGGCATGTACTTCGTGGAGGAGGGCACGGTGCGCATCATGCGCGGCGAGCAGGGCCAGGACGAGGTGCAGGTGAGCCGCCGTCCCGCCGGCGCGGCCGCGCTGAGATAATACACAGCCGGGCTCTGTTTGTGCGCGCCGGCGCCGCATTGTCACCCGGCGCGATGTTTACGGCCCGGCCGGGCCGCCCTATGCTCGCGCGCGTGTGCCAATCGATGGGGAGGTGTGTGGCGCGGCGCGGAGGCGTTGTGCAGCGACGCTCACTGCAATGGCGGCCGCGGCGACTGCGGTCGGCACTGAGTGGCGCCAGGACACGACCGCCGGCGGGGGCTGCGGCGGGCCGCCCCGGCCGGGTGCACGTGCCGGACGGCGGCTGAGAGTCGCGCACGCCGGCCGGCCGCCTCTGGCTCGGCGTCAGGGCCGGGTTGGGTGGGCGTGCGCGCGTGATTGTCTCTGCGCGTCCGTCATGACCGGCCGCCGGCTGACTGTGTGCCCCGGCTGTGCGGCAGATCAACACCATCGAGAAGGGCGGCTACCTGGGCGAGCTGGCGCTCATCACCAAGAACCCGCGCGCGGCGTCCGCCTACGCCGACGGCCCGGTGCGGCTGGCTTTCCTCGACCGCGAGGCGTTCGAGCGCCTGCTCGGTCCCTGCATGGACGTGATGAAGCGCGAGATGCAGCACTATGAGGCGGAGCTGCAGAAGATATTCGGCTCCAGCGTCAACATTTTTCGGACCGTGGCGGATGAGCCGGAGGCCAGCGGACTGGCCGGCCCGGCCCGGCTACTGCCATTCCAGTGTCTAGTCTTCCGGCCGCGGCCGGACCGGACTGGAACCGATCCGGAACAGGCGTTCTGTAGGGTTATATGAGCTGACGGTGGCTGGGCGGGCCACCGGCGGCCCCGGCCACGTCGGCCGGCCGTGTTCACTGTTGTAAGGTAGGTTCAGTGTGAATGCCTTCAGGGACGGTGTGTCCCGGCGATCGGGTGGCCCGCGGTACGCTGGCTGTCTCGTTTCGCCTGCCAGTTCGGGTGCTGAGTGCGTTGCCGCCCAGACTGCTCCGCCGGCGCGGCGACATATTTTTGCACACGAATGTTGCCAAAGGGCGCCGCGGGTTTGGCGGCGGCCAGCAGCAGCGACAGGGAAGCCGTAGTGCCGACACAGAGATCGATGGCAGCCGCCAACCGGCCGTGACGAGCGCGGCGCCACCGCCGCGACGAGCTTACCGAGGCCAACCGAGCACGGCCTGCTACACAGACTGAGACTTGAACCCAGCGCTGCCCGAGGCGCTCTCCGCCCGGCGGCGGTGCCGTGGACGCGGCCGGAGCGCCGTCCGGGCCGAGCTGGCGTGGCGGTCCCCGCCGGCCGCTCCCGGGCCACACCCACCACCCGTTCCGTGTACTTGAGTAACCCAGTTCTGTCTGCCGCTCCGTTCGTTGAGGGTGTTCGTTTGCGTTGCAGTCGGCCGTTGAGTGGCGGGCGCTGGCCGGTGGTCGGATTCGATTCCCGGCAATCTATGCAGTGCGTTTTCCGATGGCCCGGTGCCGCCCTCTCGGCATCACTAGTTATCGTTTGTGCCCGCTGGTAGCGCTGCGTGCACCTGTTGCCGCAGAGGCCGCCCAGACCTTCTCAAGCAGTTATTTGTGTAAACGAGTTTCAATAAAGTTACCAGTTTCAGATCTCGTAGTGTTGACCGAATGAGGTTGGCTGGTGCGGCAGTCGTGGCTGACCTGCTTTCTGGCTGCCCACGTCACGCGGGGTGGTTCAGCACCCTTGACCGCTGTGATTGAGCCCAGCTCTCGGCGGTCACCTTGCGGCATTGCCATCCCAGTCTCACTTCCTTGGATGCGTCTCTGCCCAGTTCTGTCGCACCGACAAGCCCCGCAGCACGGTAAGCGGGCCTCTCGTGTTAAACACGTCCGGTGTCGCCTCGCGACCATACCCACACAGGATTTGACTAGAAGCGATACCAGAGCCCGCGACGGGTTCTGTGTCGCCTCCCTGTAGCTGGAATGTTTATCATTGTTATCAATGTTTCGGGCTAATGAAGGCCGAGGGGACCAAATCCAGCTGCGAACCCTCTCCAGTGTCACATCGGAACGCACTGCAACCCCAGAAAATATGTAGCAATCCAATCGACTTGCTGGCGGGCTTTTGTGGTGGCAGCCCGGAGACCTGCGTCCAGGAGGCCTCCCACGCTCACAAGACCCACGCTGCTCCACTGACACGTCACCCTTTTGCGTGGGATGAGAGTGCGCGCGCGGCCTGATTGGCATTTCCCTGCTCACCACTCAAGCGGTGCTGTTGAATTTGAGCGTGGATATTTTCCATTTTCGAACCATCGCCGCTAAACAGCTGCACTGCGGAGCGCGTGTTCCACCAAGGATGAAAAGTGGCTCGGCTCGTGGCGGTGCGCCGGCTGTGCGGGTGCTGCGGTGCGCCGCCGGCCGGGTCAGCAGCGCTGGCCGCCGCCGCGGCTGCCCGGACTGCGGGAGCGCTCTGGGCCTTGGGACTGGGTCGACACGTTCAGCCCCGTTTGGATGTCCTCTGCTCTCCGCAGAGAGGAGATGGCGTTCAAACGAGGCAGTCTCCGGACGACGGAGAGCCAATGCCTCTTGTGTGGCGTGGGCAGCTGATATGACACTCAGACAGCGTTTAATGGACACTTTCGGGCTACACAGACGTCTATTGCTTGTTAGTTGCCGCAGTTGCCGCAGAGTGGCGCGTCGGGCGGCGTGGACAGGTGCGCGTCGGGCGGTGGTTGGCAGCGGCGCCACGGCACCAAGCCGGGCTCCAGCGGCGGTCCTGGCGCTGACCGAGGCGGACTGGCTGGTGACCTGCGGGACCTGTCCGGGAGGCCGTCCGGGGACTTGGCGGCGAGCCGGGCCTGTATCCAAGCGGCCGCTGCATCCGCGGTCAACGGGTGCCACACGGCCCGCCGGCCATCTACCAACAGAGCAGCGCTGCTCATGTGCACAAGGTTGGAAGCTATCAAAGCCGTACGTGACATACAGACGCCACCGTGCCCATGTTGCACCATGCCAACAACATATCGTCAGTTATCGTTACGGTCTAAATATGGCCATATTCGACAGGGCGTGAAATCTCAGCACTGCGGATCACCAACCGCCAAGATCGGAATGAAATGACAGGCATACATCCGTGCGTATTTGATCATGCTTTACTGAACCACGCTGAACCCACTTCGACAACTGACTTATTTTCCTTCGACATATAGGTCCAATAATCTATTTGCAAGTGACGACAAACCGTGATAGCACGATTTTTGTGAGGACTCCAACTCCAACTTCAAAGTTATTTGAATGCACGGCATGGTTGTTAACACTGGTATTGTGTCCGAAGGTTCGTGCCAGGTGCGTAGTGGCGTCAGAAAAAAATCGAGTCGATGTTGTCTTTGACCCAGCGGAATAATCCGTGGGGATCGCCTCTGAGTTATTTCATATTGGTATAGCTGACCAATATAAAATATATATAGCTATATATAGCTATTACATATAGCTATTTATATGACCTTTTTATATTTGTATGACCAATATATAGCTATTTGTGACCATTCCAATAAATTCATGCAAAGTCTGCCACTTCTTGTGTGAAAAGCTTTAAACTGAGGTGAGGCTCTTGGTTGCACTGGACAGTGAATGAGTTATTCGGTGACGCATGCAATGAAAAAATGTGATAAGACATAAAGTCTAATGAGACATAGTCCTGCAAGAAAACACCCAAGCCTACAGCTGTTTTAAATGTGCACACTTAAAGTATGTGTAAATCTGGTCTCGTATCGCCAAGTGACGATACGACACAGATACTCGCTGGACGGATGCCCATGCAGGTCAAACCCGCTGCCAAAGCAGTTGTGACTTTTTACTGAGCGGCCGAAAGGTCACAGCACGACACTTTTGCGTAAAGCCCGAAGTAAACTGATAACCTCGTATTTGCTAAATGTATTGGTGGGAAGAAAGTCTCATGTTATTGAACGCAAAGATGAGGCTCAAACTCATGATGGAGAGAGCAATAAACAAACCAATTAAGAACATTTAAAAGTCCCACACTGTATGACGCGTAAATCGGAGCCAAGCACAGGGCAAAACAGGCTGCTCTGCTCTTGGTCAACATTTATGATATGCCGTCAGACATGGCTATCCCTGTTATATCAATTGCGAAAGTAAGTGTCTTTCGGAAGGGATCCCATTGCCTGGAACATCGCGACCACTTCGATTTGTTTCTTTTTTACAAAGTCCACAGGTGTGGAGCACACGCAGCAGGTGTAGAGCATACGAGATTTTGTCGACAATTCCCGACATTTCTCTGAGCAAGGAAAGCCGCCAGGTCTAGAAGTGCCCGAACACCAGATCAACATTTATTACCGACGGTTATACGGCGTGTCACCAGGTCGCCAAGATCAACTAACGTAGCGGAAGCCATCTTAAACGAATGTTGCTGTTTCCATTGACCCTCGAAATGTCTACAGGTGTAGGGCATGATAGATTACATCGATAATGCTGGAGGTTTGGCGGGGCGCCGAGAACTTTGGCCGCTTTAAATCACCGGTTCCAACCCCTCTGTTTCTGATGTGCTGTAGCCTCGGCGCGCGAAGCCGGCCGGTGCAGCGGCGAGCGGTGGTTGTCGTGACACATCGACACGCGCCGTGCCTGGAAGCCGGAGCGAGATGTGCAGCATGCGGCTGTAGCAGCTGACGCCGACCTCCGAGCGGGCTCTCGCGGACGTGGGACTAGAGTGGAGTCGGTGACACCCTGGGACCGGCGGAGGCGAGTGGTGACTGCTCGAGCCCGGTGGGTGCCACTCTGGGATTGAGGAGACAGCAAGCCTCCGTTCTCGTCTGACCGACACCGCCTGATGACTGGGGGACGGTGAGGCGCTTTGTGCATCTGACCGACACCGCCTGATGACTGGGGGACGGTGAGGCGCTTTGTGCAACTGACCGGCACCGCCTGATGATTGAGGGGACGGTGAGGTGCTCTGTGCATCTGACCGGCACCGCCTGATGACTGGGGGTTGGTGAGGCGCTTTGTGCATCTGACCAACACCGCCTGATGACTGGGGGTTGGTGAGGCGCTTTGTGCATCTGACCGACACCGCCTGATGACTGGGGGTTGGTGAGGCGCTTTGTGCATCTGACCGACACCGCCTGATGACTGGGGGTTGATGAGGCGCTTTGTGCATCTGACCGACACCGCCTGATGACTGGGGGTTGGTGAGGCGCTTCGTGCATCTGACCGACACCGCCTGATGACTGACGGGACGGCGAGCCTCTGTCCCACTCGCCTCTGCCAGGTACTGCAGCTGCGCTCCATCCATACCGGAGGCCGAGTCAGGCCACCAGAGCGGACTGCAGGGACGGGGTGGAACTAGGCGAAGCCCTCCACTGACGGGGCTCAGAGCGGAGATGTTTCTCGCTCCGATGTTATTGAAATGACGCTCTGGACTGGGGATGCTGGATTGACGGGGATGCATTCAGCAACTGGAATATGGTATCTGTGTGGTAGGCTGTTTGGAATAAAAAAACGGATTTTCTTTTTTCTAGAGCTTCCGATACTTAATGAAATGGGAATCGAAATGGTGATCCACGGTTTGCCCATCAGCACAAACCACTTCAAAACTTCGCTTGACACCACAAGGTGAAATCCGTAGCCAACCATGTCACACACATCTGACAATCCTCTGGCAAGAACAAGCCATAAACAATGCTCGAATGAATTCCGCGTAGGGCGCTTCCGACATTAAAAGGCCTCTACGCTTCATCTGAAGAGCGATGAGTGGGTCTGCTGCGGGTGGTGTCTGGACGTCACGCATCAGTCGCGGCCGTCACGCCGACCGCGCCATCTGTGGCGCGACTGTGGCGCCACCTATCTAAGATTTGTGGACCCGGAGGCGGGCGTTCGCCTGAGTGGCTGTGGTGTCATGGTGGGCCCGACTGAGCCCCGAGCCCAGCATACTTCGGCCATGGTGTCATGGTGGGTCCTGCTGAGCCCCGGGCCCAGCATACTTCGGCCATGGTGTCATGGTGGGTCCTACTGAGCCCCGGGCCCAGCATAATACGGCCATGGTGTCTTGGTAGGCCCTACTGAGCCCCGAGCCCAGGATACTACAGCCATGATGTTATGGTGGACCCGACTGAGCCCCGAGCCCAGCATATTACGGCCATGGTGTCTTGGTAGGCCCTACTGAGCCCAGAGCCCAGCGTACTTCGGCCATGGTGTTATGGTGGGCCCGACTGAGCCCCGAGCCCCGCATACTACGGCCACGGTGTTATGGTGGGCCCGACTAGGCCCGGATCCGGTACATCACAGCCATGGTGTCGTGATGGACCCGACTAATCCCAGAGCCTAGCGTACTAAGGTCACTTAATCCATGTCAGCGGCCCTCGCATAACGCGTGAAGACAATATCGTTTGGCGACAAGAAGATGTAAGAGCTGTGCGGCAAGCACGTCAACCTAAAGGGAGCAGTATTATGGCAGCTGGACGAGGTGCGCTGGACTCAGGAGAGTGACGCGAGAGTGAGAGCTGCTCGGTGTCATCAGTCCCCTGGCGGCCGATAACCACTTTATGATCCCCATGAAGATTACGGGGAAAATGAACGGCTGGGAGGGATCTCTTGGGCAGAGGCAGCTGCTTTCTTCTAGCTGGAAGAGGTATTTTTCTGGCCAATGTCCATAACGCCAATGTTAAACTTTCAGAAAGTTGTGGAGCTCTGCTCTCAGGCCCCTCTGGTCCTCGCACTCTTGGTCTGGGATGCCACTGGGTGTGTGACCGCAAACGTGTGTGTGGCCTAGGTAAAACGTAATCTGCTATACTGTGTGTGGCTTCCACTGACTAGGTGGTCTGCGATAGCCAGTGGATATAGCGCCCTAGCCCTGCAAGGCCGACTTACAACGCTTTAGGTAGCACGGCTTCCGGAATGAGAAAACGGTGGCTAATGCTTTGCAGCAAACGGTTCTTATTGTGTGCTATTAATAGCATGATTTTTATCATTAGGTTCCGCTCGATGGTGTCAACTGCAGCATTTTAGTTACCATGGAAACTGCTGTCTGAAAATGTATCACTTACATCTGCTAGTGCAAGTTTGTCGTTCGATCCATACTGTGCATATATGTAGAACAGCTGTTCTGCCGTGCCCCGACCCATTTTGTCCCGACTCCGATTGCCTTTATCATATCTAGTCGCTTTCTCACAGGTCCAACGAAAGCAAGAAGTTTTACCGAAATGTGATCTTAATCGCGGTACTCACACTTGATTAAGTGCCATCCATTTTACGACAGCCCGGCACTCTCTCGGCACGGTACTCTCCTGGCCCTGCCCCCTGCTACCTTTACGTCTACAGCACCCATCTTTGCCACACGTACCACCTTTATCATACAACGATTTGTTAGGTGCGCCATTTCTGTGTGCACAGTAGATGCCCACTGTTATTACTACGCCAGCCAAACACTGGGAAGCAGAGAAAGTGCATCTAGTGTGTTATTTTCCACCAGATTTTCCCCCACAATGATACTAATGTATCCACAAAGACCAGATTAGTGCACGCCAACACAAACTAATGGTGGGCTCTTGCAGCCTGCCAACCTTCATTTACATATGCTGCGACTGAAATCTCTTACTTTCCTTGATAATGGCCCTTGAATATAGCCGTCTTGTACATCCGGTCGAACATTTGTAACTGATGATATACTGAAGTATTGCAGGAAGCTTCAAGCTCGGCAAGTAGGTCAATGACAATATTTGTGAATCGCAGGTAAGGTCATGGTCACCAAAGGTCATGATAGCAAAATATTCAAGCGCGTGATTGCTGGGGTCGATCAAATGTGATCGGCTCGGAAAAATATCATTACTATCCAATCAATGGAGAGTTTCATCGAAAGTTCCAGTTTCATCAGAAGTTTCAGTTCCGTCGAAAATTCCAGTTTCATTGAAAGTTCCAGTTTCATCGAAATTTCCAACTTTATCGAAAGTCCCACGTCTACCGAAAGTTCTAGCTCTACTAAAAATGTATGTTCCAAACTGATAACTGCAACTGAATCTGACTGTCACAGTCATGGAACACTACGCCCCAGCAGCCTCACGGGTCTGGGTGCGTCCCGCCGATGTCGTCGGCCTGACCGTCGGGCGGCGGGCCTCGTGCCTCTCCGCTGGAGACCGCTCGCCGGCGCGCCACGGCTGGCAGTCTGCCGCCGGGTGCCGGCGAGGCCGCGCGGGCAGTGGCGCGACGCTGTGTCTCAGCGCGCGGGGATCGGCGCGGCGCTGTGTCTGACTACGCGGCAGGGACCGGTGAGGCGCTGGGTCTGACCGCGCAGTAGGGACCGGCGCGCAGTGTTCTCGCGCGGTGCTCTCGAACGGTGCTCTCACGCGGTTTGCATCCAGGCTGGCTTACGCCTGGTCGTGGCCTGAGGGAATCAGACAGCTGTCCTAGTCGGATGTGGGAAGAAACGCGGAAGCACTGTCTAATCATTAAGGTACGTCACGCTCGTTGCTGACGTTGCTGGACCGTCAGCTGAAATAGTGTTAAATTTTGGCGAATGTTTCATCGTTTGTTCAAATTTTCAACGACAAACCACTTTTATAGAATGCATGGAGTGATCAATTCAACCATATCTGTGTCACATTGTCTGTGTCCAACATTACCGCGTGGGAACAATCATCAGGCCTGCTGCACGCCATTGCCAGGGACAAAACCGATCTGGTACAAACGCGGAAGCGTTCTTTGAATGTCGCGTGTATCCGGACTCGCCAATGGTGGCTCCCTGGCCGCTGACCGCCGTCCGAAGGGGGGGGGGGGGGGCAGTGAGCCCGGTCCCGCTGTCCGGCGGCGGAGGCTGAGGCAGTGGGCACGGTCCCGCTGTCCGGCGGCGGAGGCTGAGGCAGTGAGCCCGGTCACGCTGTCTGGCGGCGGAGGCTGAGGCAGTGAGCCTGGTCCCGCTGTCTGGCGGCGGAGGCTGAGGCGGTGAGCCCGGTCACGCTGTCCGGCGGCAGAGGTTGAGGCAGTACACCCGGTCCCGCTGTCCGGCGGAAGAGGTTGAGGCAGTGAGCCCGGTCGCGCTGTCCGGCTGCGGAGTTTGAGGCAGTACACCCGGTCCCGCTGTCCGGCGGCGGACGCTGAGGCAGTGAGCACGGTCCCACTGTTCAGCATTGGAGCTGGAGGCAGTGGTCACAATCCCCGTCGTCTAATGGCCCATTCGACGCGCCGCCGTCAATTACCGATTGTGAGCGGGTCACGGTGTGTCAGCGTTTATCCGCCGGAACAATCGTCGGACGGGGCAGAACCGGTCAGCTCCGCTGATGTCACAGCGGTGAAACAAACATCCCGGATGCTTCCTCAGACCTGGCGACGGTCTGCGGGTCTCAGCAGACCTGGCCTGTCATGTCGGACCTGACCCGTCAGACCTGCCCGATCCTCTCAAACAGAGCGGTCGTAAAGGAGCGTCCTCAGATCTGTTAGATGTCCCGCTGCTTCCTCACGACCGGCAGGAAACCCGAAGCCCCTCATGCTCAGACCCCGCAGTAATGTGGAGTGTTTAGCACCTGGCAGCTGTTCCGGGGTCTCCTTAGACCTGACGCATCTCCAGAGATCTCCTCGGGCCTGGCGTCAGATTCACCCGGATCTTCTCACACCCAACACATGTCTTGGGTCATCTGTTAGGTCTCGGTCATCTCTTCCCCTCACACCCAACACACGTCCCGGGACATATGTTGGGTCTCCGTCATCTCTTCTCCTCACACCCAACACATGTTCCGGGGCGTATGTTGGGTCCCCGTCATCTCTTCTCCTTACACCTGTCCAGGGACGTCTGTTGGGTCTCCGTTATCTCTTCTCCTCACACCCAACATATGTCCCGGGACGCCTGTTGGGTCTCCGTTATCTCTTCTCCTCGCACCCTGCATATGTCCCGGGACGTTTGTTAGGTCCCGCTCATCTCTCTCGCCAGACCCAGCAGATGTGCCGAGATCCCGTCAGATGAGGGCCTCTTCGGACCCGGTGGCTACCCCCGGATTCCCGCAGGCCCACAGTCATTCCGGGGCTTCCTAAGATCGGACAATCGTCCCCGAGATCTGCTCAAATCCGACAGTCGCCTCGTCGTCTCGTGAGCCAGAGATCTTCTCAGGCCCCACTCAGAATGAGCTCAGCTCAGAAAGGACGGCGCCACCAGCAGTCCAGGTCTCGGTGGTCCGTCAACGCAAATGGCTACCCGTGTACCGGAGGCCCCGCATGTGAACAATCGTTCCGACTGAAATGCTCGACTGGCTCGCTCGGCCGCCCCAGCACACCGCTGGCCGAGAAAGGACCGGAGAGGCTGGAGAGGATCAAGGTACAGGTGCAGTGGTGGAGTGGCACTAACGCGAAATCTACAGTAACGAGCGCTCACAGCTGCGAGACAACAGGGGCTTCCTGTGTCACAAAACAGCCTTTTATCATGTGCGCTGGATGACGGACGACTGGCGTCCGTCCTGCAATGGGCGCCGGCGCAGCCTGGGAACTTCCGTATTGTCCGACGAATGATTCTAGCATCCGACCTCTTCGTTAGGTGCACGAGGATCTATATCTCGGCGCATTTCGAGACCGGACTCTGGACTATTTAGGACCATAAACATTTTACAGGGCATATTATCCGACGGGCGGCCGGCGACTTGTCATCAAAATCCATGCCGCTCAATAGGACGCTCCCATGAACAAATCGAGCCGTCTTGCCGATCTACCAATTAAGCCAATGCCCGTTAAAAGCTTTCCGCCCAATTCGACAGAAATTCTGACCGGATGACTATATCCATCTCGTGCTATGGCTCTGGCTGGCTGCCGACCGGATGCTCAGTTGCATTCTGTCGTATCCTCTATGTTCCTGCCGCCAAAGTGGAGATCATCTGGTGACGGGCGCCGAGGCGCGTTACGGCGTCAGGCCGCGCTCGGCCCCTCCACTGGGCGGCTGGTGAGGCGGCCCCACTGAGGCGGCCATTACCGCGGGCACGCCGCCGCCGCCGCCGGCCCGCCGGCACCAGATGGTGTCCGTCACCGGCGGCGGCGGCGGCGGGCGGCGGCGGGCGCGCAGCGTCGGCCCGCGAGCTGCCGCCGCGCCGGTGACGGCTCCGTCGCCTCCCGCTGTCATACATACCGGTCCGAAGTGGGCACGGCATCTCATGTAGCATGACTCTTCCCTGTGACCGATCTGGTGCGGCTCAGGGTAACATTACGGGTCGTCTATGGACTTCAGGGGTCTGGCGACCTGTTTGTCATAGGTTCATCGAATAAATTGAGAGCACGGCCGTCGACTGAGGTCATCAGCGCGTTCTGCAGTCGGGGAGTGGAGGGGACGGATTTCGGGCTTGTACACGAATGATGAATTCCACTCAAGTGGAGCTAGACCACGATTGGTATCAAATCAATTGGTTTCGAGCGCGATTCTGAGCAGTTCGATGCCGTTTGAGTCGGCTCCACTGCTGATTTCGACACCTCTTGTCTCGCTTGTGGGATCGGTTCCAACTCAGTGTATTCCAGGAAGGAGGCCCAATAATAAACAAAATGTACAGGCTACAAAGCAATAGTTACAGGATATCTACGGAGTTAAAATGAATGCGGTGATGCGCCGCTTGCTCCACGTCAGCACTGATTAACATCAGTCGATTATTAGGCGAAATGATAGGGTATAATGATTGTAAGGTACAATAGCATAATAAAGCAGAACTATTCGCTATAAGCTGATAGCCAAAGGCATTCCCAAATGTTCTTCATCACACAATAATGATATTCTGTAGACAACATACCGATTATGCCAGCCAGTATGGCTTCTTCTAAACGAATATGCGGATGCGCGGATACATACATATCTGGTGTATATATAATAATATATATATATATATATATATATATATATTTAATTATATAAATTATGTATGTATTTCCGATTAAGTATCTTTACTTAATACTTGTTCAAATTCCACAAAACTTTGTAGGACGCATTTACAAACTTTCCGCTGACAGTGCGTTGTTTCTGTGGCTCGCTAGTACCAATGTTGAGGTGATTCTCGCACCTTGTCTTACAGAGCAGAAATGTACATGGTTGTAATGGTTGTAAATGTACACAGTTCCGCCCGTTGTAATTAATAGCGTATCCGAAACCGTAAAAACAGATGATTATCTCCCTTGCCATTTTTATCACCTACAGTTTTCTGTCTGCCCATAGTAAGTGATGCGCTACATTGGTCCCGTGGTGCCCAGAGCATCATTAAGGTTGTGCCCTACTTCTCCTCGGCGGCGGATAGTGTTGCTCTGTCATGTGTTTCAGTGTGCGCCCATAATAAGTGATATGATCGAGTGATTGATCCATTCTTGGAGTCGCGGCAATGCTTTGAGAGGACGCATATTGCGACGCACTGCTTAAATAACATTCTCGTAGAAAATTGTGCATCTTAAAAGATGATCAGGTGTGCCTTAGTACTTCTCAGCTTGTCAAGAACTTTTCTTATCCAATTTAAACTGCAATCAGATGCTTTTCATATTTGTTTCTTTTACGTCCAAACGCAGCAGTACAGCGTGCGTGGTTGTGAGAGTACCTCTCCTCGCGTGACCTACGCCATCCTAGCGGCCCAGGCGGCATGGCATGGAGCGCGGCACGGTCGGCCACGCGGTGGCATGGAGCGCGGGCGGTCCG